>NW_022196831.1:0-525000 GCF_008641045.1 Pistacia vera
GTTTTTATTAGTGTTTAAATTGAGAGAAAATAATATAAGCTTTGTATTGAACCTACGTCTACTAAATAATTTTAATTTTCTAACTCCTTAACCACTTTTTTTTTTTTTTTAAAAAAGATACATAATTTTCAAAATCATAATTCAGGAAAAAAATAATAATTTATAAACATTATTGTTAAAATTCATCATAAATGTTGTTTTCACACTTTTCTAGTTTTCCTCCTCCATTTTTAATTTTAACTTATCATATGGGTACTATATCTTTATTTATCTTTAGTTTAAAAATATAATGTATATTTTAAATGATAAATTTTATTATACTGAATAACTAGTTTTTTTATTAATACAATACCCTTGTAAGGTCAAGATTGAAAATATTTTTTTAATTTGTATTTTAAACGCTAGAAAAGATCATACTTTATCTATTAAAGCTTTTCAATCCATAGTTTTAAGGATCTAATCCTGTCAATTTAAAATTTCAATGATTTAGATTTAATGGCTTACAGTGTTGGATGTTGAATTGTGGGGATTGCTTCCCATTTGCATTGAATTGGATTTGTTGTTCACATGATCTCTAAGGGTTTCAACACCAATCACCCTCTTTTTCTGAAAGAAATTTGGTAGTTGGGTCAATCTAACAACAACTGAAATATTTTTCTCGTGAAATTGGAAATAAATGTGAAGACATGATAGTATGAAACGCAGTTCATGTGAACATCAACATATTTGAATTGACAAATGTAATTTCTTACATTGGAGCACTTACCATTTTATTTTTGTAAAGAGATAAGCTTAAGAATCTCAGATTGTCACTAAAGTTACGCTATGGTATTATGGTCAAACTCTGTTTTCATCAAACTTCAGTCATTACTAGGATACCTCGGGTGTAGGCCGAGTTCTCCCGAATTTGGCCCCGTGTCAAATTATTTTATTCTATCATATTCATATCCTATCTAAAATATATATTTATTTTAATATTTTTAAAATCTAATCATATTCTATTCAATTTAAAATATTTTTTTTAACCCTTTAGATTTATTAATTTAACTAAATACTCTTAACAATAAAAGTTTATAAATTAACAAAAACACCTCCACTCACTCATATATCACTCGGTAGCTTGTCACCATCATCGAAAAGTGGTCAAAATCTGTTGAAATGGCATACGACCAGTTGGATATGGTCGTCGTGTGTTGATCTAGGAGAGATCTATGGCCAAAGATCTGACCATTGACAGCCAGATCTTTGGCCACATCTGGTGTGTACCTTGTCTCATGTGCTGTATTTATGTGGATAATATATTTATCTTTTGTTTGGTTGCTTGTTTTTTGAATAGGAATAAACTTTCAAGCATGAAATGTTGAGCAAGTTCACTGACATAAGAGGTATATTCTGCTTTAACCTAGCAAAATTTTGGAGCCAGATAATTGCCAAAACTTTTACTACATAAATCCAATTCCGTTAGGGTAAGACTCCTTGGAGCCCCTAATTTTGACATGCCTAATTACTGAATAAAATTGTCGTGTTGAGTTAGATTTTTAACATTTGTGGATGGGAACATAAAAGCTTGGTTGGATGATTACGATGCGGCTTCCCACTCTTGTGAAACAATTGCATATAATAAGTCCTTAACCACTTTTTTTCAGTTAATATATAATTTTCAAAATCATAATTCAAGAAAAAATAAAAACATTTATAAAGATTATTGTTAAAATTCATCATAAATGTTATTTTTATTTATTTTCTAGTTTTCCTCCTCCCTTTTTAACCCAAACATATGGGTATTATATCTTTATTTATCTTTAGTTTAAAAATATAATGTATATTTTTCTCGTGAAATTGGAAAAAAAAATGAAATAAATGTGAAGAGTATATCAACTGTCCTTTTGCGAAACGCAATTCCTGTGAACATCGAGATATTTGAATTGAAAATTCTAAAGCCATCGAGTTTGTTACCTTGGAGCATTTAGTATTTTACTCATGTAAAGAGATAAGCTTAAGAATCTCATATTGTCTGTCAAATTATCTTTCTACTAAAGTTACGCTATGGTATTATGGTCAAATAATTAGGGTGCGTTTGATTGAGAGAATGTAATATTATTGGAATGTTATATTAATAGAAAGATAGATTAGTTTGAAGGTACGTTTGGTTCAGGGAATGTTGGATTACTGGGAATATTGGATTATTTGAAAGTTAGCTTACTTTGAAAATTACTTGAAATCTTTAGAAAAATGTGTTTGGTTAGTTGGTGGGTATGTTATATTAATATGTTTGGTTAGAAGGAATAAATTGGTGGATATGTTATTAAAATTACTGAATTGTCCTCTAAGTAAATATTATTATTTAGATTATTATGTGGATTATTATAACCCCCCTACATTTAAAAACTTAGCAAAAACAACCTCATAATAAAAGTTTGGAAAATCAACAATGCACCCCCACCAACCTAGCCACTGCCTGCCGTCGGTAACCACCGTTGGCAGCCGGTAACTTAACGGCGCACGGAGGGAATGGAGTTGGCCTCTGTGCGCCGTATGGCTATTTCTGGCCAGAGATCTGGCCGAAAATGGCCAGATCGTGATAGATATGGTCGAAAACGACCAGATTAGATCTGGTCGTTGATGGTCAGATCGACGGATCTGGCCATTTTCGCTAGATCTCTGACCGAAAATGCCCATATCTGCGCACGACTGCCATTTTTAGCCTTCCATGCGTTGTTCCGGCGGTGGCGACGGCTGCCATCGGCAATGGTTGCCGGCATCCGACAGCGGCAGGTGGGTGGGGGTGGTGGTTTGGGTGGGCTGCAATTTGTTTTGAATTCAAGAGTAATTTTGTCCAGAAAGTTAATTAATTGGGGTGAAATAGTAAAAGTCATATTCATGTAAATTAATTTAAAAATAAGGGTATTATTGTCCTAAAATTTGGGATATAATTGTAACAAAAAAAAGATTACTTTGGTAATCTTACAATACTTAAGAAAATTGAGGTAATTTGATTACCTCCAATATTACCAACAGTAACTACTATTGGTATTTGAAGATTATCGAAATATTATATTACTTGACAATCAAACGTGATAATCAAGTAATATAAGATGACATAACCCCAATAATCTCACATAACCCCCAACCAAACGCCCCCTAAAGGTTATTGGGAATGTTTAGGAAAATGTGTTTAGTTAGGTTGAAATAAATTTTTGGGTATGTTATATTGATATGTTTAATTAGGTAAGAATGGATTAGTGGGTATGTTATATTGATATATTTGGTTGGAAGGTAAATGAGTCGGTATGTTACATAAATTACTAAATTGCCCTCCTTTTTAAATATTTATATAATATTTTTTGAATCATTTCTTTTAGACCCCTACATTTGAAATTTTGCTAAAATACCATAGCCATATAAAACTTTAATTTGTAGCAAAATCAACCCCACCCATTGCCGAAATGGCGCACGACTGGTCGGATCTGGCCAGTCGTGCGCTAGTAAGGCCATTTTAGGCCACAGATCTGTGAAACGGCCACAAATCTGATCGTGATTTGGCTGTTTCCGACCAAATCAAAGGTCAAAAATAGCCAAATCGATACATGGTTGGCAGGATCCCGCCAATCGTGTGCTGATATGGCGACTGCAGCCAACGGTCGGCGGTTGTCTTGGGTGGCTAAGGATATTTTGTTAACTTTTAAACTTTTTGTGGCTAGGGTATTTTAGCTAAATTCTCAAATGTAGGGGTCTGGGTAATGGTTATTTGGTGGACATTTAAGGACAATTGTGTCTGAAATTGTATTTAATGAAGGGCAAAATAAATATACAAATCAAATTACCTCGGTAATCTTTTACTAACACCCCCAGGCAAGATAATCTGATTATCCCCTATATTACAATAGTAAACACTATTTGCAATAAAAGATTACTATAATATTTTATTACTTGCAAACCAAACAAGGGAATCTTGAAAATTAAACAAAGATTATCAGAGTAATCTTATATGACCCCGAACCAAACGCACCCTTAAATGAAATTTAAATTTCAGTTATTACAAGGAAACCTTCGGCCCAGGCTGAGTTTACTCAATGTTTGGTTGATACGAATACAAGGGTTTTCTAAAATTTGATCTCACAAATAGGACCTAAAGTAAGTACAATAAAACCTCTCTACAGTGATACTCTATATCAGAATAACTTCTATGTAGTCGTAAAAAGTTTCAGTCCTAACTTGGGATAGTTATAAATAAGAATAAACTCCACATTGTAATAAATTATAATTTTTATAATTCCTGTATTAAAAAAGTTATCTCCACATAATACATAATTATTTGCATATTGCAAAAAAAATATATGTTATGTTACATCAAAGGTTTAAGATTAAATGAAATATTTATCTAAAATACGAATTAGAAAATAAAAAAAAAATCAAGTAATATTAAAAGTAAATAAGAAATCTTAATATTACAAAAACAATGAATTGAAATTGTAATACATACTACTAAAACGTGAATTATACAATAAGAAATCAAAACATTAATTTTTGTAACTATATCTCTATTAAGTTATAATTTCCTTATAGTAATAAATTAATTTGATCTCGTCATTATGACTATAGAGAGATTTTATTGTAATAAATTTTATATTATAGAGATAGTTGTAATTTGAAGCAATGTTTTAATAACCAACCCAGGGTGAAACCCGACAAAGTTGTCGGGTCTCGGGTTGACCGATTTAATCGGTTTGACCAGCCTTAAAAATTACAATTAAGTCCCTACAAGTTTGAAATTTAGCAAACACTCCCCAAATACAAATTAGTGGTTGACTGGTTGGTGTCCACAACACACCAAATGCAATCCCAATCATCCTGAACAAAACTCATGTCATCCCACTCTCGTTCGCCTCGCCAATCGCCGACAAAATCTGACTATTGTCGCCATCAGTTTTTTTCGATTCCAGTCGATTTACTCACTAGAAATCACCTCTATCGCCACCATTACACACATCGACACTCTCTTCAAAAGCCCCAACATCCCAACCTTCAATTGTTCGTCGATCATCATCCCAATTTTTTAGGGTTTTTGATGGATAGGGAAATGGGTAACTGGCCCGATGAAAACCCTAGTTCCCAGTTGAACCAATTCAACTGACCGGGTTTTAAAACACTAATTTGAAGGGGCTTCTGAAGACTTTTCAGGGGCTGTTGTAATTTTATTAAGGGCTATAATAATTTTACAAAATTTCTTTAACATACCCGGGGCAGTCTTTTTTACATCCCTACTACCAAGTGATGGCAAGAGTCTCTTTGTTAAAATGTGGTAGAAGAAATTTGGAGATTTAAGGACTAAAAAGAAATTAATAATAATAAATAAATAGGATAGAGAGAAACCATTTTACATAAAGGTTCTATAACTACAAAACTTAATCAATCTCGTCTGTCATTGCGGGTATATGGGGAAGGTTACCCAATTCACAGACAGGCCTCTGGCTTCGGATTTTGAAACTAATCCATTTCTCCTTTATCATTCTTCCCACTTTACTACACTGCTTCTACAAGCTGAACCTGTGATACAAATAATGTGGCCAAGCCAAGCTTTTCAGATAAATAATTCAGTCCACACTGTTCTCATCCTCCATCTTCAATCATTTTGTTGTCATCAGCTCAGAGTCTGATAAAAATTTTATTCATGTCTTCAAAGTATGGCCAACTCTTTTGGCTTTTCTTCTCACTCTTGCTTTCCTGTTTTCAAATAAACAACGGTTGTGAATAGGTACAATGATAAATTCAAGATGTATTGGATATTCACTCAAGCAAGGTACTACAAGAAAAATAGAGGGCATAAAGAAACCAAGAATACCATCTATCACACACATACACATGCACTGAGGGAACGAACCTCATATTTCTGTAGCAGAGATGCCCATAGGGATTTGCACTGGCCAGGTGTGCTATTAAATCCTTCATTCATTAAATGTGTTGATATTTCTTTCCAGAGAGCCATTCTCCCCTTCACAACTTGAAATCTACTACGCAAATCCCCACGCATTTTAATGAGTTTCTTCACCTCCTCAGGTTTCCATTTGTTCCGCTTCAAAGTCTTGGAAGACTTCCGCTGGGAACTTGGCTTCTCTGAGGATTCATCTTCACTGCCTTGAGAATCACCTTTTTCAAGCCCTAATATCTGCTCCTCTTGTGGAACCAAACCATCGTCTTTTATCAAATTGTCAATTGGTGAAGATGATGTGGTGAATGGTTTCCAGAAATCATCTGAATTCTCGGAATCAGAAGGAAGTCTTTCAATAAAGTTGGAACTTGAAATAGTGGTGTTTTCCTCTGGAAGTAGATCTTCAATTTCACTACTATTTGCTGCAAGAATGAATAATGATGGAAAAGGACATACAATTAAAACATTTGCTTCAAATAAAAATCTTATGCAAATAATTTATCAGCCCAAAGGTGTATTGGAATAGTCATGGGCCAAAAAGAAATCCCTGAAATTCGTGTACATTGAAAATATTCAAGATACCAGAAAGTGACCAATGAATTTCTACAAGACATGCATGAAAATTAAACATTCTAACTGCAAAGGCCAGTTCTTCCTCTCACATGTAGCATCCTCACTGCCAACAAAAGTTGGTTTCTCATTTAGGCTTCGTTCATTTTATTGTTCTTTCATACTCTGGAAGATCTTAACTTCCATTATTGTCTATTAATATTGGTTTCAGCATGAAATCGATGAATTGTATCAATGGAAACGAAAAAGGACTCTGCAATTAAAAAATGAAATAACAACAGAAGATCCTGAATCTCCAATCAGTGTCACTAATATTAAACAATCCTATAGACCATGTATACAAATTTGGTAAAATACTTATAAGAACCCAAAAAATTAGTTTAATTTGGAAAACCATGAAAAAGTATTGATGCGAAATGAACTTTTTAAATCAGAACACAAATTCTCTAAGCTAATTTCTGCTGAAATTTTAATGACGGGCACCCCCATATGATTTTCTTGAAGATCCTCCCTGCTTCCCTAACTGCAATGATCTCCCAAGAAGCAATTCAATCATCTGTCATTGCTATCTACATTATCTCACTTGTTCATGTGGCCTGGGTTTCTAACATTGGGCAATATGCAATTTTGAAATTTTATAGGCAGTACAGTGCAGATGGAAAGCTGTCTATCATCTCCTCAGATCTCATCAGACCAATGTTTAATACCAGCAGTTTTGTCCACTATGTTTCTCAGTGATTCAGTATAAAACACTCTTTACCTACGGTCAACCATGACAGGCATCCTGAGGGGTATTTTAAGTAAAGATCACTGGTAAAAATTCTAGTATTTCTCCCTAAAAGGAGAACAATAACACTATAGATATCGAAAAAAACACCGAAATTTTGTACCAGTTTACGTATAATATACGTCTAAATTTTTTTATAGTGAACGGCGTCCATTAAATTTGGACGGTCGTTTACTCACATGGACGTCCGTTCATATATATGGACGAATATCCATAACAGGGACGGACGTCCCCATTTAAAGGACGCCCACCCATAATAAAATATAACAAAAAAATTTATAAAATATATGGACGCCCGTTATACATTGGACAGGAATGGACGCCCATCCCTTACATTTGGACACGGGCGTCCATTCCTCCATACTTTTAATAAAAAAAAAAAAAAATTTAAACAAAAACCCATTCTTCTTCTTCTTGTCTTCATTCCTCCTTTCTTTTTCTTGTCTCAAGTTGCCATGCTGATGCACGAGAAATCCAAGTGCCCAGACACTGATTGACAGTTGTGAAAATTACAAAATAAATTAGTAAATGCTTTAATTTCTATTTGCGGATCTAGATATACATGCACCAGTAGACACCAAGTCATTTTTTAATCAGCTTCCAGAAAAAAAATGAAAAAGGAAGGGAAAAAGATTTATGGACAACAGTATAGATAATTACCTTTCAGTATTAGAATCACCAACATACCCTCTGGGTTGTCTCCACAATTATTAGAAGTTTATCATCAGGACTCAGCGAAGTATGCTGCAAAAGCACAAAATAAAAAAAATAAAAAATTCAATTGAAAGCTTCAGCCTGCAAATGCTTCATATATTGCCTAGAAAATGAAGCACAAAACCCTCCATGTCAACAAAGGCAACACATACTATACGGACAGATGGACTGTTGAATGTAACTAACTTACATTCACTCGCCAAGGAAAACGGAAATGCTTAGAGAGTTGATACTTTTCCATATCAAAATTGACACCACAGTCATTATTTGAGGCAGTGAAATGGACTGCACCACTGGCATGAAGATGAAGAAAAAGAGAGACACCACAGTCATATTGAGGCAGTGAAATGGACTGCACCATTGGCAATGAAGACGAAGAAAAAGAGAGGAGATGGGGAATGAAGACGAAGATGTTTTGCACAAAAAGAATGAGTTTTTGTTAAAATTTTTTTTTTTATTAAAAGTATGGACGGGCGTCCATCGTCTATCCAAATTAAGGGACGGCCGTCCACAACCTATGAACGGCCGTCCAAATGTTTTGTAAATTTTTTATTGTATTTTATTATGGACAGGTGTCCTTTAAATGGAGACGCCCGTCCCTTATATGGACGTCCGTCCATATAATATGGACGGCATCATATGAAGACGACCGTTCAAATTTGATGAACGATCGTTTATCATAAAAAAATTATAAAAAAATTCAGACGTGTGTTATACGTAGGTCGATACAAAATTTCGATAAATTTTTTCGGTGTCCGTAATGTATTGAAAAGATGAAGGGGAAAGGATCGCTTTTTATCTTCTTCTATCTGATTTGTGGCTGCGGTGACATCCCCCAACGTGAACACAAGAGACAAACAGACAGCAGATGCAGACACATTCTTCAAACATGCGCACACATTAACATCGAGAAAGAAATCATTGAAAACTTCAAATTTGGTGCTGTGCATTGCCGCCTTTGCTTGATATTATTGAAAGGACTTCTTTTTGGAGCATCTGCACTTTTCTCAATGTTGGTAGACCAAAACCAACATGATAATTGCCAGATAGCCTAGTGACTTATGTTTACCAAAACCAAATTACCAAAAAAATTTGCACAAACAGTCCAAAAACAGGATAGGACTTATTGTTTAGTTTGTAAAGGTAATGCACAACAGGTATAAGACGAAAAATGTTTTCCACTATGATTTGAAGCCAAAAAGATTAATATGTAAAAGTTGTGAAGGTGTAAAGGTAGAAATATGATTTCTGTTGTTAGTGAGTTGTTTGTCATATTGGCATGCATCACAAACTGTCTTTGAGAAATTCAAAATTTTAAAGTCCCTTTACAAGCTCTTTCTTGGAAATTTTTAAATTAAAATCATGCTTGCATGACCTAATCTTTATGTCATAACCAACTGTTTTCATGCGATTGGAAAAAAAAAATCATCATGAGATGCACTTTCTATATCTACGGTATAAACATTTTCACCTCTATTTCCTACAAAAATATGTTTCCTATTACTAATGTTTTCAATAATGCAACATGTGGGTTAAAAAATGACTCCAAATCTTATCTCACATAATTGACTTGTGCTAAGGATATTATATTTTGAGCTATAATTTAGGAGTACATTTTGTGAGTGCACACGCGAAAGCTTAGAAACCTATTGTAGTAGAGCACAACATAATCTAGAGGGGGGTGAATAGGTTACTATAAGATCTTGCTCCCTTTTACAAAAATCACTTCTTGATTAATTTGACCAAAAATCAAGTTACATTTTCTGTTCATTAATCCCTAGTAGTAATTAATCATGGACTTCATTCCACTTGTTAAGCTCATTAATCAGTTGTAACATAATTGTCTTAAATGGTTGAACGAATAAAAAAGCAAAGAAACTTTGCTCATAGGTTGATTCGGCTGGTCATCTGTGTAGATAAGAACTCAGCTCTCAGAACTTGGTCAACTTCTATGTAGCTCAGTTTGAGGGAGAATGTTGACCACAAAGAATTGAAAGTATCTGCTGAGACGCTGTCAATTCAAGCAATTGAAGACAAGTGTGTGAACATCGTCGTTTTTGTAATAAGCTGAGTTCATTACAAAACAGTTAGGAAAGCAACTGCTATAATCAATCAGTATAAGTAATCAACACCTATACACATTTTGCATTCAGTTAATCAATCAATAAACAAAACATATTGTCCTTTGTTCTCAATTTTTCTCCCAATTTTAGTCTTAGTTATTTTTCTCACAATGTATCAGAGCCTTGACTTGCGTCCACATACACAATTGAACCCACTCAATTTTTGAAAAAAAATCATATTATGGATTTTACAATTTTGACCCGACGAAAATTTGAATTAATTAACACTTTTTTACCTTTTCTCTCTTTTTCATTTCCTCTCATTCTCTCTCATACTTTCTTCTTCATTTGATTTGATTGAATTACTCAAGATAGACTATTTCTTTGGAGGTTACAACTTACAAGGTAAGATGATGCTTATTTTTTATTTTTATTATTATTATTTTTTGCTTAAAACTCTTTTTTTTTTTTTTTTTTTTTAACTTTCTTAATTGATGGAAGATTACGAGTTATGAGTTTTTGTTGAGTTTAATAAATGAGTTTGAAATTGAAAGATTAAATTCCTAGATTTTGATGCAGGTTTTGATTTAATCTTGATTATGTTGAGGTATGGGTTAATTAATTGTTGTTTTAAATTGGGTTTGATAAATTTTGGTTAGTTATTAAGTTAATTTTGAATGAGTTTAAAGAATTGATGAAACCCTAAGTTGTAGAAATTTGGGGATTTGATTTAATTTTGATATATTGGTTAATTATTTGATATTTAGAGTTAGATTTGATGAGTTTTCATACATCAGGGTAGTATGAAAAAGTTGTAAATGTAGTGTTGCTCTTAATAAAATGGGTTTGAAATTGGAAGATTAAATTACTAGATTTTGAAAAGCCTAAGTTATAAGATTTGATATTTTAATATATATTTTATTGTAAATTTATAAACTTAAATGTTTTGAACCCACTCACTAAAAATCTTGGCTATGTCCCTACTTGCGTCAATGGTGAAAGTTTCTAATTCTTCTCAGTCGCTTAACAATGTAGAAGATATGTTGAGAGAATCATCTAGTCGAACAACTTCAACTCTTGCTTCGAGCTTACAGGTGATAAATCCAAAGCTCACAAGGAACAATTATCAGTTCTCGAGCTTTTAGGTTTTGTCTATAGTAGGATTTATGAATTGGAAGATCATCTTCTAGGTAGAGTTTCTTGTCCCTTACCACTTTTCATTTGTGACTTTGAAGTTGACGATGACTTAGGTCAAATTAGAGGTGAAATCAGGGCAAAAAGTGATTCTATAATAGAGAACCTTAATCCTGCTCAAGTACCATGGAAAAAGACCGATAAATTCTCAGTGAGTTGGTTGTTGGCCTCAATTTTAGAGAGTATGTTTGGCTACGTGTCTAAATACTCTTTTTCCACTAAACTTTGGCTTGCCTTAGAAAATTAATTCATCACAGACTCCAAAGCTAGAGCTTTACACCTTAAGAACTTACTTCAAACAACACATAAAGGCAACCTTAGTATAGATGATTATGTGAAAAAAATGAAGGAAATTGTTGAAAGTCTGTCAACTAGTGGTCTGATAATATCATATGAAGATCTGCTACAATATGTGTTGGACGGATTGAGACCTAAATACGATGCAGTTGTAGTGAACTTGACCTCCAAACTTGGGTCAAAAGTAGATTCTGTAACTTTGTAGGAGGCATAGTTCTTGTTACAAAAATATGAAATCAGACTAGAAAAAATTCAATGCAATGGATTTGTATAACTGCTCTGCTAATGTAGCTCTGACTGGAAATTCAACTGGCAATGTTGTTGGTCCCGATGGTTCACATTTCCAGCAAATCAACATTATAAAAAAGCCTCAGAATCTTTTTATAATGCTATGCCATCCATGCCTTCCTCAATGTCTCTTGGAAATCCTCATTATCCTCAACCTTATACACTTTCTGTTCCACAGTCAAATAATTCCTATGGTCAGTCACTATATAGCTCTAGACCTCCTAATCCTGGTTTCATGCCATATGGAGAATGCAGAGGTAGGAACAATGGAAGAGGCAAACTCATTTGTCAAGTTTGCAACAAGGTTGGACATTCAACTATTCAGTGCTACCATCAATTCAATTCTGCCTACAATGGTGCTTTACAAAATTTTGTTCATAATCCACCTTAGCACAATGGCTCCTATTATTCTGAATCATCTCCTCAACATCATAGTGGAGCATACTACAATGATTATTAAGAGGTAGGTAGTGTTGAATCACAATTCCTTGCTGGTCATCAAAATGGAGTAAGTTACCAACAACATAGTGGTGAAGAGCAAATGTATAATCCACATCATGGACCCCCTCCTGTCAACTTTGGTCTTGGTCTTGGTCCTGGGCTTTCTAATGATAAGCTTAGCTTTTCAGCTACATTTAGTGTGCCAAGTCAATAGTTTTCATATCAAAGTCAAGCATATTTTGCAACTACCAACTTGAATAACAATGGACAAGTACCTGTTCATCATTATAGCTCAACTACAAAGCAAGTTCAACCAACTGCTCTTTCTACATCTTTCACTCCTACTAATTCAGTGTGGTACATGGATCCTAGTGCCACTAATCATGTCACTTTAGACTTGAGTCATTTGCATCTCAGTAAGAACTATGATGGTGTGGATCAACTTCAAGTTGGTAGTAGTGAGTTTCTTCACATTTCTCATACGGGTCATACTTCTCTTTCTAGTAATTTACATTCTAAATGCCTACATCTTCAAAATATTCTTTGTGTACCGAAGATTATCAAAAATCTCCTTAGTATTTCTAAGTTCACTAAAGATAATAATGTTATTTTGGAATTTGATGCTAACTATTGTGTTGTAAAAAACAAGTCCAGAAGAGCACTGTTGCTACAAGGGGAGCTTAAAGGAGATTGTCTAATTTCTTTATAAGTTATTGGGATAACTTATGTTCGACGATAGAATTTAAGATGATTTGTTTAATTTTTTTTTTTTTTTTTAAAATGGAAATTTGAAGAAAGAAGATTTATGCTAATGCCCTAGGTTTGAGTCACATAAAGGAATAGCTACAAGGTTGGGATGTTATATTTAGGGGTGAAATCGAGTCGAATCGAGTATTTGGTTAATAAAACTCGACTCGAATGCTATAGTACCGAATTCGAATTTGAGTTCGAGCCTAAGAAATCGAGTTCGAACTCGAACTCGAACTCGGTACCTAAAATTTGAATTCGAGTTCGTTTAATCGAGTTTTAGTTAAGTTTTATTCAAGTTCCATTATTCAAGTTCGAGAATATGAGCTTCAATCGAATTCGAGTATTCAAGTCGAGTTCTAATGTGATCGAACTCAACTCGAATGACTACTCGAACTCGAACTTGACTCAACTAATACTGAGCCAAGTTCAAGCCAAAATCAAGTCGCTTGCAAGTGGCTCGGCTTGATTTTCACCCCTATTTTTATGATATCTACTCTTCTCCATGTAAAATAGGTGCGTGTGGAGAAAGATTCCACCGTTGTTATGTGTTGATTGTTTTTTTTTTTTTTTAATATGTATAATTTGTTTGTTTCAAAACTAAAAGTGGAAGGTGAACTTTTTTATTATGCATTGGATGCTTTTTTTTTTTTTTTTTAATCTTTTTTTGTTTGTTCTTCAATTACAAAATGTTTTGTTTTGCATTACTGCTTTTCAGTCAATCTGTTTCATTTAACAACGAATCTATAACATTTGGGTAAAGATAGAGGTTAAGGTAATTCTTGATACCTGCAGGGGTTTAGAGAGGGAGCCCTTAAAAATACTTTTCGCATCCCCTCTTCTCATATACCCCTTTAAATTTTCAAAAAATAAATTTATACTCAATGAATTTTCATAACTTTGTAAATAAATGCAAATAACCATATAAATTGAGTAGATTAATATTTGGTTGGATAGTGAAATTAAGTGAAAATTAAAAATAACCCTGGGTGGTCGAATGATTCGATAAGGACTCTTAGGTGTATTATTCAAGAAGTTCTGAGTTTGAGTCTCTCCTCGGTTGCTAATAGGGGTGCCCACTAGAGCTCTTATCTGACCAGTAGTTTTAGGGTATTGGAGGATTAGTTGAGGTGCGCATAAGCTGGCCTGGACACCCCCGGAAATCAAAATAAATAAATAAATAATTTGGCACTAAATAACTTAGTAAAGAAAAATGATTTACATAAAATTTTATTTTGTTTAATTAATTGTACTTTTATATACTTAGGCTTTGATCTAATAATTCTGGATTACATTGGTAATTTTTTTATTATAAAATATTGTAGGTAAAACCTTGACTTTAATTAAAGCAAAATAATAATAAGTGTACTTAAAATTAGGGGTGCATATATTTGTATACATTAAAATTCAGATTAAGTCAACTTATAATTATATCTTATTCTCTTCTTGGCATAATTATAATAATTTCTTTAATATCCACATTAACATATATATAAAGTAAAATTAATGAATTAAATTTCATGCATATTCACGTTATTGTTAACTTAAATGCGAGGGAGAGGCGGAATTATTAATTCTAATAAATTTTAAACGTGCACACATTAAAAGGCAGTTCCACCACTTGTGTGATTGTATCAACTAACATATTTAGTATTAAAAGAACCATATTTAGTATTATTATTAATAATATAATATAAAATTGTATATTTCATGTAACTTTAGAATTTAGATCATTCTAGCTACCTTACAAAAATTAATATTGTTTTCTGAAAAACAATATCAACACTTTACTATAATTAGGTAACAATAACGTTTGATTTAATAAAATATAATGTGTTATAAATCAAGCCTAAGGAAGAGCTCAACTCAAAAGACCGACTTAATAGGTGGAAGAGCTCTTAAACTTAAAAACATCTCTAAATAACTCTTTATATGACACAATCTCTTTATTAAAAAGAGTTTGTTTATAAAACAAATAGTCAAATAGACTATTTATTATTTAAATATAAATTAAATAGTGAGTTTGACTCTCTATATCTTGAGAGTTAAATTTCACTCTCTATCCTAATTTTATTTCATAAATTACAAGTTTTTATGTATTTTATTATTAATTCTCTCTTCTATTAAGTCTCTCTCCTATTTATTAAGTCTAATTCAAAGAGTCCATTGGATTTGAAAACAAATTTTGTTCTTTATATTTAGAAATTAATGAAGATGCTCTTTATTTATGTGAAATATGCTCTTTAAAATAAAGAGCACCATTGGAGATGCTCTAAGTACCACACTTGGTAGCCTTTTCCCCCTTTGGGAGGCTTCACTCACCTATCAGTTATTCGATGTAGCACCCCCTCCAGAGGAAAGCACACTGCACCTTAATCTAGCCTATAGGTAGCCCTTTCCGTAGCTCAACTCTCAGCGAAAAGCACCAATATTAGAACTCAAGCCCGAGGAAGAGCCCAACCCAAAATATCAGTCTAATAGGTGGAGGAGCCCTTAGGCTTAAGTACCACACTTGGTGGGTGTGAGATCTTGATGTGAGATACTAATAATGACTAAATGCTATATCTCGGTATCTTAGCTTTAAGAAAAAAATTAACTAATTAATCCATATTTAATTTGAAGTTAGATAAAATGCTTTTGTGTGCAAAATATCAACTGACACAATAACTTTTAGGGGGCGTTTGGTTGGGGGTTATATGAGATTACTGGGTTAAGTCATTTTATATTACTTGATTACCATGTTTGGTTGTCAAGTAATATAAGATACCGGTAATCTTCAAATACCAATAATGATTATTATTGGTACTATTGGAGGTAATCTGATTACCTTTATTTTCTTAGGTACTGTAAGATTACTTGAGTAATCTTTTTTTGTTATAATTCTATCCCTTATTAATAAAATTTTAGGATAAAAGTGCCCTTATTTTTAAATTTATTTACATGAATCTTGCTTTTACCATTTCACCCTAATTAATTAACTTTTTGGACAAAAATTACCCTTGAAATCAAATCAAATTTTAGCTTACCCAAGCCACCACCCCCACCCACCTACTGCCGCTTGCTGCCAGCCAAACCAACACCGGCCGCCGCAGGAAGTCATTGGAAATCACTTGGAGTCGTTGTGAGCAGCCCACTGTGATCGGGAGGCCCCGATGTGGTCGTTTCTGGCCATATTGATGGCCGAAAAGGCCATATCGGGAGCAAATCTGGCCAAAAATGGCCAGATCTATTTTGGCCATTTTCGACCAGATTGATGGGTCTAGCCGTTAATGGCCAGACCGTTGGCCTTTATCAGCCAGATCTAGACGAGATCTAGCCGTTAACGGCCATGGATCTGACCGTTAATGGTCATGGATCTAACCGTTAACGGCAAGATCCGTGATTGTTAACGACTAGATCTCGCCTAAATCTGGCCGATAAAGGCCAAGGGACGGCCAGATCTGCTTTTGATATGGCCTTTTCGGCCATCAATATGGCAAAAAACGGCCATATCGGGGCCTTTTGGTCACGGTGGGCTGCTACCGGCGACTCCAGGTAACTTTCGGCGGTGGTTTGCGGTGGCGGCAGGGTGGTGGGGGTGAGTTTGTAATAAATTAAATTTTTATATAAGCAGGGGTGTTTTAGCTAAATTTGAAATATTGGGGGTTAACAAATTATTTAAAAATTAATAATAAAAATAATATTATATTAATATTTAAAAAGAGGACAATTTAGTAATTTAAATAATATACCCACCAATCTATTCCTCCTAACCAAACATATTAATAAAACATACCTATCAATTTAATCAAACTAATTAAACACATTTTCTTAAAGATTCCTAGTAATCTTCAAGGTAATATAAGATTCCAGTAATCTAACATTCTCAGTAATCTAACATTCCCTAAACCAAACGCACCTTTAGAAGAGAAACACATTGAAGAATTTATGGCACGTTTAGGTTGTTAGCTCCATTAAATATAAACAATAATTTAAAGCTTTTGGTAATTAATATGACGGTCTGGTAAATAGATTGAAAACTTAGTCCACCATGGATATATAACATTCCAACGTTAGCTTGTAGAGAAGATACGCATAAAAAATGCACACGTCTAATAGGAAATGTACAAATGTTTAATTAGTGAAAGAGGAAACTACTTTTTCCCGCCTAAGGTTTGCCTTAATGACACTTTTGCACCAAAAAAGTTTTAAAAAATACCATTTTCTCACCTAAAGCTAATATTCCATTACTATCCAAAGCCGATTCCAGCGGTAACAATTCTCTCTATCACCAATATTTGAACCTCTAGTCTCTTTTCTGCAAAACCACTCTCACTCCGGCACCTGATCTTTCGTTGATTATTGGCCACCACAAAGCTATGGTTTCTTGTTATTAGATGATTTCTAGCTGATTCTGACAACGAATATTCAATCGGTCACCATCATTCGATCCACCGGCCTCCAATCTACAAAAACCCTCATACCCTTGCTTCTGGTAACTTGACGAACACCGACTGAGAAAGTGAAGTGTATTTTGGGTATTAATGGAATATAAACGTTGAGTGGAAAAGTGGTATTTTGAAACTTTTTGGGTGAGAAAGTGTCATTAAGGCAAACCTTGGGTGCGAAAAAGTCGTTTACTCTTAGGGGGTGTTTGGTTGGGGGTTATATAGGATTACTGAGGTTATGTCATCTTATATTACTCGATTACCATGTTTGGTTATCAAGTTATATAAGATTCTGGTAATCTTCTAATATCAATAGTAGTTACTGTTGGTAATATTGAAGGTAATCTGATAACCTCCATTTTCTTAGGTATTGTAAAATTACTTGGTAATCTTATTTTTGTTACAATTTTATCCTTTAATAATAAATTTTTTTGGACAATAATGCCCTTGTTTTAAAATCAATTCACATTAATCTACCATTATAATTTTACCCTTGTTTAATTAAATATTTAAACAATAATGCCCTTATATTTAAAACAAAGTGCAGACCACCCTACCACCTAGCCACCACAGTCGGTAATTGGCCGCCACCGGCTGTCGCCGGAAGTTACCAAGAGTCATTAAGAGTTGACGATATGGCTGTTTTCGGCCATATTGATGGTCGTAGATCTGGCTGTTTTTGGCCATCAATATGGCAAAAAACAGCCATATCAATCGACTCCCGGCGACTCCTATCGATTTCCAGGGATTTTTGGCAACTCCAAGTAGCCGAAGGTGGTGGCCGGCGGTGGTGGCTGGTGATCGACAGTGGCTTGAGGTGGGTGGGGGTGATTTTATTACAAATTAAAGTTTTATATAAGCTGGGGTATTTTAGTTAAATTTGAAATGTTGGGGGTTAAAACAATTATTCAAAAATTAATAATAAAAATAATATTATATTAATATTTGCAAATGAGGGCAATTTAATAATTTAAATAATATACTCATCAATTTATTCGTCCTAACCAAACATATTAATATAACATACCTACAAATTTATTCCAACTAACCAAACACAACTCCCTAAAGATTCCCAGTAATCTTCATGGTTTTCTAAATTTTCATTAATATAACATTCTTAGTAATCCAACATTCCTTGAATCAAGCACACCCTAAGGGTGCACGCGTTTGGTTCAGGGAATGTTGGATTACTGGGAATATTATATTAATGAAAAGATAGATTACCTTAAGCGGGCGTTTGGTTGGGGGTTATTGGAGATTATTAGGGTTAAGTCATCTTATATTACTTGATTACCATGTTTGGTTGCCAAGTAATATAAGATATCGGTAATCTTCAAATACCAATAGTGGTTGCTATTGGTAATATTGGAGGTAATCTGATTACCTCAATTTTCTTAGGTATTCCAAGATTGCTAGAGTTATCTTTTTTTGTTACAATTCTATCTCTTATTAATAAAAGTTTAGGACAATAATACCCTTATTTTTGAATTTATTTACATGAATATGACTTTTACTATTTCACCCCAATTAATTAACATTTTGGACAAAATTACCCTTAAATTCAAAACAAATTACAGCCCACCCAGGCCACCACCCTCACCCACCTGCTGTAGCTGCCAGCCGTAGTAGTCGCCGGAACAGCATACGGAAGGCCGAAAATGGTCGTCGTGCGCT
Organism: Pistacia vera; assembly: GCF_008641045.1. Classification (NCBI taxonomy): domain Eukaryota; kingdom Viridiplantae; phylum Streptophyta; class Magnoliopsida; order Sapindales; family Anacardiaceae; genus Pistacia; species Pistacia vera. Next base: position 19,132 of record NW_022196831.1, read on the forward strand.
GATATAGCCATTTTCGGCTAGATATCTGGCCGAAAATGGCCAGATCGTGCAAGATCTGGCCTTCAATAGCCAGATCGGTAGCCGTTAATGGCAACGTCTGTGGCCGTTAACGGCCATCGATCTGGCTGTTGACGGCTAGATCTGTCACGTCTGGCCATTTCCAGCTAGATCTTTGGCCAGAAATGGCCATAAGGTGCACGAAGGCCATTTCCTGCCTTCTGTGTGCTGTTAGGTTGCCGGCTGCCGGTGGCCTGCGGTGGTTTTTGGCGGTTGGTAGTGACTGGGTTGGTGGGGGTGCTTTGTTGATTTTTCAAACTTTTATTATGGGGTTGTTTTTGCTAAGTTTTTAAATGTAGGGGGGTTATATTAATCCAAATAATAATCAATATTAAAAAATAATATAATAATAATATTTAATTAGAGGACAATTCAGTAATTTAAATAACATACCCACCAATTTATTCATCCCAACCAAACATATTAATATAACATACCCACCAATTAGCCAAACACATTTTCCTAAAGATTTCCAATAATCTTCAAGGTAATTTATTTTTCCAGTAATCCAACATTCCCTGAACCAAACGCCCCCTAAAGATTACTGGGAATGTTTAAGGAAATGTGTTTAGTTGGTATGTTATATTGATATGTTTGGTTGGAAAGAATAAATTGGTGGGTATGTTATATAAATTACTAAATTGCCCTTCTTTTTAAATTTGATATAATATTATTTTTTGAAATATTTCTTTTAACTCCTACATTTGAGATTTTGTTAAAACACTTAAGCCACATAAAAGTTTAATTTCTAACCAAATCACTCTCACCCACCCCAAGCCACTGCCGGCTGCTTGTCGTCGATGGAGGCGACAATGGCTGGAATAGTGCATGACCAGTCGGATTTGACTGGCCGCTCGCCGATTTGGCCATTTCCGACCAGATCCATGATGGATCTAGCCACAAATGGCCAGATCCATGGCCAGAGTTATGATTGTTGACGACCATAATATGGTCATCAATGATGGCCTGATCTATGTAGCCATTGTTTTTTTACGACGACCAGAGATCTAGTCGTCATTAATGACCAGAAGCCGTAGATCTGGCCATTTTCGACTAGATTATAGCCAGGGGCCAGTGATGGTAGCCAGATTCGACCACCAGTCTTGGGTAATTTTGTTCAAGGTTCATGGTATTTATATCCTAAAAATTTTATATATAAGGATAAAATAGTCCATGAATATATTTGTAAATTGTTTTCAAAATTAGAGCATTATTGTCTAAAAATTTTAATAGTTAAAGGTAATATTGTAACAAAAATATAATTACCAGGAAATCTTAAAATACCTAAGAAAATGGAGCAGTAATTACTAGTTTCTTGGAAGATTAATGAAATATTATATTACTTGACAACCAAACGTGGTAATAGAGTAATATAAGATGATATTACCTCAGTAATGAGGGATTACCCCAAACTAAACACACCTTTAGTGAAACTATATATGTTTCTTGAATTTTTTAAAAGCTCCGACCACGTGAAGATTCTAATTCTTATTTGATAAGGTTAATTGTTTGAGAAATTACACCCGTAGTCACTAATCACACTCTTAGGATGCGTTTGGATTGGGAAAATATAAGATAACAGGGGTAATCTTCGTTTATTTTGCAAAATTTTGTTGTTTGGTTTGCAAGTAATAAAATATTACAGATATCTTTTATTGCAAATAGTATTTACTGTTTGTAATATAGGGGTTAATCAGATACCCTCCCCAAGGGCTGTTGTTAAAAGATTACTGGGTAATATGATTTTTATACCTGTTTTATCCTAAATTAAATACTATTTTGGACACAATTGCCCTCAAATGTCCGCTAAATAACAATTACCCAGCCCCCTGCATTTGAGAAATTAACTAAAACACCCTAGCCACAAAAAAATTTAAAAGTTAACAAAATATCCCCAGCCACCCAAGACTATTGTCGGCCACTAGCCACCACTGCCAGCCGTCGGCAGTAGTTGCCGTTATGGCGCACGACCTATGGGATTTGGTCGATCGTGCGTCGGTAAGGTCGTTTCCAGCTAGATCTTACCATTTTTATGGCCGTTTCACAGCCACAGATATGGCCGCAAAAACAGATCCATGGCCAAAAATGGCTTTGCCGACGCACAGCCAACCATATATGGCTAGCATGCATCATTCTGTTGATTGTTGCAGATCCATGGCCAAAAATGGCTTTGCCGACACACAGCCAACCATATATGGCTAGTCATGCATCATTCTATTGATTGTTGACAGTGATTGAAGGTGGTGGTTGGTTGCCGGCAGTGGCTTGGGGTGGGTGGGGGTATTTTGCTACAAATTAAAGTTTTATATAGCTGGGGTGTTTTAGCAAATTTTCAAATGTAGGGGATTAAAACAATGATTCAAAAAATAATAATAAAAAATAATATTATATTAATATTTTAAAAGAGGGCAATTCAGTAATCTACATAACTTACCCACCCATTTATCTTCCCAACCAAACATATTAGTCACCAATTTATTTGAATTAACCAAACATATTTTTTAAACATTCTCGGTAATCTTCAAGGTGATCTATCTTTCCATTAATATAAAATCCCCCTATAATAAAACATTATATGATCCAAACATCCCCTTAATTATATATTAATTAACTCCTCAAACTCTCTTCGAAATCACCATCCAATGATGTAATGAATTAGATATATATATATATATTATATATCTATATATATTATATATATATATATGAGAGAGAGAGAGTTTTGCCCTTCTCAAATGTTAAATATAACACTTAATTGTGATTTATCATTTTTCTAGGTGTTTTAAAACTTGTGTCTTTTCTTAGTTACTTTTTAGGTGCGCTTGTTTCGAGGAATTATTTATCACTGAAAAGATAAGATTACTATTAAGATAGATTACCTTAAAGATTAATGGAGAAATGTTATATTAATATGTTTGGTTAAATTAGTGAGTATAAATAATTAATATGTTTGGTTATGAGGAATAAAATATTATCGAGGGATTTTTACTTAATTGCCCTTGCTTGTTAATAATATTATTATTTAGAACATTTTTTTTAACCCCTTACATTTGAGAATTTAGCTAAAACACTCTACCAATAAAAGTTTAAAATTTAACAAAATACCCCCAACTACTCAAGATGACTGCCGGTTGCCAGCCACCACTGCTGGACACTGCTGCTGACAACCATCAGAATAACGCACGGCGGACCGAATCTAGCTGGCTGTTTTCGGCCAGATTGAAGGCCGAAAACTGCCAGATGGCCATGGATCTAGTCAGAAAGCCAGATCCATTATGGCCATTAACGACAAGATCTGTGGCTGTTATAGCCATGGATATGGTCATAAACGACCATAATGGATCTGGTCGTTTTCGCTAGGATCCACAACCATCTGACCATTTTCGGCCTTCCATCTGGTCGGAAACGGCTAGATTGGCGCATAACCAGCTAGACCCGACCGATCATGTGTCATTCCGACGATTGCCAACAGGGGCCGACAGTTGTCTTAAGTGACTAGGGGTATTTTGGGTATTATCCATATAAACATTGAGGATATTTTTGTCTAAAAAAATAATATATGAGGTTAAAGAAGTCATTTCTCACATTTAGGCTAATTATTATTTAGTAGACATATGATGACATTTGTGTCCAAAATGTTTATTAATTAAGGGTAAAATTGGTATAAAAAGTTGATTACCCCAATAATGGAAAAATAACACCCTTCCAGATGGTAATCAAATTACTGTCTTTTTTACCTACAATTACCACTATTGACATTAAAAGTTTATCGTAATCTTTCATTACTTGACACCTAAACGTAGTAATTTTGAAAAATAAGATAGATTACTGGTGTTATCTTTTATGCCCCCGTAACAAACGCACCCATTTTTCAATTTCCCTACATATCCTTACACTTTGTAAGTAAACTTATTTTAAAAAAAAATTTACGAAAAATATAATTATAATTTTAAAATAACTTCTATAATTAATATAAAATTAATACATCAATGGTTAATTATTGAATTCATATTGATTAAATGCATTAATTTAATTTCAGAATTATAAAAATATACAGCGCCAAAATTTAATTCCTTAAATTCGGAATACACTATGTATTAAGAAAAATATTTATTCTCAAAGGTGCATATATTATATATAATCCCATCCAAATAGCAGATTAGTTGCGTTTGTTTAATTATTTCACCACTATTCTATCCTTATTCCAAATACAAATGCGCGTTTATTTCCTTATTTTCAAAATCATATCTTAAATTAAGAAACTTTTTAAACCCCTTAAGTTTGTTAGTGGATGAAACACCCCCAACAAATTCTTTTTTTTTTTTATTTTATAAATTAACAAAAACACCCTCACCCACCTGTAGTTACCAGATTCCGGCAACCACCATCGGTAGTGGTCAAAATTTGTCACAACGGCGCACTACCTATCGGAACTGGCCGTCGACGGCCACATCTGGCTGTAGATCTGGCATTTTCCAACCAAATCCGTGGTGGATCTGGCCGGAAAAGGTCAGATCGGTGAACGACTATCCAGATCCGGCCGGTCATGCGTCGTTACGCCAGATTCTGACGGTGATGACCCGAATCTAGCCACTATAGGTGGGTGGGGGTGTTTTTGTCTTTCTGCATAAAATTTATATATTTGAGTGTTTAGTTAAATTAGCAAACTTAAGAGTTTTTTTTATTAATGTTTAAATTCTAACTCGTAATAATCACCCAATTATATTTATCAATAATATTTCAAAAATACTACTCAAAATAATAAAACAAACACCTATAATGTTTCAAGAATACTATTCAAAATAATAAAGCATTTATTTTGGATTGATCTAAAAAACTTGGATAGAAACGGAGAGCGTAAGAACATATAATTAAGATTTCAATGATAAAACTATTGCATGTATACTTCAAAATTAGATGAAGAGATGATCCAAATCCGAAGAAAGTAATTATACCTCTCACCTTTCATTTAAGTTGTATATATTCATATTCAATTACATCATGGCATATTAAAGTGTGTTTCTATAATCTGTAAACTAACTTTTTAAAGATTTATTTATTTTTAAATTAAAGATTGAGGATTTGATCCCATTGAACTACATCATGAATCCATCTCACATTACTTATTAGGATGTAAATATACAACGTTAGCCTAGTATTATGATAATTTCACCTATTACTAAAATATATATAATTATAAAATAACATCTTAATTCATATTCTCTTTACGCTAGAGATGGGCACAATTCTCGGACTTCTATGGACCCACCCACCCGGTACGGGGTGAGGATTCCCTGGAAAAAGTGGGGACGGGGAGAGATGTCTCCCTGCCCCGTAACCACCCCATTCCGCTTAACCCAAATCTGAATAGTAAAAATGGATTAAAATATCATATTTTGATGCATTTAGGATATGAAATGAGGCGGGGATTTTTCCCTGCAATCCCAGGATTTTCAGGGTTTTTTCCTATTGTCTGGGGCGGGGTGGGTACTAGGGTCACCCCTTCCTCGACGGGGCGGGGATGGGGAATGGAAAACCCGACCTGCGCATTACGCTAGAAAATCATCTCTGGATCCTAATTGAATGTGCAAAATATGGAAATATTTTCAAGTCTTCTTAATCGTGTCCAACTGCCAACCCCATTTTTTTTTTATTATTATAATCTAAAAAACAAAAATATTAAAATGAATGAATGACTCTTTTGGTAGTTGTGTTCACACAGAGAGGCCTCCATAAAAAGGGCAAGCCTTCTATGAGTTTTGCTCATCAAATTAAGAGACCACACTGCTCTCTCTCTCTCTCTCTTTGAAATTACTATTTGTGTTATTGAGATTAATATTAAGGTTTTTTTTTTTTTTTTGAAAAGATGGCGCAGGAAAGAGGCAGTTTAATTGTTGTTACAGTGGTGCTGAGTTTGATTCTGCTCCAGTATTGTGAGTTTTGTGAAGCTGCAACTCACGTTGTTGGGGGTCCTGGTGGTTGGACTTTCAACGTTAATAAGTGGCCTAAGGGTAAAACTTTTAAGGCTGGGGATATTCTGGGTGAGTTTTATTTCATTTAATTCTCCTAAATTCAATTATTTATTTATGATTAATTAGAACATGCCTGATACTCTATGTTTTTTTTTTTAATGATGTATTACCCTTTAAGGTTTCTAAATTTATCATTCATGACAACCTTGGTACTTTTTATTAAATGTATTCTCAAAATCTCATAAAAACCCCTTTGCCTTATAATTTGGATCTCAAATTTTGAAAACTTTGACACAGATGCCCCTTTACTGTAACTCTGTTATATTGTCATTAAATTTACAAAGCACTTTCTCAAAGTTACAATTTCACTCATCTACCACAAACAGAGTATCCATGATATAATTTTCAAACTTTGAGGTCTATTCAATGAAGAAGAGTGTAGAAGTTCTCATCAGAATGTTAAATTTAGAATCGTTACGGATAGTCAATAGTATTTTTTTTTTTTTTTTAAATGTATTAATAGTTGACATACACTACAAATTTATTTAACTTTGTTTTGTAAATATCTTTCTTTATATAATATACACCAAAAATACCATTTAGTTATTGATATTAATGTAATACTGTTAGAACAAAGTTAATTGTTTAGAATGGTTAAATAAAAAATATTAACAAAAATATCATGAAAATGAGATTACCGTACGACCCATGTATTCTAAAATTAAAATGAGTTTATTATAACTAATTACAAATAATATTAAATGTAAACAATATTTTTTTTAATATAACACTATTATTTTTAATTGTTTTAATATTCTTAATTGGCATGATTGCCCTGGAAAAATTTTCTCATCCTCATTTAAAAATGTATAACTAGCGGCAACTTGCTTTGACCCTATAAATATTGTTATCTATTAAAGTGGAACAATAACGCTCCTCTTTTAAATTTCAGTCAATTTTTTAACATTCTTAAAATCTTTAATAACGTTATTAATGCGTCGAAATAGCTTGAAATTGTGTGCAATAAACTTAAATATTAATGAAAAAACTACTTAAAACTAAAAGACCTTTTTTTTTTTTTTGACAAATTAAAATATGATTTTTTTAATTGATTTAGTAGATAAGAGTTTTCATCTACTTTTGTTCCTTTTTTACCCCTCTACAATTTTCATGTCTCAACTCTAACAATTCTACAATTGATTTTATTTTTAATTATTCTCCAAATTAGTGTTACAAATTAAATATTAAAACTTCTTTAAACAAACAAATAAATTAACTAATTATATTTTATTAAGAAAATTAAGAAATAAAATATATTGTTTTAAAAAAGGAATATTAAATGTATATAAGAGTTATTTTAATTTTCTAAAAATAAAAAAGGAAAAAAATTAATTTGTGTTTACTCTAGTGTTAGAATTGACTGGATTCTAGCAACTTGAGCACTAGAGTGGATTTCCCTAGCTGCTCGAGTCAAGAATGTAAAAGTGGAAAGATATTGGATAAAAGGTCTTATATACTAAGTGAATTAAAAAGAGGCAAGATTTTAATTTTACTTTTAAAAGAGGGTGTTTTAAGTAATTATCTTAATATTAATATTTGTTAGGTACTTAATAGCTTAAATATCTTTCTAAGTTAATAGTAATAATCTTCCTTAAGTATAATTAAATAATAAAAATCTCTTCATGGTTAAAATAAACAAGAAAGAGACAATTAGATATATATTTATTAACCTTCATAGTACAAATAATAACAACTATGATAGGAGAATTTATGTTATTTCTAAAATCACGAAAGGAATTTTATCATTCAATTAAACCTCAAGATTAATCTTAAAAAATTTGTGTTTGATTTGACAGTATTCAACTACAGTCCTTCCCTTCACGATGTGGTTGCTGTAAACAAAGGTGGTTACCGTAATTGCAAGACCTCAAGAGGTGCTAAAGCTTTCAAAACTGGGAAGGACCGAATTAAGTTAGCCAGGGGACCAAACTACTTCATCTGCAGTATCCAGGGACATTGCCAATCCGGAATGAAAATAGCCATCACTGCGAATTAAGTTATCCGTATGTATTTATTCATGTACTAAATAAACTGTTTATGTGTGATTTGCTAATTATAATGAGTTATGGCTTTTAAATATGTAGTTTGCTATTTTGTTTTTAATAAATCAATAATAACATTCAAAACTTTTTTTTTTTTTTTTTTTTAATTCCATCTTTCTTATACTTATGAATCTGCTCTGACTTTTCAATAATATATTGTAATGAAGTAATTACTTCAATATCAGAGGAGTTAGAACATCTCATATTTACAAATATTTATATGAGAGATATATTCATTACCTTAAACAAGATTGATTTTATTATTATTTGAATATTTATTTCTCGCATGTTCTATAAAAGCTATTATACATATACAACTTAAGGGACTTTTTAAACCCCTCGAAGTTTTTCACAATTTAAAAAACTCCCTATAGTACTGGTAATTACTCTGAACCCCAGTGTCCATGTCTTTTGGTTACTTTTAAGTTTTAACCATAGAAACTGTAAAGTGTAAATCACCTTAATGCCATCACCTGCCGTGCCCTCCAAGGACAACCCACCCCCTTACTTTCACTTCATCTCTAGCTGCACCCAACACTCATGTTAGGCTTAAAAAAATATTAAATTATGTAAAATATACATTTTTTTATAAGAAAATACAAAAAGAAACTAATAAATAAAAAAGTTTGAAAATGAAAAAAAAAAAAACTAGAATAATGAAAAAATAAGAAATATATGAAAAAAATTAAAAATAAATTGATCCAAAAGTAGAAAAACTTACTTTAAGGGCTCGTATGGATGGGGTTAATATTAGATAATTTGGATAATATTTTGTAAATTAAGCCGATGACGATGTTTGGTTGGTTTGTAAAAATTTATTCCCGAAATCTTTTATGACAAACAGTGGCATTTGGGGGGTAAGTTGCCGAGAATCTTAATACCTTGTGGGTGGGGGGGTGTTGCTGTTATTAAAACTTACTCAAGGTAATCTAATTTTGTTTCTCATATTGCCCCTAAATAGTTGAGCATTTGATCCAAATTAGCCATATATTTGTTAAGATTTACAAAACACCCAATTCACTTATGCATACTCTTTTGTCCTCACTTTTTAAATTTTTTGGACGATATTGCCCTTATTATTGTCATTATTTATAGAAATGCCATTATACCCAAAACTAGCCACCACCTCTAACCATCGTGGACCGTTGCCGAAGGCTGCCAAAAGTAGCCATAATGGTGTACGATCGACCGTATATGGCCGGCCGTGTGCCGGTGAGGCTTTTTTCGACCATGGATTATAGATCTATGGTCGAAAAAGGCTAGATTTATGGCTATTTCACGGCCATGTCTTTGGCCGTGAAATGCCCTGGCCATTTCACAACCACATCTTTGGCTGTGAAATGGCCATAGTTGGCTGTGAAATGGCCATGGCAAATCTATGGCACTGCCGGTGTCACAGCCAAATCTGTGGCATTGTCGGTGGCCACTAACGGTGGTGGCTGGCTGCCGGCAATGACTTGGGGTGGGTAGGGGTGTTTTTGTTAAGTTCAAAATGTTTTTGGTTGCTAGGGTGTTTTTGCTAAATCTGAAAAGTATGAAGTTAAAAGAAATTATTCAAAAAATAATAATAAAAAATACTATTATATTAATATTTAAAAAGGAGGACAATTTAGTAATCTATATAATATACCCACCCATTTATCCTCCTAACCAAACATATTATTCATCAATTTATTTGAACCAACTAAATATATTTTCTAAACATTTCTAGTAATTTTTAAGGTAATTTTTTATTCCATTAATATAATATACTCCAGTAATAAAACATTAACATCTCCTAAAAGTTAAAAAATTAATACAAATCTGGAAAAATAAAACAAATTCTTGAATCTTGATGCTCACTTTTGTCAAGGTAGCCCAAAAGGCCCAAATGGACCGATCGAAAAAACAACTAAACAAAAAAGAGTTTTAAAGCTGTTTGACACTTGAGCAAAGCCCATTGAGCTCGATTCAAAGGTTTGTTTCTGTTAAACCCTTTCCGGCGACCAGTGAACCCATGACACTTCAATTGGACATTATTTGATGGGTTGTGGTGTGGCAAGTAAGAAAGTCCGATAGGACTTATCAGAATTGAAAGATCTCTTTGAATTAGGCCCACTTAGGGGACCTTAGTTGAACATTTCACTTTTAGTAAGCATGAAAACCCTTGTCACAAAAACCCAAGAGAAGTCTTTCAGAGAATTACGACTCTGTTTGGTTCACTTTTTGACACTTTTAGAAAAGTTTTTGGAAAAAAGTTAAAAAAAGTTGAATTGGACGGGTATTACGATGTAAGATTTGGAAATAATAAAAATACCCCTTATGTTTGTTTATTTACTAACACCCCTATAATAAAACATTAAAAGTTAACAAAAACAACCACCCACCCATTAATATGAACAGCCGACCACACCGTCAGGAGTGGCCGGAGTCATCGTATCAGTGCATGACGGCTGGATCTTGCCGGTATGCGCCGACATGGCATTTTCTGACCAGATCCACAGCTAGATCTGGCCATTGACGGCCAGATCTGGTGTATTTTCTCGTCAAGACGGCCAAAGATATGGCTGTCGTTGACTACTGGAGACGACCAAAGATCTGGCCTTTTCCAACCAGATCTATCGTGGATCTGGCCGGAAAACGCTAGATTGGCGCACTACCGGCCAGATTAGCTGGTAGTGCGTCATATACCAAATTCTGGCATTTTCGCGCGGTGGTGGCCAGAATTGGTAAATATGGGTTGTTGGGTTTTTTTGCAATTTCTAAAAAAAATTTTAGGGGTATTTAATTAAATCAACAAATTTAGGGGGTTTAAAAAAGTTAAATAATTTTGTGAGTTTTTGTAATTTTACCGTTTAACTTTATTGGGAATACTAATAGTAGTATTCTCAAAAGGGAACCAAACGGAGCCACATCTTTCAAAAATCTGATTTCTTAGAATTTTTTATTTTTAAAATTCCTTAAAATCCTCTAAAGCTACGATTCAAAAATTCAAACTTTTATTCCAGATAAATATCTTATAAATTCTCTCTTTTTCGAAATTCGACATTTTAGTTACGATGTCGAATTTCTGTTTGTATTGAAATTCACTTTTAAAGGACGTCCATATTCTTTTATTTACATTGACATTCCTTCAATTTAATTATTTTCGTAGGGACGAATTTGTAATTATCCTATATTTTTGCTTGAACCCAAAAGGTTCCCAATATTTCTAAAACTGCATTATCATCCCCACATTTATTAAACAAGTTTTATTAATATTTTAAAAGGGAAATAACTATTTTGAACCTATGTTAAATGTTTTCCAAAACGTTAAATAAGCTACATTAAAACTACATAGTTTTACGTAATTTCTAAATATAACTTAATTCAAAATTCCATTTTTATAAATATCTATTTTTACAAATTATTTTAAATGTAAATAATATTCTAAAATTATCGCTCAACAAAATTAACTTTATTTGACATATAAAATGCATGACATTAATTCACAACAAGTGCGTTGTTTAATAAGAAAAAGGGCAGAGCAAAGATAATTTAGAGGGAAGAGCGAATTGAGTGAAAGGAGAATTCAGTCACCCAAATGACTAAAACAATTTCACTGAAATGTATAAACACTGACTTGCTTTTTGACATATAAAATGCATTGACCTATTTGATCCTTGCTTTTGCTGGTGTTTCATCTTTCTTTCATGAGTATTAGCTGCATTGTGATAACACCATATTATACCATTTATGCATTACTTCTACGATTTATGCTGCGTTTTCTCGTAAAATTGGGCGTTTGATGTGTGTAGTAAGTGTTTTGTAGGTAATAGACCCTAGAAATAGCTTTGGAGCTAATTGTGTGATGTTGACTGTTGGTAAGAAATTAATTCAAGAAACATTTTAACAAATTCACAGCAGCAGTTGTCAAGAAGGAATGCCCAAAAAAATTCCAACTTCGCGAGGCTGCCATTAATTCCTTTGGACGAACTAGGAGTTGTGCCAAACATGCTTAAAAAACTCTGAAAGTTCAGTTTACGGAGAATTTTACTGTTCGTTATTTTCAGTTTTCTAGAGGAAGATTTTCTAGTTTTAGTATCTGACAGTCAGTTGAGGAATTCTAGGCAAAGTTTTATGATTTTGCATCACCCGTCCCTAATTTTGTTAGGGATGCTATTGGACGGTTCTTGGACAGTTTGGGTGGCTAGGGGACACCTAAATCTTGTTTTGATTCAATTTTAAGTTGGACAACCGTAGTTTAGTTTGGATAACGAAAGAGAAGTCCTAAGGCATTAGGAGTTCTCTATTGGGCTGGATTTGTAGAGGAGAAAAAGCACTTTTTCTTAGACCCTAATTTTGGCACGCCTATGTAAAGTGGAGAACTATTCAGAGAAACGAGGGATTGGAAGCAAACCATTGTGTGAGAGCTATCCTAGGAGCAAGCCAGAGGTAAAAAGGATCCTTTAAGGGTTTTCTCTATCTTTTCTTCAAACTTGTATTTTCAGATTTCCATGAATATGATGACTGATATTATGGGGATTACGAGTAACTGAATTCCTTACTAGGGATCCAATGTAACATAACATGAAGATTTTATGTCTTAGTTGGTTCTACTGTTTTATCAATTCAGTGTTTCCAGTTTCATTCTTTATGCTTAAGTCAATCTTTAATTTTGTGTTATTGATTGACCATCTTTAATATGAATTAATTGATTGCTTGAGACAAGGTAGTAGACATCACATGCTTAACCTTGAAATAGCTCTTTTGAATGAAAGAATTGTTGTCGATGCAAATGCCATGCTAAAATGATTTTTGGTTCTTAATTTATGTTCTTGTTCTTAATTGGTTACCTTTTTTTTTTTTTTTTTTTTTCCTTTTTTTTTAACTAGACGTCATGGTTATGTTGATGGTTAAGAATACTTGGTTACAACCAAACACCTAACGGATAATCATAATAACGAAAGAACGAACCCCATAAATTAAATTTAGACTTTTCATTAAGTTAACTAATGACATAGAACTGGAATGTTATGGTGAAATCGGATGCCTAGTGTTTCCACTATTAATAAAGTCAATCTCAAAAGCTTTTATTAATTTCTTGCAGTTTAAATTACTTGTTTTTAAAATCAAACTTCTCTCAAAATATTTAGTTAATTTATTTAGCCTATTTTTAATTTAGAGTAAATGACATGTTCCCACCCAAGGTTTGGCGAATCTACAGTTCCCACACCTAGTTTCATCAATTTCAAATTTTCACCCTTAAATTAACAGAAAATGGTTTAATTTAATGGTTAAAGGGTAAATTGGTCATTTACACTATCATTAAATTTGAAATAAAAATAAAAATTTCAAAATAACTCTCCACATCTCAAATTTCTCTCACAAGCACCTCCCACATCTTAAGTTAGAAATATGACGATCACACCCCTACGACAGAAACGCGACTTGGTAGCTTGTAGATGAAAAACGACCAATTGGGGGGGGGGGGGGGGGGGGGGGGGGGGGGGGGGGGTTTAGTGGAGGTGTGGGTTTTGTTGAGGAGAGGATGGAGATTCAAATGGTTTTGAAAGGGGTATTTCCGATGTCAAAACTAGCTAGAATCTGGTCATAAACTTGGAGAATCGTGCGATATTGCAGGGGCTGTCGACCAGTGATTTGTGGGTGCATCGGGGTGGGAGTGTGAGGGGTTTTGGTGATTGTGGTGTGGGGGTTCTGATGGTGGTGATGGGGGAGCTTGGTGATGTTGGAATTCGCCAGAAATGGCCTAGGATTAGAAGTGGGTGAGAGGAAAAGTCACTGAAATTACGTAATCCAGCCACCCTGGTGGGTGTCGGTCAAGCAAGGGTGAGGGGTTCCGCTCCTAGTCTCCTTCGTACCGTTGTTGTCGTGGCTTTGGCCGAACTATGGTGCCGATTGTGGTGGTTGGGGTTTGCCTAGCTCGTAGGGGTGTGATGGACAAGCTTCCATCTTCTAGGGAGGTTTCTAATATTTAGCCACCACAATCAAAAGTAAAAGTTAAAGGGTAGTTTGGTAATAACATTTTTTATACTATTTCAGACCCTAACAGTGTTAATTTAAGTGTGAGAATCTGGAATTTATGAAACCAAGGGTGGGAACTTGTAGATTCGCGAAACCTTGGGTGGGAACATGTTGTTTACTCTTTATTTCATTCTTTTAGGGCATTGCATAATTAGATTTAATTGGAAAACTTTACAAATTTCTGTGGATACAACTCTCGTATTTGCTTACTATACTACCATAGTGATTCATTCACTTGCGAGATAAAATTTTGTTCATCAACTTGATTGCACGGAAGATGTTAAGAAAAATATATGAAAAGTGATTCGGGAACCCCATTTGTTGTAAAGGTAAAACAACATTTTTATCTATATATTGGGAGCTAATAATCATATAGATGGGGTTCGAAAATCACCTTTTTTTTTTTCATTTATATTTGCTAAGAGTAATTTTATTTGAACCTTACCAAGACTCTTTATAAGCCCCATGCACATAAATTTCATTAATTGAAGTTATATATGTATTCACATTCTTAATATACCTTTGTGTTCTGTTCCTCTCCAATTAATTTCTAGAATTTCAAATAACACTAAATAAAATTATAATTAAAGAAAAATAATGTTGAAAACATTGCAAATGAGACTCGTTAACTTATATGTTCAATTAGTTTTTTAGTTTAATTTTTACTACATAAATCCAATTCCGTTAGGGTAAGACTCCTTGGAGCCTTAAACCCACTAGTAATTTTGACATGCCTAATTACTAAATAAAATTGAGCTATATTTTTAACATTTGTGGATGGGAACTATTAGATATGGGTGGGACACCCATGATGGGACCCACCCAATTACATTATTGCGTTGCGGTAACTATCAAAGGCAGTTACCACTATCTTGCAACAGTTGCCTTGAAGGCAACAACCTCATGTATATAAGAAATCTCAACTCTCTTACGAAAATATTTCTCTCTTCATTCATTATTCTTACTGGAATTCAAAAAGGCAGTGGTCTGTGCTTGTGATTGACAAAAAGAAGATATTTATGCTGTGAACTTTATTATAGTTTGTTTAAGTGAAAATGTGATTGCAATAATGACTCTTGATATGATCTTGGGATTGAATTAGGATATTTGTTATTCTTAATTTACTAACAATGGTTTTACAGAATGGTTCATATTTTTTTTTATGTTTAGTGTTAATATAATGAAATATGCTGAATGTTATTTATTATTAGTGTTCAATTTTGAAATTTTGTTTTTAATGTTTGTGGAATTGTTTTATGGTAAAACTAATTAAAATATTAAATTCTTTTTGAAATTATGAAGATAATGGTTTTTGAATCACAAAGATGGAGTTAAAATGGCTAAGATATGGTTCTTTAAAGTTTCGGATTCGTAATAGGTTATTTTCTAGGCCGGGTACCAAGTTGCAGACCTAGCTGTTGAAGATGACCATGAGCAACCGAAATGTCGTTTTTATTTGGGTCCTAAAAGCAGCATGTCATTTGTTTTTTTAAATAACATTTAAAAGAAATTAAGGAGGAAAACCCATGACACAAACCCAGGCCTTTTTAAGGCCTATAATTGACCCCTAAACCATATGGGCAATTGTTTTGTTTGTAATATAACCGATTATACATTTTTTTTATTTAAGTCTGTACTTCATTTTCTTTATACCAATTACCATAGTTAAAAGAAAATGTGGTTACTGAGACTTGAATCCAAGTCTCATGCGTGGAAGCCCAACAAACTAACCATTGGGCTACATTTTTTTTGTATTAGTTATTCTTGGCTAATCCATAATACTGTATATTAGTCCAAGCCCAATCCATAATAGAGTCAAACAGGTCAAGTTGACCTGAGAATTCGACCCAGCCAGTCAAACCTGGTTAACGGTCAACGGAGACAAACCGGGTCAAGCTAACCCGGTAAAAGGGAAAACGGGTCAACTCGACTCGACCCGACCTGAAGTCAAGGTGAGTTGAGGATCCGACGCATGTCCACACTTGGCAAGTTGCTAGTGGTGCATGACAAATCGCTGAAAACGCGTGGCTGCTTCTACTAGCGCATGGCTACTGCTAGTAACACGTGGAGGGTTCTTAAAGTGTCATTTTCCTTTTCTAAAATAATAGAATTCATACTTGGTATGATATTGCGGGTATATTTTTAGTTTTTGAGTCATAAATACGTGTAAATATATTATTTGTCAAATATAGTTAACCTTTATTTGATAAATGAATATAATTTTTTTTTTTTTTTTTTTTTTTTTTTTTTTTGTATTTGTTACAGAAAAAGTGTTAAGTTATAGACGTCTGAGGGTTACTAAAACACCCACTCAAAAGGAAAGGATAATGAACATGATTAGATGATGAATTGGTGCAACTAGTGAATCATTTCATTCATGTGAATGAAAAAATGCAGGAAATTGTCTAGCAAAGGGGATTAATTAGAGATGAGATGAAATACAATGTCCTTAGAGAGACTCTTAATTACCCTAGTCTCGTTGGTCTCCTTCATCTGGTTTGGAACAAGCTGGAAGATCAAAACCCTAAAGATGCTAATAAAGGTTATAGACGTTTAGTCAACAAATACATAAAAAAGTACATAGACTGGGGTGCCAGAAAGACAGCTGGTGCATCTTTTGGAGTCTTAACTCGAAAAGGACATCACAAGAAATTAGGAGTTCCCTTGCCTAGGATAGCTTACAAGTTAGATAACGACTTTAGAATAAGGCTTCTTAGATCTTTCCTAGTTTGTGGGATGTGGCATTACATTTACATTTTTTTTGGACATTTGTTTGTTTTTAATGTCAATACATGTTGAATTCTATTTCTGCAATGAAATTAGTTTTATTTTTTTTTATAAAAATTTGAATATTATTTTTGTTCTATGTGAACTTATGTTGGATTATATTTATATTATTATGCATTTATGTTATTTCAAAATTGCAATTAATTAAATCTATGATAGTTGGAGATTAGAATTTTGGATGATGATTGTTGACATAGTTAACTTTTGATTCCAAATCTAATATAAAATTATTATTGATATAATTAATTAAGGAAAAATATGTATGTTTCGAGCATTGAATAACGTGCATTATCTAATTTTTACATTTTTTTTAGAAATGGTATCTGCATCTAAGAACATTGTCATCGAACTTAATAAAGGAGAAAATTTTAATGGCAAAAATTATGAGATATGGAGCATGAAAATCCAATATGTCTTGGAAGAACAAGAGGCTCTTAAAGCTCTTACCACGACCATGGAAGATCTTGAAAAAGGAGACACGACTCAACATAGAAGAGACCGTGTGGCTTATGACGTGGAAGAAAAAGAATTCCACTACTTGAATCACTTTGTTGAGCAGCATGGACAATGATCTCATGAAAAAGTATTGGGAATATGAATTAGTAAAGGACATGTAGTTTGCCCTTGCAACAAAGTTTGGAGGTACATCCATTACCAAACTCTGATCATTTACAATCAAGTTTGACACATATAAGAAAAAGTATGAATATACTATGAGAATGCACTTAAGGCACTTGTCAAACATGATTAATGAGTTGAGAGATGTAGGTCATGTCCTAACTGATGAACAATAGGTTCAAGCTGTCATGAGATCATTGCCTCAAAATTAGGAACACATGAAGATACACCTTACCTATAATGAGGGCATCAAAAATTTAGAAGATGCCACATGACACCTAGAACTGGGAGAAGATTGCATTAATGCTAGTAAGACAAATACTGATGTGTATATGACTGGTTCTAGTTCACATGGTGGGAAGAGATTTAAACGTAAATTCCAAGGTGAATCCCAAATAAGAGGCAATAATAATAAGGCTCAAGAAAAGAAAAGAAAGTTTTATAAACACAGAAAAGGAAAGCATCCTACCAGAAAGAAAAACATGGCAAAGGTGAAATGCTATAACTGTGGAAATAATGGACATTTTGCTCGCAATTGTAGTGAGCTGAAAAAGGTAAATTACTTGTTTGCATAAGTAAGTTCTATAAATGTTTCCAGTTCTCTTTTTTCTAACTGAATCTCATCCTTTGTGGACTGTAGATTCAGCAGCCATAGACCATATAGCGAAAGATAGGAGTGCTTTCGTGGAGTTTCAACAAATACCACAGGAAACAAAATGGATATACATAGATAACAATTCTAGAGTGGAAGTTCAGGGGATTGGCACATGCAAATTAATCATGCGTGGAGGTCAAATCCTATACCTACATGACGTGTTATATGCACTCAATATTCATCGAAATTTGATTTCTGTGTTAGAACTTATTAAATAGGTTTTAATTTAAACTTTTCAAGTACTGATGTTCATTTATTTTTGGACAAAAAATATTATGGTTGTGGTTATATTTTTTATCGTTTTATCGTACTAAATATTGATTATAATTATAGTTATGCTTGTTTTTCCTTCATTACATCTTCCAATAATGATGATGTGAATGTAGGGCATGCAAGGCTTGGCCATATTAGCCAACAACGAATGAATATACTAGCAAGAGAAGGCTTGTTAGGAAACTTAACAGAAGTAGACTTGTCTACTTGTGAACATTGCCTAGCTGAAAAAACAACAAGAAAACCATTTGGAAAAGTGATAAGAGCTTAAGTTTCATTGCAATTAATTCATTCTAACAGATGTTGTCCAATGAATGTGAGGGCTAGACATGAGACTGTTTATTTCATCACACTTATAGTAGATTTCACCTAGTATGGTTATGTCTTTTTGATCTCTCATAAATCTGAAGCTTTAGAATGTTTTAAGAAGTTTAAAAACTTAGTTGAGAATCAATTAGATAAAAATATAAAAGTTATACGAACCGATCGAGGTCGTGAATATTTTGAACAATGTAGAATTTTTTGTAATGAAATGGTAATAGAACATCAATTAATTATTCCAAGAACTCTGCAACAAAATAGAGTTGCACAAAAAAGAAACAAAACCCTACTTGAAATGGAGAGGTTTATGATGGCACAAGCAAATTTGACCATCTCATTTTGGGGTGATGCCTTATTGACTGCCACATACATACTTAACCGAGTACCCTCAAAATCTAATACTAGTACACCATATGAGTTATGGATAAATCGGAAACCCGATTTGAGTCTCCTAAAACTGTGGGGATTTGTTGATTTATGTTCATGAGCCTTCCCATAAATATGGAAAATTAGGTCCAAGGGAGAAGAAATGTATTTTTATAAGATACTTAGAATATTCCAAAGGATACATCTTTATAAGAGAACAAGAAAGTGGTAACATCAATGAGTTTGAATCATGAGATGTCACATTTTTAGAAACCGATTTTCCTAAGAAGGGCAAGATAGGTCAAAATTTGTTTCTATATGAAACACAAGATCAAGGCAATTCCGTTATTGAAAACCAGTTGGTTATACTACATCCCAGTGGAAGCGATATAAAAGTTGATGAATTAGTTTCAAATCCTCAACCATTCCCCACCGATGATCTGACTATGATAGCTAGTCCAAATGGGAGTAACACCAATCAATCTCCAATACGTTGATCAAACAGGAAACAAGTTCTACATCGACGATTTGAGATTGAAGGAAAAATTTTTCTAGTTACTCCACAAGATGAAGACGAGCCAATGAATGTAAATGAGGCTCTCAAATGCCCTTCTAAGGAAAAATGGATGAAAGCAATGGAAGAAGAAATGGAGTTTATGAAATCAAACCAAGTATAGGAATTGGTTGATTTACTAAAAGGACGCAAAGCCAGTGGGAACAAATGGGTTCTCAAAATCAAACGTAAAAGCTGATGGAAGTATTGAAAGATACAAAGCTCGTTTAGTCGCGAAAAGGTTATACACAACAAGAAGGAATAGTTATGAAGAAAAAATTTCACCTATTGTGCAGTTTACCTCAATCCCAGTTATTCTAGCTATAGTTGTTAACATGGATCTTGAATTGCATCCAATGGATGTAAAGATTGCTTTTCTCAATAGAGAATTATAAGAAGAGATCTATATGGAACAACCAATAGGCTTTATTAAAGAAGGTCAAGAACATAAAGTGTGTAGATTTTTAAAGTCGATTTATGGCCTTAAGCAGTCCTCAAGACAGTGGTATATTCGATTTCATAATGCGATAATGTCGTATGATTTCAAATTGGTGAAGATCATTGTGTATATACAAAGAAATCCAATAACAAATTTGTTATATTATCATTATATGTTAATGATAAACTTAGAGCTAGAAATGATAAGGGATTTGTGAATGAAATCTTAAAGGATGGTTATCATATCATTTTGAGATGAAAGATATGGGTGAAGCTATATATATCTGATTAGAATTCATAATATCTATATAATTTGTTATATTTCCTCATGTTTTAATAGTTATAAATGGTCAAATCTTGGATTTTGATTATGTTTCGTATTTTGTGGAGTAGATTGAGGAGTTAAATCAAATTGAATTCAAAATCAAGAGATTTGGAGAGGAAAAATCAGAGCTAAAAAAGATATACATTCCAGAAGCGGTTTTTGCTTAAAGCGTGGGCACGTCCTGTTTTCCTAGAATGTTCACAGAAGCAGTCAGTAGATAATGCGTGGGCGCGCCTTACTGGATCTGAGTTTTTGACCTAGGGTTACGAATTTGTTAGAGAAAAAGGATATGTATGATAGCTAGAAAGATTTAGTTACCCGTTCTTATCTTTAGGAAAGTATCTGCCAAGACTCCCTATTAAGGTGGGATTTGCTTTTAATTAGTTTCCTTATCTAGATAGGGTAACTATTATTAGATGGAGTAACTATTATAAATAGAAGAGAGATTATTCACAAGAAAGCTTCATCTTGCTCCCCGGCTCGGGAGTTGAGGAAGGAAGCTAAATTGCGTGACAAACAAGCATCTTCATCCTCATTCCCCATATTTGATTTAGTACCTGACTTGGTTGATTCATCTAGTGACTCTAAAATAGAAGAAGCAATGGCCATTCAAGAGAGAACTTTAAGGGAATTGGTTGCACTAAATGTAAATCAACAGCCACTCTGCATTACATATCCAGCTTTGGAAGTGGGTTTTGAGTTAAAATCTGGATTGATCCATTTGCTCCCAACTTTCGTGGTCTTGAGAATGAAGATCCTCACAAGCATCTGAAGGAATTCCACGTGGTGTGTTCAAGCATGAAACCGCAAGGAGTGACCGAAGAACAAATCAAATTACGTGCTTTTCCATTCTCGCTGACTGAAAAAGCAAAGGATTGGTTATTTTATTTGCCCCCTGGCTCTATAACCACATGGATGAAGATGGTGAGATTGTTTCTTGATAAATTTTTCCCTGCATCATGAGCTGCTGGCATTAGAAGGGAGATATGTGGAATAAAACAGAAAAATACAAAGACCTTTCATAAGTATTGGGAAAGATTTAAGCAACTCTGTGCAATCTGTCCACAACATGGAATTTCTGAACAGCTCCTCATTCAATATTTCTACGAAGGGCTCCTACCCATGGAAAGGACTATGATGGATGCAGCGAGTGGAGGTGCCATAGTGAACAAAACTCCTCGTGACGCTAGAGATTTGATCTCTATCATGGCCGCTAACTCACAACAATTTGGATTCAGGCAGGACACATCTCCAATAAGGGTGAATGAGGTAAGTATATCTTCCCTTGAAAATCAAATATCCAATCTAACTTCTATTTTTCAACAGTTAGCTATAGGAAATATGCAACAAGTGAAAGCTTGTGGAATTTGTGCTACCATCAGTCATCCAACTAACATGTGCCCTACATTTGATTCCTATGAGCATGCCAATGCAGCTAGAGGATTTCCAGGCCCACCACAAAGGAAATACGATCCTTATTCAAATACCTACTACCCAGGATAGAGGGATCATCCCAATTTCAGCTATGAAGCAAGACCATAATTCCAACACTTTCAGCCTAGACCACCTGCTCCACCACCACAACAAACCTCCACAAGTTCAGGTATGTCTCTAGAAGAAATTGTTAAATCACTTGCAACTAACATGCAGCAATTTCAACAGGAGACAAGAACAAGCATTCAACAATTTGAGAATCAAATGAGTCAACTGGCATCTTCTATGAGTAGATTGGAATCTCAAGGTAAATTGCCCTCACAAACTGTTGTTAACCCAAAACAAAATGCTAGTGCAGTTACCTTAAGAAGCAGGAAGGAGTTGAAGGAACCCAGTAAGGCAACATGTGGAGAAGAAATTGAAAAAGAAGTAGTTGCTTCTCAACCTCAAACTGACCAGCCTAGAGGACTCGATAGTGAACAACCAAAGGCATTGGTGACAAATCCTCCCTTTCCTACTAGATTGACTAAATCCAAGAAAGAAGAGGAAGAGAAGGAAATTCTTGAAACTTTTCGCAAGGTTGAGGTAAATATTCCCTTACTTGATGCAATTAAACAAGTGCCTCGATATGCTAAATTTCTCAAGGAGTTGTGCACCAACAAGAGGAAGTTGAAAGGTAATGAAAAGACAAGTATGGGGGAAAATGTTTCAGTCGTCCTCCAGAAAAAATTACCTCCAAAATGCAAGGACCCAGGTATGTTTACTATCCCTTGCAAACTAGGTGATGTTAGGATTGAGAAAGCAATGCTAGATCTAGGAGCTTCAATAAATGTCATGCCTCTCTCTATTTATTTGTCTTTGAATATTGGTCCATTACAAGAAACAGGTGTGATTATTCAACTTACTGATAGATCTAATGTATATCCTAAAGAAGTCTTGGAGGATGTCTTAGTACAAGTTAATGGGTTGGTCTTTCCTGCTGATTTTTATATTCTTGACATGGAAGAAGATAACTTTTCTAATTCAACACTAATGTTATTAGGAAGGCCATTTCTAAAAACATCTAGGACAAAAATTGATGTGCATGATGGTACACTCACAATGGAATTTGATGGTGAAATTATTAAATTCAATATTTATGATGCCATGAGGTACCCTAATGATGTGTCTTCTGTTTTTGTTATGGATGTTATTGGCCCGTTGGCGCAGGAAATCTTTAATCTAATTGATGATGATAAGCTAAAAGTTACACTTAGCAGGAATTTCACTTTTGAAGGGCTACAGAAGATCATGAAGAAGTTTGTGTTGGAGTCCGACCTGCAAAATGCAATCTACGAATTGGAATCACTTAAACCTGTAAGGTATGATGTGTCTTACATTGAGTTGCCTCTTTCTCACACAAAACTTCTTCCTTCTATTATGCAGGCACCGAAATTGGAATTGAAACCCTTACCAGATCATCTGAAATATGCATTTTTGGGAGAAGGAGAAACTCTTCCGGTGATAATCTCAAACAAACTCTCCATATTAGAGGAAGAAAAGTTGATTCGGATACTTAGAGAGTATAAAGAGGCTATTGGTTGGACTATAGCTGACATTAAGGGATTGAGCCCTTCCACATGCATGTATATGATACTATTAGAGGAAGATTGTAAGCCTTCCAGAGAAGCCCAACGCTAACTGAATCCACCAATGATGGAAGTGGTAAAGAAAGAAATTTTGAAACTTCTCGATGCAGGTATGATTTATCCAATTTCAGACAGTAAATGGGTAAGTCCGGTTCAGGTTGTGCCAAAGAAAACAGGTATAACGGTAATAAAAAATCCTGATGGTGAGTTGGTGCCCACTCGAATTCAAAATGGGTGGTGGGTTTGTATAGATTATAAGAAGTTAAATGCATCAACTAGAAAATATCACTTTCCTCTTCCATTTATTGATTAAATGCTTGAACGTTTGGCTGGTCATACTCATTATTGTTGTCTTGATGGTTATTCAGGTTTTCATCAAATCCTAGTCGCACTTGAGGACCAAGAAAAAACCACCTTCACATGCCCGTTTGGCACTTTTGCATACCGACGAATGCCATTTGGACTTTGCAATGCTCCTGCTACATTTCAAAGGTGTATGGATAGTATATTTTCAGAGTACGTGGAAAACATCATAGAGGTATTTATGGATGACTTTATAGTCTATGGTGATTCTTTTGATACTTGTTTAACTAACCTTACAAAAGTGCTTAAAAGATGCATAGAAACGAACCTTGTTCTGAATTATGAAAAGTGTCACTTTATGGTTGATCAAGGTATTATTCTACGCCATATTGTATCCTCTAAGGGAATTGAAGTTGATAAAGCTAAGATAGAAATTATCAAATCTTTGCCTTACCCCGCAAGTGTGTGGGAAATTCGCTATTTTCTTGGACATGTAGGATTTTGTCGACGTTTTATTAAGGATTTTTCCAAAATCACTCAACCCTTATGTAGGTTATTGCAAAAAGATGTGGTGTTCGAATTTGATGAGGTGTGCAAAGGTGCATTGATAAGTTGAAGGATATGCTGACTTCGGCACCGATTATCTGATCACTAAATTGGGATCTTCCATTCGAAATCATGTGTGATGCAAGCAATCATGAAAATGGTGTTGTTCTTGGACAACGAGTTGGACGAGTTTCTCATGCCATCTACTATGCTTCAAGAACACTTGATAATGCGCAAAGGAACTATTCAAAACCGGAAAAAGAACTTTTAGCTATTGTTTTTGCTTTAGAAAAATTCTGTCCATATTTACTTGGCACTAAAGTAATTGTTTATTCTGATCATGCAGCTCTCAAGTATTTGTTGTCAAAGAAGGAGGCAAAACCCAGCTCATTCGGTGGATACTTTTGCTACAAGAGTTCGACTTGGAGATACGCGATAAAAAAAGGTACAGAGAATTTGGTCGCCGATCATCTCAGTAGATTACCCACAAATGAAGAACCATCACCATTACAAGACGACTTTCCAGATGAGTATCTTTTTTCTATTGAAAAGTCAATCCCTTGGTATGCTGATATTGTTAATTATCTAGTTACTAGAAAACTGCCAGATGGTTTGTCTAGAGCTCAAAGAGATAAAATCAAAAGTGATGCTAAATATTATGTTTGGGATGATCCTTATTTGTGGAAACATTGTTATGATCAAATTATTCGAAGGTGCATCTCTCAACAAGAAACTCCTTCCATTTTGAAATTTTATCATTCATATGCATGCGGAAGACACTTTGGTCCCAAAAGAACAGCTCATAAGGTGTTAGAATGTGGATTGTTTTGGCCTACTTTGTTTCGTGATTCATATATGTTTTGTAAAGCATGTGAACAGTGTCAGAAAACTAGAAATTTAGGGCATAGAGACCAAATGCCACTCACCCCTATTCTTGTTTGTGAAATATTTGATGTGTGGGGTACTGATTTCATGGGCCCTTTTCCTTCTTCTCATGGTAATGTTTACATCATTCTTGCTATGGATTATGTTTCAAAATGGGTAGAAGCTAAGGCTACTCAGACTGACGATGGTAAAGTTGCTGTAGATTTTTTCAAATCTCATATTTTTTTTTAGGTTCGAGACACCAAGAGTTATAATCAGTGATCGTGGGACTCATTTTTGCAACAGAGTAGTGGAGGCTTTATTCAAGAAATATAATGTTACCCACCGCATCTCCACTGCTTACCATCCGCAAACAAGTGGGCAAGCTAAAGTGTCCAATAGAGAGATCAAGTCCATACTTGAGAAAACTGTCAACCCAAATAGGAAGGATTGGAGTATGCAGCTTGATGATGCGCTATGGGCCTACCGAACAGCCTACAAAACCCCCATAGGTATGTCTCCTTACCATTTGGTATTTGGAAAACCATGTCATCTCCTAGTCGAACTAGAACACAAGGCATATTGGGCTGTCAAGCATTGCAACATGGGAATGGATGAATCAGGCGAACAAAGGAAATTACAATTGCAAGAGTTGGAGGAAATCCGCAATGATGCCTATGAAAGCTCAAGAATATACAAAGAAAAGACCAAAGCCTTTCATGATCAACTGATTTCTAGGAAAAAAATTTCTATTGGTCAGAAAGTTTTACTTTATCACTCTAGACTAAAGTTATTTCCTGGTAAATTGCTTTCTAGATGGGTAGGTCCTTTTATTGTTACTAAAGTATTTCCTCATGGTGCAGTTGAAATACAAAGTTCGGATATAGGTAAAACTTTTAAGGTCAATGGTCATCGTTTGAAACCTTTTTATGAAGGTTTTCAAGTGTATAATGTTGATCAAATTATTTTGGAATGTCCGACTTGTGGCAATTAAGAGGTGGCAACGTCTAGCCAAAGACGTTAAAGAACGGCACTTTTGGGAGGCAACCCAAGTTTTTGTCTTACTTTCCTTGTTTTCTTTATTTTCTTTAGATTATTTTTAGTTTTTTTTTTTTTTTCCATTTTTCGGAGTGCATTTGATTTTCTTTCCAATTTTTTTTTGGCAGAAGATGATTTTCGTAACCCGTGGGCACGCCTTATGGAAAATCTTGAATCCTGGAATTGGGCAACAAACATGAAGAAATCTTTGAATACAACGTGCCCACGCCTTATTCCAATTGTTCTCCTGGTTGAAAGAGTAAAAAAAAAAAAAAAAAAAATTTAGAATTTTTTCCTTTTTCTGATTTCCCTTTTCGAAAAAAAAAAACCACGTAATAATAATTATTCTTTTTATTTCCTATTTCCTTCTCAGTTGCCCTAACTCTTCTCTTGCTCTAAATTATCCAGCCGCCTCCTTCACCCAGCTTAGCAGCCCTCCACCTCGCACCACCACCACGCGAGCCTATCACCCAACCCCGCGCGAGCTGAACGGTCCCTTGGAAGCCCACCGCACAGCACTCCACCGATCCACCTCTATCTCTATTCCTCACGCCATGGGGAAGAGAAAGATTGCTCAAAGCCAATTAAACACACAACGAGGAACCCCGCCAGTGCGTAAAATAGCCAGAATTGTGAAAGGGAAGCACATTCTTCCACCTTCAGAATCGGATTTGAAAGGGCATTTGACATTCACTAAAAAGAAAGATAAGGCAAGGTATCAGGACATCTGTAGGCGGTCAACAATCCCCTGTAAGTATATTCATCACCCTACAATGGAAGCTTTGGATATCCACACTGCTGTGTTTGAGCTCATTGACAATATAGGGTGGCAAACTTACTTTTTCATTACTTGCCCGACATTTATTGAACTAGTCAGAGAATTTTACACTACTTTTGAGTTCAACAAGCTTGATAATTTCACACTTCACAGCCCACGAGTAGTCAAGTTTAGATTAATGGAAAAAGAATTTAAGCTCTTAATCACTGAATTCAACATTGCCTTTGGATTTATCTCTGAAGAATATGCTAAGTCTGATGAATATTTGAAAAATTCTTGTGATTTTAGTGAGGCCTTTGAACCAGTTAGATTGTATAACACTATGTCCATTGCTGATCACTATGACCTAAGTAAATCCACAAATACCTACCTTCGTGATCCTGTCTTGAAATACATTCATCGGTTTCTTGCCTTTACTTTTTCAGGTAGGAAGGATTCTGTTGCTGTGTTGTCAAAAGCTGAATTTTATTTTTTGTGGTGCATGCAAAACAAAATCAAAGTGAATCTTGGGTGTTGGTTAGCTTCACAATTTGCTGGTGTCCTAAAAAACAAGCGTCCTTTGATTTTAGGTTCATTAATCACCCATTTAGCTGTTCATGATTGAGAATAATGATCTTCATGTTGCTTGTAAGATGTTGCCTTTGGACTTATATTGTTTGGAGGGGATGGGTTTAATTGGAAGAAAAGAGGGTATCTTCTATTTTTATCCACCAGGACTCGTTCTGACACGACCACAACTCAAGCTCCTTGACGCCAACGATGATGACGAGGTCGAGGAATCTAAAGACTTGCCTTCCACGTCCGTCGCATCTTCCCAAGGACAATTTGGCGATCAGCTTGCGAGACTCGAAGACCAAGTTGCCAGAATGGATAGAAACATGTCAGCTTTCTTTGCTTACATGGGATTCACACCACCTTCACCCCCAAGCACGTGACTAATATCTTGGTTGATGCTCAACATTTTCAGGGGAGTTTTCTACTTACTTTTGTTCTTTTATAGTTTTTGAGCATCTATTTTTGATACATTGAGGACAATGTATGGATTAAGTGTGGGGGAGGGTCTTTGACATATGAATTTGATTTTACTTTGAACTTCACTTTTAGCTCCATTTTGATCAATTTTTGCGTCATTTTTCAAGAAAATTTTCAAAAATCCAAGTGATACTTTAGTTCTTGTTTGTGATCCTTCTCTTCTAAATTCTAGATTTTGTCGATGCTTGTCTTAAATGATCTAGATTATTGTGAATTATTGAGATAAATTTAGGCGTAATAAGGGATTAGCATGAATCGTTGAATTCTTATTTACTACACAGTGATTAATTGCTCTTGATGATTGATTGAATGAAAAATGTGTGGGATCTAATGTACATGACCCTTTTTGTGCGCTTTTGAGCCAATGAACACTCATATTACAACATGCTCCATTTTTCTTGATTGAGTGATTGTCATACATAGTTGATTTTTCTAGAACTTGCTTTGTTATGCATGTCAGGAGATTACATTGTTGAATTGGATGCATTGAATTAATAAAGGCATCTAGGTGGAGCCATTTAGCTTTCTTAAAAAGCCTACCTTGACTTTTACCTTAGAAAGCCAATTTTGAACCTTGGCCCTTTTGTTAGAAGTTAACCATAATATAAGCAATGTTAACTCATTCTTTTGTCGATTTCCCTCTTTTGAACCTTGAATTGAAGGATCATACTAGCTTGTTCACATGAAGCTTCAAATTATCTTTGAAAGGATTGAAAGATGCTGGGAATAAAGTGATTCAAGTTACAAGTGCCTTGGTTTTTCAAAAAAAAAAAAAAAAAAAGGGCCAGGAAGAAAGAAAAGTTGTGCAATTTCAATTGTTGGAAGTGATTGATTGAAGAAACATTTGACGTTATGAGTTGCGCTTGTGGTGGAGAAGTTGGTATAATTCTTTGATCACCTTACCTAAGCCCCATTACAACCCATTTAAGACCCTTAGATTTTGCTTCAATTCAATCCATTGATGATAAAGATGTGATATATTAGCAAGCTTTTGGTAAAGATCTTCTATGTTTTGACTTGAGAGTTCTTGATACCCTAAACACTTTGAGCGTATTGAGTGAATCCAATGAGAGGGTGTTAGATCCTATTGCATTTTGATTTCGAGAAGATCATTGAGGTGATTGTTCATGGGGGTGGTTATAAGAATTTACTGTATGAAATTGCTCGTTTCTTATTTGTCTTTAGATTTAAATCTTTAAGGCATGATAATTTGGATTGAGAGATGAGTAAAGGTAGAAGAAGGACGATGGAGAAAAGGTGACGAACTTGAGCTATTGTAGCTTGGACAAGCATTGTTTAAGTGTGGGGGAATTTGATAAGAATTCATAATATATATATATATATATATATATATATTTATATATATATAATATATTATATATATAATATATAATATATAATATAATATATATAATATAATTATTATATATATATATATATATGTATAATTTGTTATATTTCCCATGTTTTAATGGTTACAAATGCTTAATCTTGGATTTGATTATGTTTCGTATTTTGTGGAGTAGATTGAGGAGTTAAATCAAATTGAATTCAAAATCAAGAGATTTAGAAAGGAAAAATCGGAGCTCAAAAAGATATACATTCAAGAAGTGGTTTTTACTTAAAGCGTGGGCACATCCTGTTTTCTTAGAATGTCACAGAAGTAGTCAGCAGATAAAGCGTGGCGCGCCTTACTAGATCGAGGTTCTGACCTAGGGTTACGAATTTGTTGGAGGAAAAGGATATGTATGATAGCTAGAAAGATTTAGTTACCCATTCTTATCTCGGAAGTATCTGCCAAGACCCCTATTAAGGTGGGATTTGCTTTTAATTAGTTTCCTTATCTAGATAGGGTAACCATTATTAGTGGAGTAACTATTATAATAAAGAGAGATTATTCACAAGAAAGCTTCCTCTCTCTTTTCTTTAGGCGTTCTTTTAATTATGAGTAGCTAAATACTTTTCTTCCAGCTGAAGGATAATTGAAGTTTTGGTTCTTCAAGAATTGTGAGATCTAAATAATTTTCAGTGTTCTTTTATTTCTTCACTATCTATATATCTTCTATATTTATTAAAAATTATTGTCTTGATTGATTGATGCAAAGGGCCCGTTGTTCAATTATCAGGTTAATAATTGCCATTTAGAACTTTAAATCTGTAATTGTTTAAATGTTTTAATATTAGTGGTAAAATAACATAGTTGATTATAGAGAGGTTTTCTATTTATGTTATGAAGATATATAATCTAGTCTAAATGAATCGAGCTTGTGTATTTGTTGGCTAGAATTGATAGTCTCTCTAATTATTAATGCTGTCGATAGATTAAATCCTAAGAGCTTGTTTAGGGTTGTTTATTAACAAGGGAAGTAATCAAAGAGCTTGTTTTGGTTATCGAGAAAGTAAGGAGAGATAGGTTGTTAGAGCTTGTTAATAACCATAACCAATTTATTGAAGAATATAAGATTTTATCTTTGTATCTATGACCAATTCTCTGAACGAATTCTGAAATTATACCTTTGGTTTGATATTTGCATGATATTGATTTCTCCTTAATTTTTAGTTGATTATAATTGCTTTCTTTTTTATTTCACTTCAAAATTTCAAAACCCCCCTTTTCTTTGCTTTAATTTTCATTAAAATAAATCTACACAATCTCTGTGGATATGACCTTGCTCATCACTGTTACAATTTGTATTTTTTGAGAATGAGAATTTTATTATTTGTTGGATTCGACACCCACTAATATCCTTGGAGTCAAGATTTCAAGGGAATCAGTATTTCTTTCACAAGAGTCATACATTAAGAAAATTCTTGAACGATTTCATATGCAAGATTATAAACTCATAGACAACCCTATTGTGAAAGGCGAGACTTTGAGTCATAAATTATGTCGAAAGACTCCACAAGAAAATGAACAAATAAAGAATGTTCCTTACACAAGTGTTGTTGGAAGTCTCATGTATGCCATGATGTGCACAATACCTGAAATCTGTTATGTTATTGGGTTGGTAAGCGGATATCAATTCAACCTAAGACAAGCACATTGGAAAGCAGTGAAGGGAATCTTAAGATATCTAAAGAAAACAACTGATTACTCATTATGTTATCAAGGAAATGATTTACACTTCAGAGGCTACACCAATATTGATTGGGGAGGAGATTTAGATGAAAGGAAATCTACTTCCGGATATATTTCTTACTAAATGGCAAGGCCATATCTTAGAGTAGTAAGAAACAATCATGTATAGCTTTATCAACAATGGAGACTGAGTTTGTAGCATTTTCAGCTACAGTGCAAGAAGCATGTTTGGTTGAGATGGTTCATGAATCATCTGGGAATAATTGGTGTTGCTATTGAACTAGTGAGAGTAAACTGTGACTATCATGCAGTAATAGCATACACTAAGGATCCCAAATATCATGGTAAAACAAAACACATAGATATAAAATAAAATTTTCTGTGAGATTTGTTGGCACAAAAAGAGGTGAACGTGAAGTACATATCTACGCATAATATGGTTGCGAATCCATTTACAAAACCTATACTATGAGATACATTTAATAGACATATCAGATCTCTAGGCTTACGTAGATGTTGAATGTACTCATACTTTGAGATTTTCCAAAAATGTTCACATTGATCTTATCAATATTAAATAACAATATTGTCAATGCTCAATTTCGTTTATTATGGAACATACATGAAGGAGTATATATATATATATTGAAGAGCACAAACAGGCAATCGCCTCCATTAATTTGTGGGAATGGAGATGAGACGATTTTAAGCTTATTATCTAGGTGATAATAGAGAGCAAAACTTAAAATATTTAACGTCGCCTAAAACAGAATAAAAATAATGTCATAATGAAGTATGACCATAAGTGATAAATTATCAAAATTAATTACTATATCTGTTTAATTGCTAAATTAGTGATAAGTTGCATAAATTTAGTGTTTTTAGGTTTGTTTTTGTAGCCTTCTAGTTAACTTCTCATTTGTTTTCTTTGTTTAGATGTAAGTTTTTGTTAAGTTTGAGATGTGAATGGTCAACTATTAATTGAGAGAATTTTTTTTTTGTGATTTTCAAGTGTTAATTGAGTATATTGGAGCACTGGAATAAAATTGGGATTCAAAGCTTGAAAAAATTGAGATTAGGTGACAATTTTGAAGGCCATGGCCTTGCCTTGGTGGTTCACCATGGTCATGGTGGTGGAATGAGAATAAAATATTGAGGACATGAAGCACCTTGGCCTAGGCTGTGGTGACATACATTTGGACATGACCAGGGCCGTGTTGGAAACTTTTAGGGTTTTTTTTTTTTTTCTTTCCTTGTTTGCTTAGGACTCTTTTGGGTATTTAAGTGTGATTAAGATTAATTCTTGGGAGGCCGAATTTTGCCTATTCTTGGAGAGAGATTATTGTGTAACAAAAGAAAAAGGAGAATTAAGAACAAAATTTATCACAGAGTTTGTCTTTACTTTTTCAGTATGATTTTTTTCTTAAATTCTACTCTTATTTCTTTTATTATGAACTAATTTTCTTAGGCTAAGACTAGGGTTAGTCTATTTATGGATCTGTGATCAATCTTATACTCTATGGTCAGTGAATTATTTTTCTAATGATGAGCTTATATTATGTGTTTAATGGTATTAGGAACCTGATCAATTTTTGATAGAATTGTTTTGTGTGATTGAGACCGAGAGGAGACATCACATGAATGCTCTAGTAATATAGGGCATGGTTTAATTGGATATAGAGATATATGAATTGATACATGCAATAGTCATAGGCAGGATTAAATTGTAATGAAAGCTAGAGGATTTCATAAAGCTTAATGCTCGTCTATTTCATTAAATCTATATAGAGATATCTAGGTTGTGAGATAGAAGTAGAATTAATATTGTTTGAGAAAGAATATTGGTTAACCTAAGAAATCATGTCCTCACATTAATTAAATAAATTCATTGACCATAGTAAATTGAGGGGTGTTGAGAAGTTATAGATGAGCCTGAAGTCTTAGCCGTTTTTCTCTCATTGAATTCTTAAGTTTAGTTTTACTACAATTGTTCGTTTCTAATATTTCAGCTTTTAATATTTTTAGTTTTAAAGATCACCATTCTAAGTTTTGATTATCTAGATAAAGTTAAGACTAATTAACATTTTAGTACTTGTTTACGCAATCCCTTGGATACGATAACCTGTATTTTGTTACACTATATTACTTGAGACTAGTGTACTTGCTAGTAGTTGTTTCAAACGACACAAGTTTTTGGCGTCGTTGCCAGGGATTGCAGTTAGGCAATATTGAAATTATTAGTTTAGCTTTACTTTAGATCTTGTTCCATTTTTTTTTCTCTTTATATAATTTTTTTTTTTTTCAAGTTCTCTTGTTTCATATTTTCTAGTGTATGACACAGACTAGACGAAGATTAGAGATTCTTGAACCTTTTGACCAAGAAATTGAGAGAACAATATGAGCATTGAGAAGAAGGCAAGCAATGAACATGACAAACGACAACAATAATAAAAATCAAGTGATTCCTCCACTTTTAGAGGATCTCGTAGAAGCTGCAGCCCCCCGTTCTCTAATGGATTATGCGATGCCGTCATTGAGTGGCACTGCTTCTAGCATTAGGAGGTCAGCCATTGCAGCAAATTACTTTGAAATTAAATCTACGATTATTCAGATGATTCAGTCAACCTGCCAATTCAGTGGTTTAGCCCACGAGGATCCAAATGCTCACATTGGAAATTTCTTGGAGATATGTGATACATTCAAGTAGAATGGTGTCACAGATGATACAATTAGATTGAGACTATTCCCTTTTTCGTTGAGAGATAAAGCCAAGAATTGGCTAAATTCTTTGCCTGTAGAATCTATTACAACTTGGGATGCATTGGCTCAGCGTTTTCTAGCTAAGTATTTTCCTCCCTCTAAAACTGCAAGGATGTGTAATGACATCACTAATTTTATGTAGGTAGATGGAGAGTTGTTATACGAAGCATGGGAGTGTTACAGAGAGTTGTTGAGGAAATGTCTGCATCATGGATTACCAATTTGGTTACAGGTACGAACTTTTTATAATGGTTTAATTCCTGCTAACTGTTCTATGATTAATGCAGCTTCAGGAGGCACTATAATGAAGACGACACTAGAAGCAGCGTATGAATTATTGGATGAGATGGCTTCAAACAATAACCAGTGGCCGTCTGATAGAGTACCACAAAGGAAGGCTGCAGGATTATATGGAGTGGATGCAATCGCAACAATTTCCACTTAATTGGAAGCATTGAACAAAAAGATTGATAATATTAGTGCCCTAGTCATGCAAGTGAAGAGCATGAGTTGTGATCTATGTGGATGAGAACATCCTAGCAATGAATGTCAGGTAGGTAATCCCTTTGCTAATTCTGCTGAAAGTGCTAATTATGTTGGTAATTTTCACATGTAACAATAGAATAATCCCCACTCCAGTACTTACAACCTTGGTTGGTGGAATCACCTGAATTTTTCATGGAGCAACCAAAATGTAGTGAAATTGCCACCTCCGGGTTTTCCTCAAGAAAAGAAGCCCAATTTGGAGGAACTAGTGACGAAGTTTGTAAGCTCCACTGAAATAAGATTTCATAATCAAGAAGCTTTGATCAGAAATTTGGAGACTCAGATGGGGCAGTTGGCAAATTTGATATCAGGGAGAGCTCAAGGAATGTTGCCTAGTGACACAGAGAAGAATCCAAAGGAGCATGTGAAGGCAATTACACTAAAAAGTGGCAAGGAAATTGGGCATAAAGAGCAAGAGAAAGAGGAAGCACCGAAAGTGCAACCAGACAGCATTGCTGAAAAGTTGCTTGAACCTAAGACGATAGAGATTCAGCCTCATTTCCCTCTTGCATTGAAGAAGCAGAAAGTTGATCAGCAGTTTGCAAAATTTTAAGATATTTTAAAGAAATTGCATATTAATATTCCATTTGCAGATGCTATTCTTCATATGCCTAGCTATGCAAAGTTCTTGAAGGAGATCCTTTCCAACAAGAGAAAACTGGAAGAACAAGAAACAGTAAAACTCACTGAAGAATGTTCAGCAATTTTGCAAAATAAATTGCCACCAAAATTACAAATCTAGGGAGTTTTACAATACCTTCCATTATTGGTTCACTTGTATTTTCCAAAGCTTTATGTGATTTAGGTGCTAGCATTAATCTAATGCCTTTATCTGTTTTTAGGAAATTATGACTTGGAGAACCAAGGGCCTCCACAGTATCTATACAGCTGGCTGACAGATCAATTAAATATCCAAGAGGTATTGTGGAGGACGTGCTTGTCAAGGTAGAAGTTTATTTTTCCTGTAGATTTTCTTATGTTGGATCTGGAAGAAGATGTTGAGATACCTCTCATTCTAGGAAAACCATTTTTAGCCACAGGTAAGGCATTGATTGATATGCAAATAGGTGAGCTAATTCTTAGGGTAGCAGATGAAAAAGTAACATTTGATGTTTTTAAAACTATGAAACACCCTTTACAAGATAGCACTTGTTTTAGAATCGATGTTTTTTATCCTCTGGTTCGTGAGTATTTTCAAGATAATAGGTATGAAGATCCATTGGAAGCTTGCTTGGTTGAATCAAAAGATGGAGGGGAGAATAAGCACTTAATTGAGATTGTAACAAGTTTGGAGGCCAATCCACCTTATAAAAGGGCCAGGCGACAAAAATTTGAAACATTGGAAATGCCAATATTGTCTCAAACAAAGCCCTCAACTGAAGAGCCACCAAATCTTGAACTAAAACCTTTACCTA
The DNA here is from genome assembly GCF_008641045.1 of Pistacia vera. Taxonomy (NCBI): domain Eukaryota; kingdom Viridiplantae; phylum Streptophyta; class Magnoliopsida; order Sapindales; family Anacardiaceae; genus Pistacia; species Pistacia vera. Next base: position 55,025 of record NW_022196831.1, read on the forward strand.
CTCTTTCTTGATGAGTCTTCTTCTTTACCTGTTATTATTTCATCTTCTTTGACAGGTTTGATGGAAGATAAATTATTAAAGGTGTTGAAGGAGCATAAAGGAGCATTTGGCTGGACAATAGCTGACGTAAAGGGAATAAGTCCTTCGATTTGCATGTACAAAATTCTCATGGAAGACAACTACAAGCTGATAATTCAACCTTAGAAGGGACTCAACCCAAGCATGCAAGAAGTGGTAAAGAAAGAGGTGATTAAACTACTGGAAGCAAGTATTATCTATCCTATCTCAGATAGTTCATGGGTAAGTCCTATTCAAGTAGTACCGAAAAAAGGAGCTATGACTGTGGTGAAAAATGAAAATAATGAATTGATACCTACTAGGACAGTCACAGGTTAGAGAGTGTGCATAGATTATAAAAAATTAAATGATGTCACTAGGAAAGACCACTTCCCTTTACCCTTTATTGATCAGATGTTAGAGAGACTTGCTAGGCATGAGTTTTCTTGATGGGTATTCTGGGTATAACCAAATAGCTATAGCTCCAGAGGATCAGGGAAAAACCACTCTCACTTGTCCTTATGGCACATTTGCATTTAAGAGGATGTCTTTTGGTTTATGCAATGCACCTGCCACTTTTCAAAGATGCATGATGTCCATTTTTCATGATATGGTAGAGGAATTTTTGGAAATTTTTATGGATGATTTTTCAGTTTTTGGTTCCTCTTTCGATGCATGTTTGAATAATTTGGCTTTAGTTTTGTAGAGATGTGAAGACACTAACCTAGTTTTAAATTTGGAGAAGTGTTATTTTATGGTGCAGGAAGGAATAGTTTTGGGTCATAAAATCTCCCAAAAGGGGATTGAAGTGGATAGAGCAAAGGTGGAATTGATTGAAAAATTACCCCCACCTACATCAGTGAAGAATGTGAGGAGTTCCTTGGACATACAGGATTTTACAAGCGATTTATTAAAGATTTTTCTAAAATTTCAAAGCCTCTATCTAATTTATTAATTAAAGATACTCCTTTTGATTTTAATGCTGAATGTTTGTAGACCTTCCTCACTCTGAAGGAGAAGCTTGTCACAGCACCAATTATGGTGGCACCCGATTATAGTTTGCCATTTGAACTGATGTGTGATGCTAGTGATGTAGCTATTGGTGTTGTCCTCGGTCAAAGAAAAATTAAGGTATTCCAAACTATATACTATGCTAGTTGGACCTTAAATGTGACTCAACAAAATTATGCAACCATTGAAAAGGAACTCCTAGCGGTAGTATATGCATTTGACAAATTTCATTCATACCTTGTTTTGAGTAAAGTAATTGTCTACACTGACCATTCAGCCTTGAGATATTTACTTGCTAAGAAAGATGTCAAACCTAGGTTAATTAGATGGATTTTGTTGTTACAAGAATTTGACCTAGAAATTAGGGATAAGAAGGGTGTAGAGAATATGGTTGTTGACCATCTGTTTAGGATAGAGGACACAAATCCTCAAAAAGGAGATGAAATACCAATAAGAGAGGAGTTTCCTGACGAACAATTATTTGCCATTTTAAATGCATCTATTCCATGGTATGCACAGTATGCAAATTATATTGTCACAGGTGTTCTTCCTTTAAATCTTACTTTTCACCAACGAAAGAAATTTTTGTTTGATGTTAAGCATTATTTGTGGGAAGAACCATATTTGTTCAAATTTTGTGCAGATCAGAGTATTCGACGATGTGTGCCTGAGGAGGAGATGACATCCATTTTACATCACTGCCATGACAGAGAGGTAATGACCACTTTGGGCCAACCAAGACAGCTACAAAGGTACTACAAGCAGGTTTTTACTGGCCTATGTTGTTTAAGGATGCTTATGCTTATGTAGCGTCTTGTGATAGGTGCCAAAGAACAGGGAATATAGCTAGGAAACATGAGATGCCCTTAAACAATATTATTGAATGTGAATTATTTGATGTTTGGGGGTTAGATTTTATGGGACCTTTTCCTAATTAATTTTCTAATAAATACATCCTTGTGGCAATCGACTATGTTTCTAAGTGGGTGGAAGCTGGGGCATTTAGAACAAATGATGCTAGGGTGGTTGTTAAATTTTTAAAGAAACATATTTTTTCTACATTTGGCACCCTTAGGGCAATTATTAGTGATGGTGGGACACATTTTTGTAATAAATAGTTTGATAATCTTTTGAACAAATATGGGATCACACATAAGGTTGCCACTCCTTATTATCCACAAACTAGTGGCCAAGTAAAGGTATCTAATAGGGAACATAAACAAATTTAGAAAAGACAGTTACCTCTAGAAAGGATTGGTCTTTGCGGTTAGATGATGCATTGTGGGCATATAGAACAGTTTTTAAAACCCCCATTGGCATGTCCTCATATAGACTAGTTTTTGGAAAAGCATGCCATCTCCCTATTGAACTTGAGCATCGTGCATATTGGGCTACAAAATTTCTTAACTTTGATATGCAAGCTGTAGGTGAAAACAGGTTACTGCAATTGAATGAGATGGATGAATTTTGAAGTCAAGCTTATGAGAATGCGAAGATCTATAAAGAGAGAACAAAAAAATGGCATGACAAGCATATCACGAAAAGAGAGTTCGTCGAAGGGGAAATGGTGTTGCTTTATAATTCTAGACTCAGACTTTTTCTAGGTAAGTTAAGGTCCAGATGGTTAGGACCTTTCACGGTCACCCAAGTGTTTCCTTCTGGCACCATTGAGATTTCCCATGAGGAGAAAGGCACGTTCAAGGTGAATGGACAATGTCTTAAGCATTATGAAGATGGAGGATGGAAAAAAGATAAGATTTCCACGGCACTAAATGAACCAGAATAAGCAAGTGCAGAAAGTCAAGCTAATGACTTTAAATTAGAACTTTTTTTTATTTTATTTTTATTTGTCTTTTATATTTTTGCATTCTTTAATTTTTTTATTTTTTTTCTTTGATGCATTGTAATTCTATTGTCATTTTTGTTTTGTTATCGCCAAAACAAGGAATGAGTTTGGGGGAAGTTTAAGTGATCAAAGAAGAAGACAATTTTGAGCAGAGTAGCACAGGCTACCCTGTGTCGTTTTACACGGCATGTCCCTAAATTTAAATTAAAAAAAAAAACCTAAAGCCTAGCATCACCAGTGTCAATGATCGCTTGCTCATTCCTGAAGCCACATTTGACTGCTATATGAGCCCAAATTCCTAGTAGTTTTGTCCTCTCAATTCAGGGAAATTTCTATCTCTGATTTTCAATTTTTTTGTTTTTCTTCTCTTTGTTTTTCATGCATTGAGGACATTGCATTCTTTAAGTTTGGGGGAGTGGACAGTTTGGTTTGTGTTGCATTGTTGATGGTCTGTTTCTTTGGTTAGGTGTGTTTGTTTTTAGGAAGGGTTTATTTTATTTGTGTGTTTTTGGTTTTTATTTTGTTTTTTTGTTTTTTTTTTTTTTTTTGGTTGCATGGTGTTTATTGTGTTTGTGCTTTTGATACAATCTGAAGCGAAACTTTGTGGAGTCCCTAAAATTTTTTTTGTGTGACGAACTTTGTAATCATTTGGAGTAGTGGTACTTAAAAGGCATTGAAAGGATTTGAACATGCTTATATCTTTAGGAATGCTGAAGAGTATGCGAGTCTGGATGGTTGTGCAATTTCTAGTTTATTACTTGACTTTGTTATGTACTAGCTGAGACTTGTCTTCACTCTCTTGAAAAAAAAAATTGCATTTATAGTTTCTTATGTTTGAATAAACTACTTCGCTGTTTCGAGCTGCTTAGTAACCAGGAGTATTCATGAGACCCATGTTTACTTTTGCGTCAAACCGTGGCTAGAATTATGAGTATGCAAAGCACTTTAGTTGTTGTAACATCGCTGAGTAATTGGGGGCAACCATCACCAATGGGTGCATTCACGTAAAAAGGTAATGTGACAATCTGATGAAACTCATTGAAAAAAAGAGCAAAAAAATAATCATGGGGTTAAGTATAAAGTCTTGGTAAGGCATGATCTTGTTAGGGAAAGATTAGAGTTGCACAATTAGTTGGGTTGTATGTTTGGATGCATGAATTTCATTTAAAGCATGTTGGTTTTCTTTCCTTGATCTTGGAACCGCCGCAAATCCGTGATGATTGATGAGTTTGTTTTTCTGATATTCTCTTTACTCGGGGATGAGCAAAGGGTTAAGTTTGGGGCAGTTGATAAGTTGCATAAATTTAGTGTTTTTAGGTTTTTTTTTATAGCCTTCTAGTTAACTTCTCCTTTGTTTTCTTTGTTTTGATGTTAGTTTTTGTTAAATTTGAGATGTGAATGGTTAGCTATTGATTGGGAGAATTTTTGTGATATTTAGGCGTTAATTGAGTAGATTGGAGCAGTGGAATGAAATTGGGATTCAAAGCTTGAAGAAATTGAGATTAGCTGACAATTTTGAAGGCCATGGCCTTGCCTTGGTGGTTCACCATGGCCATGGTCAAGGAATGAGGATAAAATATCGAGCACAAGAAGCACCATAGCGTAGGCTGTGGTGACATACATTTGGACACAGCCAGGGCCGTGTCGGACACTTTTAGGGTTTTTTTTTTCTTTCCTTGTTTGCTTATAACTTTTTTGGGAGTTAAGTGTGATTAAGATTACTTCTTGGGAGGCCGAATTTTGCCTATTCTTGGAGAGAGATTATTGTGTAACAAAAGAAAAAGGAGAATCAAGAACAAAATTCATCACAGAGTTTGTCTTTACTTTTTCAATATGATTTATTTCTTAAATTCCGCTCTTATTTCTTTTATTATGAACTAATTTTCTCAGGCTAAGACTAGGGTTAGTCTATTTATGGATCTGTGATTAATCTTATACTCTATGGTCAGTGAATTATTTTTCTAATGATGAGCTTATATTATGTGTTTAATGCTATTAGGAACCTGATCAATTTTTGATAGAATTGTTTTGTGTGATTGAGACCGAGAGGAGACATTACATGAGTGTTCTAGTAATATAGGTCATGGATTAATTGGATATAGAGTTATATGAATTAATACATGCAATAGTCATAGGCAAGATTAACTTGTGCTGAAAGCTAGAGGATTTCATAAAGCTTAATGCTCGTCTATTTCATTAAATCTATATAGAGATATCTAGGTTGTGAGATAGAAGTGGAATCAATATTGCTTGAGAAAGAATATTGGTTAACCTAAGAAATCCAGTCGTCACATTAATTAAATAAATTCAATGACCATAGTAAATTGAGGGGTGCAGAGAAGTTATAGATGAGCCTGAAGTCTTAGCCGTTTTCTCTCATTGAATTCTTAAGTATAGTTTTACTGCAATTGTTCGTTTCTAATATTTCAGCTTTTAATATTTTTAGTTTTAAAGATCACCATTCTAAGTTTTGATTATCTAGATAAAGTTAAGACTAATTAATATTTTAGTACTTGTTTACGCAATCCTTTGGGTACGATAACCTATATTTTGTTATACTATATTACTTGAGACTAGTGCACTTACTAGTAGTTATTTCAAACGACACAACAATTAGAGTTCTGATAAATTAAAAGTATGTAAAGTGAACTCAAGTTAGACATTTGATATGTCTGAACTAAAATTTGTATGACATTTACAAGAAAAAAGAGACATGCACTCCATGGGAAAGAAGGAAATGTTGTAGCATGTGATTCATATTACATGTGCAAAAATATTTACCAAAAGGATAATGAAAGTTAAAATCTCAACTTTAACATTGTGAGACCCTAAGATTATAAAAATAAAATCTCATAGAGTACCCTTATTACTCTATTCTGGTTCTTGAAAACCTTATTTAATGATTGTTATCTTAGAGTATTTCCAAAAGATTAAGATAAATTCAATTTGTTAGCACATTTCTGGAAAAACAAATTAAATGAAAGTTATAAGAATTAAGAAAGAGGAAGATTACAATTTTTTGGATTATCACACTACAATCATGTGTATTCATTGGTCGACCAATTATGTTTTGTTTTTTTATGTAAGGATAAAACATAATTATGAATACAACAAATGTTTATTATAAATGAGATTGTTAGAAAAAGATGTGATAAGTAATCTAGGGTATTGCATATAATATACAACCCAAGTTTCACAATTCGAGAAGTTATATATTCCTAATAGATATATGACTAATGTGCTCTCGATGTATGCATGGTCACACAGTATATTTACTAAAGTATAAACCTTGAAGAAGCACAAAGAGAAATAGTCTCGTCATATGTGAGTGGGAGATATTAGATATGGGTGGGACACCCATGATGAGACCCACCCAATTATATTATTGTGTCTGCTACATGTATAAAAGAGTTTTTCATTGATGAAAAACTCTCCTCTCAACTCTCTTATGAAAATATTTCTCTCTTCATTCATTATTTTTATTGGAATTCAAGAGGACGGTGGTTTGTGCTTTTGATTGACAAAAAGGAGGTAATTATAATGTGAACTTTATTGCAGTTTGTTTAAGTGAAAATATGATTGCAATAATAACTTTTGATATGATTTTGGAATTGAATTAGGATATCTATTATTCTTAATCTACTAACAACATAAAAGCTTGGTTGGATGATATGATAGGACTAAAGGATGATTACGATGCAGCTTGCCACTCTTGTGCAACAATTGCATATAATAAGTCTTTAACCACTTTTTGTCAGTTAAAAATATATATAATTTTCAAAATCATAATTCAAGAAAAAATAAAAACATTTATAAAGACTATTGTTAAAATTCATCATAAATGTTTCTTTTATTTTTCACACTTTTCTAGTTTTCCTCCTCCATTTTTAACTAATTGGGGTTTGGTTGATACGAAAACAAGGATTTTCTAAAATTTTACCTAATAGCTAGGACATGAAGTAAGTACAGTAAAACTTTTCTATAGTGATATTATATATAAGAATAACCTTTATGTAATCATTAAAAATTTTAGTCTCAACTTAGGATAGTTATAAATAAGAATAAACTCCACATTGTAATAAGTTATACTTTTTCTAATCTCATTTTAAGAAAGTTATCTTAGCAAAGTAATACATAAATATATGTATATTGCAGAAAAAAAAAAAAAATGTTATGTGATATTAAAGGTTTAAGAGAAATAAAATATTTATCTAAAACATGAATTATAAGATAAAAAAATCAAGTAATATTAAAAGTAAAAAAGAAATTTTAATACTACTAAAACAATAAATTGAAATCTTAATACATACTACTAAAATGTGAATTATAAAATAAGAAATTAAAATAGTAATTTTTGTAACTACACCTTTATTAAGTTATAATCTCCTAATAGTAATAAATTAATTTGATCCCATCATTATCAATATAGAGAGGTTTTATTCTAATTAATTTTATATTATAGAGATAGTTGTAATTTGAAGCAATGTTTTAATAACCAACCTACAGTGAAACTTGACAAAGTTGACTTTGTTGGGTCGGGTCAAACCGGGTCTCAACAAGTTTAAAATTTAACAAATACACCCCTAAAAATTACAGTTAAGTCCTTACATGTTTGAAATTTAACAAACACACCCCAAATACAAATTGGCGATCAACTGGTTGGCGGTGACGACACACCAAATGCAATCCCAATCATCTCTATTCCCCATAAAATCAACCCAAGATCTGGCTGAAATAAATTATATTTCGACCAGATCTCACTGACGCCGACTTTAACATTCCAAGCCAGATCTCACAACCACCAGCATCGACAACCCCTCCCCATCACCACAAAAATACTCCCCTCAGCCTCTTGACCAAATCCCATCTCACCCCACCCCCGTTCGCCACCCTAATTGCCGGCAAAATTAGACTGTTGTCGCCACCGATTTTTTTTCAATTTCCAGTTGATTCACTCACTGGAAATCACCTCCGTCGCGACCATTCCACTCACCGACACTTTTTCTTCAAAAGTCTCAACATCTTGACCTTCAATTATTCGCCAATCATCATCCAAATTTCTAGGGTTTTCGGTAAATAGATAAATAGGCAACCCAACCAGGTGAAAGCCCCAAGTCCCAATTGAACAGTTCAATAGGCCAACCAGGTCGAGTTTTAAACTCTGTTTTAAAACCAAGACCGGACCGGTCGGTCCGACCGGTTCGATTAGGAGCCGTCTTTTACTCCGATCCGAATTTACATAAAACTGGGAATGTCAATAAACCCATTTTGGACCGGTAATGGACCAACGGAACAGTACAAAACCGTCGAACCGACCAGCCGGGGGCTTAAAACGGTTCGTTTAATTCAAAAAAAATTCATATTCCTAAACTAATTTCAGCACCGTTTCATTATCTTCCATTTTCATCTTCAATTGTAAAGAAGAAGAAGTAAGGGGAGGGGAAGGGAAGGAAGAAGAAAGAGAAGAGGAGACACGAGAAAGAGTAAGGAAGAAGATTAGAACAAAGAAAAGAGCAGATGAAGAGAAAGTGAAGAAAAATTACAGTAGAGGAAGAAGAAAGAGACGAAGAAGAAAGAGGAGGAAGAAAGAGAAGAAAGAGGAAGAAGAAAGTGACGGGGAGTGATGGGGAGAGAGAGAAAAAAGGAAAAAGAAAGAAATTGATGGAGAGTGATGGCCTGATGGGGAGAGAGAAAGAAAAGTGAAAGATGGAAGTGATGGGGAGAGAGAAAAAATAATTAATAATAAAACTTGAGGGTGTATTTACTTTATTTTAAACTCACAGGGGTTTATAGGTAACTTTTAGGGATGTATTTGCTGGTTTTCAAACTTATAACAATTAATGGAATTGTTTAAAGATGGGACTGTTACATACCGGTTAGACCGACCGGTCCAATCGGTTGGACCGATCAACCCGCGAACTGGCCCCTTGATCGGGTCAACGAAATGTTCGGTTTTTAAAACAATGGTTTTAAAACACTAATTTGAAGGGGCTTTTGAAAACTTTTCAAGGGCAGTTGTAATTTTATGTAAGGCCTATAATAATTTTACAAGATTTCTTTTACATACCATTGTTTTAAAAACCGGACCGCTCGTTGACTTAGTCAAGGGGTCGGTTCGCGGGTTGACCAATCCAACCGATTGGACCGGTCGGTCTGACCGGTATATAGCAGTCATATCTTTAAACAATTCCATTAATTGTTATAAGTTTGAAAACCAATAAATACATCCCTAAAATTTACCTATAAGCCTCTGCAAGTTTAAAATAAAACAAATGCACCCTACAGATCTTATTATTAATTTTTTTTCTCTCTCTCTCCATTACTTCTATCTTTCTCCTTTTTTCTCTCTCCCCATCAAGCCATCACTCCCCATCACTTTCTTCTTTCTCCTTTTTTCTCTCTCTCCCCTTCACTCCCCGTCACTTTCTTCTTTCTTCTAACACATTCGTGTCTCTCTAGTCTCTACTGTAATTTTTCTCTCCTCTTCTCTTTCTTCTTCCTTCTTTTTCTCTTCATCTCCTCTTTTCTTTCTTCTAATCTTCTTCCTTACTCTCTCTTGTCTCCTCTTCTCTTTCTTCCTTTCCCTTCCCTTACTTCTTCTTTACACTGTAGATTTTAAAGTAAGTAAAGAAAAATAGAAGATGAAAATGGAAGATGCAATTTGGTTATTTTATTCAAATGACATGAAGAATGAAACGATGCTGCAGATTGATTTAGGAATTAGGAATATGAATTTTTTAGGATCAAATACCCAAAAATAGCGAACCGTTTTAAGCCCTAGACCAATTGAACCGATAGTTTTGTACTGTTCCTACAGTCCATTACCAGTCCAAAGCGGATTTAATTACATTCCTGGTTTTTATGTCAACCCAAACCAGAGTAAAGACCGACTCCCGATCGGACCGGTCCAGGTTTTAAAACATAGTTACATACCCGGGCGGACTTTTTTACATCCCTACTACCAAGTGATGGCGAGAGTCTCTTTGTTAAAATTTGGTAGAAGAAATTTGGAGATTTAACTATTTAAGGACTAAAAAGAAAAAATAAATAATAACAAATAAATAGGATAGAGAGAGAAACCAATTTACATAAAGGTTCTATAACTACAAAACTTAATCAACCTCGTCTGTCATTGCGTGTATATGGGGAGGGTTACCCAATTCACAGGCAGGCCTCTCTGGCTTTGAATTTTGAAACTAATCCATTTCTCCTTTATCATTCTTCCAACTTTACTACACTGCTTCTACAAGCTGAACCTGTGATACAAACAATGTGGCCAAGCCAAACTTTTAAGATAAATAATTCAGTTCACATTGTTCTTATCCTCCATCTTCAATCATTCTGTTTTCATCAGCTCAGAGTCTGATAAAATTTTATTCATGTCTTCAAAGAATGGCCAACTCTTTTGGCTTTTCTTCTCACTCTTGCTTTCCTGTTTTCAAATAAACAGTGGTTGTGAATAGGTTAAATGATAAATTCGAGATGTATTGGATATTCACTCAAGCAAGGTACTACAAGAATCATAGAGGGCATAAAAAAGCCCAGAATACTATCACATACATACAGATGTACTGAAGGAACGAACCTCGTATTTCTGTAGCAGAGATGCCCATAGGGATTTGCATTGGCCAGGTGTGCGATTAAACCCCTCATTCATTAAATGTGTTGATATTTCTTTCCAGAGTGCCATTCTCCCCTTCACAACTTGAAATCTACTACGCAATTCCCCACGCATTTTAATGAGTTTCTTCACCTCCTCAGGTTTCCATTTGTTCCGTTTCAACGTCTTGGAAGACTTCCGCTGGGAACTTGGCTTCTCTGAGGATTCATCTTCACTGCCTTGAGAATCACCTTTTTCAAGCCCTAATATCTGCTCCTCTTGTGGAACCAAACCACCGTCTTTTACCAAATTGTCAATTGGTGAAGATGATGTGGTGAATGGTTTCCAGAAATCATCTGAATTCTCGGAATCAGAAGGAAGTCTTTCAATAAAGTTGGAACTTGAAATAGTGGTGTTTTCCTCTGGAAGTAGATCTTCAACTTCACTACGATTGGCTGCAAGAATGAATAACGATGGAAAAGGACAAACAATTAAAACATTTGCTTCAAATAAAAATCTTATGCAAATAATTTATCAGCCCAAAGGTGTATCGGAATAGTCATGGGCCAAAAAGAAATCCCTGAAATTCGTGTACATTGAAAATATTCACGATACCAGAAAGTGACCAATGAATTTCTACAAGACATGCATGAAAATTAAACATTCTCACTGCAATGGCCAGTTCTTTCTCTTCACATGTAGCATACTCACTGCCAACAAAAGTTGGTTTCTCATTTAGGCTTCGTTCATTTTATTGTTCTTTCATACTCTGGAAGATCTTAACTTCCATTATTGTCTATTAATGTTGGTTTCAGAATGAAATCGATGAATTGTATCAATGGGCACGAAAAAGGACTCTGCAATTAAAAAATGAAATAACGACAGAAGATCCTGAATCTCCAATCAGTGTCACTAATATTAAACAATCCTATAGACCATGCATACAAATTTGCTAAAATACTTATAAGAACCCAAAAAAATAGTTTAATTTTGAAAACCATGAAAAAGTATTGATGTGAAATGAACTTTTTGAACCAGAACACAAATTCTCTAAGCTAATTTCTGCTGAAATTTTAATGACGGGCACCCCCATATGATTTCCTTGAAGATGCCTCCCTGCTTCCCTAACTGCAATGATCTCCCAAGAAGCAATTCAATCATCTGTCATTGCTATCTACATTATCTCACTTGTTTCATGTGGCCTTTTAGGGTTTCTAACATTGGGCAATATGCAATTTTGAAATTTTATCGGCAGTACAGCACAGATGGAAAGCTGTCTACTCATCTCCTCACATCTCATCAAACCAATGTTTAATACCAAGCAGTTTTCTGTCCCCTATGTTTCTCAGTGATTCAGTAATAAACACTCTATTACCTATGGTCAACCATGACAGGCACTCCTGAGGGGTATTTTAATGTAACGATAACTGGTAAAAATTCTAGTATTTCTCCCTAAAAGGAGAATGGGGAAAGGATTGCTTTTTATCTCTTCTATCTGATTTGTGGGTGTGGTGACATCCCCCAACTGTAACACGAGACAAACAGACATGCAGATGCAGACATATTTCTTCAACATGCACACACATTAACATAGAGAAAGAAATGTATTGAAACCTTCAAAATTTAGGTGCTGTGCATTGCCGCCTTCTGCTTGACTATTATTGAAAGGACTTCTTTTTGGAGCATCAACCACTTTTCTCAATGTTGGTAGACCAAAACCAACATGAGAATTGCCAGATAGCCTTGCATTGAGCTCGTCTGAGATAACTCCAGTTGGATTTTCTACAGCAATGGCAATGACTTCAGGTCTTTTACCACTGTACTTCCTCACCATCTTCCTCAACACCTCAGAGACAGTTTTTTCCATGTGGGCTAAAGGACACCTAACTGGGCAGCTTGAAAGTGCAGCATGTGCAGCTTTGTACATTGCATCTAAAAGCTTCCCTTTGTCAAGCCACAGGCAACGTGTAGTAAGTCTTATTTTTCCTTTCAAGCTATATTCATTTAGACTCTCTTGAGGACGTAAAACTTCCATGCTGCAGTGGTGCATTGTCAAGATGAATTTTACATACAACAAAGATGTGTAATTATTTAAAGATTAAAAGATCTACCTGACCACAATAACACCATCTGTAGCAATTCTTAGTCTCTCATCAATGCAGAGTTCGGTAGATGTGCCAAATGCTTTATCACCATCACTATACATCAACTGCAATATAAAATCAAAAAGTTATAAGTAGTTTTGCCAGTTACTATCTCGTAATAGACAATGAAACTTGAAATAGCTACTTACCTGCAAATTCTCCTTCCCAAGAGAAATAAAACCGTTAGAAAGTACTCTTCTATTCCTCAAGTGAGAAACACCAAGCATCTCTCCATTCTTTATAACCTGATATGATTGCATGAATTACATTTCAGGTACCATACTTTAGTAACATATTTGCCATTTTGAACATTTCACATGAAAATGTCAAAAGAAAATCACAGTATATATATCCTTGTAAGTGAATCATGTACCAATGCAATTAGACAGAACAGATTTTTTGTCACATTGTTACAAATATTTGGTTAAGGGACAAGAAGACCCATTGAAATGCACTAAATAACCAATTGACAAAACATACAAGGATGTAATACAAATTCTCAGTTATTATATGAATTCGCCAAAATCATATCACATGAAAAGGAAACATGGACTCACTGTACTATGTCGAATGCCAGTTGATCTCCCAAGGAGTTCATGCTCTTTTAGAAACAACAGTTCTCCATGTATGGGTAAAAAATGTTGTGGCTTTACTATTTTAAGAACTTCCTCCTTCAAATAGAAATTGCATGATTAGAATCGTACTATAAACAATTACTATTCATATCATTCTAAATAGTTTGATTACATGAGAAAAAGAAAATAAACTATAATAAGAAAAAAAACTATACAAAATGAATACGAAATCTCACAAGTTCACCACGATAACCATGGCCAGATGTATGTAGCCCTTCATTCCGACCCATTACTATAGTTGATCCAATCTCGGATATGCGATTTAGCATTTTCATTACACGAGATTCATTACCAGGGATCACCTGAAGATAATAATACAACCAACCAAAAAGTCTCAAAATCTAATAGATTGCGGCAAGAAACTGTTTATAATCCTTAAAACAGCAATACTCCCAAACATCAGGCAACAGAACCTTGGACAACTTCAAGAAAACACATTGCTTCCAGTAAATCAATTGCAGTAATCATCAATGGAAAAGATGAAAGTTAAATAATACTTAACCCGAACAAGAACTTGTTGAAAGCTATTTTATGAAAGTTACAAAATGAAGCCTATAGAGGGGCAGGTCACAACAAGCTAAAACATTAGCAATCAGAATATGATGTTTGATCATTTGATTTTAATTCATCAACATGTATCCAGTTAAATTGAAATAAATATTTACCACAACATCTTTTACCTTAGCTGAATACAAAATAATATCTTCCTTGGTCAGTTTAAGGGAATGACTTCCTCCATAGGACGCAAGATTGAGGGCAGCACGTGGTTCTGCCTGACACAATAGCAAGCACGGTTACATGCCAACAAGATAGCCCAATAATAAAGACAGTAATGCATGCAACAAAGCAGCACTATAGTAATCAAGATTAACTTACTTGTGAACCAGTTGTAACAATCAGCAAATCTTTCGGAGCAAAGCTATCAATATCTTCCACTTTCACCTATATAATATCAAGACAGGCCAAGAGTAGATGATATCATAAAACTAATATATTTCTCAATAGAAGCAAGACGGGAATATGCCATCACATAGATTAGAATTCTTAATTATGATTAATATTGACCAATACGGATAGATATGCCAGAGAAATAGCACACGGAAAAAGGAATCACTTTTTATCTAGAAAGTCTATGGAAGACAGATCCAGACTTTAGTTTTCAAAAGAATTGTCCTGAGAATCTACAAGCATACTAAAAGACACAGCATATAATGCCTAAGCAGATGAAAGGGAGTCCTGACCATAGTCAGTGTGATAAACTTGTGTTTTTGCAGCATTGTCTGATCAAGAAATAAGCAAAATCAAGAAGACAGGCAAAATGGAGGGTTCTAGCTAATCCTACCAGTTGGATCTCTAGAGATCATATAAGAGGTATTGAGCATAAGGCAGCCAATGCTTTGCATACAAAAGACATGTTGGATAAGAGGCAGAAGGCCAAAGTGAGAAGAGTGAGATAGAAGGCAGAGGGGTATTTGGAGTGGATGATCTAATATCTCAGTGAGAAAAGGATTATAACAAAAGCTACAGGCTACTGCATGCTAATATACATAAATATCCATCTCAATCAATTAGCAGCACCAAGACAGTTAGTTATACGCAAATGAGAAACTACATATCACACTAACTGAGAAGAGGAAAGCATAAGTAGATTTAGGTAGTATGGTCCAACCAAAAGACCAAAGAATGGAAATAAGGAAGCAGGAGGAGCCAAAAAATAAAACTAACACATATGAGTTAAGTGAGGATATGGCCCTGTAGGAGTAAAAAGGTGAAGAATTATTCACATATTAACCCACTGAGGAAGAGCTTTAAGATTCAGTTGAACTGAAATTAAGCTAAATTTTGCCCAACAACATATATAGTGTATGGGTAAAAGCAGTCTCTCAACCAGATAACAGAACAAATATGAAGCTATCTGAAGGTTTCCTTAAAATATAGGCAAAGGACAAGCAGAATTCAAAATATTGTTACCAGAGTTGACGGATCAATTGGTGCCTTTCCATCCTTCCAAGCAGCATCCAGATATGTCCTAAGGGACATGCCAACAAATACTAGCTTTCTACCAGTTAAATCAGCAGCAGATTTAACGCTTCCAAGGCGGTGTATATTTGATGCAAACTGGGTAGTAATAACCCTTCCTTTAGCAGCTGAAATATGCTTCAATAATGCATCCCTTACAACACTTTCACTAGTTGTCCTTCCAGGTGACAGTACATTTGTTGAATCACTCATCATCTGAAAGAAGTTGGATATTAAATGTCAAGTTTGCTCATCTTCATCATGAAGTTATAAATACACAATGCATAGATATATACCCATATAGGCAAACACATGTGACATCTTTGTTTCAATATGACAGAATTTATTGAAAAGAGAAGAACAGGGCCAAGTATAAAGTAACCTCTTAAGGGCACAAAGAGTAAAATTAAGAGAATCAAGGCATTGGAAGCCAGTCCCAGCCACAAACATTTAATTCAAGATATGTTTTGCTCAAGAAAGATCATAAATGGATCCTGAATAGAATGATTTTTAATAATAGCCAATGATTTAAAGAAAAACTTATCCTACAAGATTTTGGTGAAAATCTTTTGCCAAGAGGATGTTGACCATACAAAACTATCTTTACCCAAAATTTTCACTAATTACGTCTTCGATCTACTTTTGCATCATAAACAAACAGATAACATAATTTATGTTTCCTAAAGAACCGAAGATCAGCTGTCTCTCCCCCAAAACCAGAGCAACTTTGCTTGTGTCAACATAAATATCTAGAACATGAATCTAGGAGGCTTACCAGTGTCACTCCTTCTTTCGAGAGTTGCTCTAAAGCTTCACGGTCAAAAACTTTCCCATCCAGTGGTGATTCATCAATCTGTTGAAAGTGAAATTCTTGTAAGTGTGAGACTTGTACTAATAGTAGGTAAGAAAATGAGCAGATTAGATAAACTTACCTTCCAATCCCCAGTATGAAGAATTGTACCATCAGCACAGCGAAGAACTAATCCACAACAATCAGGAATAGAATGTGTCACTCTGATAGGCTCTATTTCAAATGGGCCGGCCGTAAATCTTCTCCTTGTTTTAAACACTTTAAGTCTAGATGGAACAAAAATCCCATTCTCCTTCAAACGCTTTCTGATAAGCTGTTAAGACAAGAGGTTTAACTAGTCCAAATCATGATAGACAATCAAAATATTGAAATAAAGAACGAAACAGAAAGGCATCATGATCAAACAAATGGAGATACAGGGGTTTTGGTATAAGTACAGAAATATTTAATATATAATAGTAAAGAAAGAAAGAGTCTCAAGAGCTACCCAAGCCAGACAGTTACTTGTAATAGACTTTGATTCTTCACATCAAAATTAATATGAATTTACAAGGTAACTTTTTTGTTGCCTATAGAAGAAACATTATTGGCTGAGACATAGCAAGTTCGTGAAGTGAGGAGTGGATGTGTTTATGGAGCATCTATCTATGAACACATGAATATGTGTGCATATATGTAATAAACATGACAAGTACCTCCATTGTGAATGAAGATGCATATATCGGTGTATGTGAATCCAAAGCTGGGATCACCTGTTCAGTAAGCAATGAAAATTATTTAAATTTTGTAACAATCGAAATAAATGAGAGAAATTTAATTAAACCATCATGACAAGTACTTTGTAATAATTCAGTAATCTAAATCAAATAATGCAGCTTGGCCATATATACTTCTATGGCTCCTATACATCTCCATGGAAATGTCACATCAACATTCATGGTTTCCATAGAAAAACCTAGATCAGAATGAAGTAAAATTACTAAACTCCAAACTAGTGCACTGTACTTAGTCCTAGTGATTGGTACCCATTTTGATTCTTATCCTACAATGAACTGATGACATCATATTCAGGTGGACATTGGGTCCACAATTGTATTTTCTTCTTCGTTATCAACAAATACTTTTCAGTCTCTTATTAAAATAGAAATAATAATAATAGGTTTACAAGTTGCTATGGTCTGGCATATTGACATTTTATCATTCAGAAAGATTATTTTGCTCTCTTAACAGAAACAAAATTGAACTTTTTTTCTTCTAGTTACCAGAAACATTTAGGCATGCATCAAGAATGGAGAATGCTAGGGTTTATTACAAAAGATGTTCAACACAGATACTTTGCATGTATTTTTAAGAGGACAATTCCCTGTTCAACTACATCATCACAAAGAATCCCAGCTGCAAATAAAAATTGAGGCATTTCAAGAAATTTCATGAAAATTTTAAACTGGAAATAGATAAAAAGAGCTAGAAGCTAAACAATTTGGGCTAATACATGTTTTTGAACAACAAGTTATATAATTTTCAATTCCTTTTTCCTTGAACAAACACCAAAGTGGAAAATGCAACTACCTGTAGCAAGTTCAATTAACTTAATTGAAATCTTTCTTTCCTAACCCCTCACCCCCTAAACAAGCTTAAAGATCTCAAACTAAAAACGCTGGCATCAACCTGCCAGTTTCCAATCATTTGTTCAAGTAGTAGGAAACTTTACCCAGGGCAACGCACCAATGTGATCTTCATGGCCATGAGTTATGATAACTGCTTCAATTTTGTGGCTCCATCTTTTGATAAATGTGGTATCAGGTATAATCTTTTGGACGCCAAGCTCATCATAGCTGAATGCATATCAAACACACAGAAAAAAATCAACATATGAAAAGAAAAAGGGAGAACCTGATTTTTATAAGCGTACTGCAAAAGGTCAATAACAATTATCAATCGTTTCCTCTTCACTAATGCAATCATTTAGAGGTTCTTAGATCTAGTTGATATATTCACCAGTCCTGGTCAATATATATTAACAATTGAAAACTTAAAAAAAAAAAATCTTCAAGAAGCAACTAACTATACTCCCAGTAGAACTAGTTTTGGGGAAAGAAACCACCAAACAAAGTTATTCTCTCCAATTGGCAGTATCCTGGGATAAGATACAATCCCTTTGGAGTACAAACTGTGGCTAAATACTTACTCTGGAAACATGACACCTGCATCAATTAGAATATAGCGATCATAGTTCCCCACAAGCATGCAGTTCATCCCAATTTCACCAAGACCACCAATTGGAAGAACACGGAGCGGTGGGCCATTAGACCCTTCATAAAACTGTTCCATCTTGCGTTGAACAGAATCTTCCATACTTTTTCTAGCCCCTTCAGTTCTTCCTGATCTTTTACTTGGAACTTTAGATCCATGTGTACCTGGAATGAGGCCAAACAGATTAACAACCATCAAATTTATTTTTTTATTATACTACCACAAAATTTTTTATACAATGATGATAGAAATAATAAATAAAAAAGCAGGTTTTTAATAAAGCAAACGTAGGCAACATGCGCAGTGATAAGCATACAACTAAACTGAAGATTTATCAAAAAGTGCAGTCCCAAAGATTTATGAACTACAAATACAAGGGACCCTACCATACTAGTAATAATTATTTTTCTCAATAATTTCAACCTTCAAATTCAATTCCGAATGTTTTCAGTTTTTGCTGGCGGTAAAGCTTCAAAATTCTTTATTTTATTGTCTTTTCCTCATTTTCCCAGCAACCAAACCAGAACATAAATCATTAAAAAACAGAACAAGATAAATACATTTTTTTTCTGCTTTCATTATATTTAAAAGAAAAAAAAAAACCAAAGAAAGCAATTATATAAGTGATTAAGAAAGGAATCATCACGATACATATTCTTTGGAAATTCTTCCTCCAAGTGAAGAATAATGGAACTGCCAAATTTCATATTCATACCTATAGTGTTAGGAGAGCCAATAGAGCAAAAAATTGAACGTTTTCTATGCCTTGGATTGCAGGAGAAAGTGTAGGGAGTAAGGGAAAGAGCACTAGTAGCCGCCATTACTGGCTGTACTTTAGCTGGCGTACAAGAAGCCAAGTAGAGTGAATAAGAGAAAGAGAAACTCCCTAATAAACCTAACTGCATGTGTTAAGAATCAAAATTGTGAAATAAAACCCTAGAAATTTGAATTCGTTTGGGTAGGGTTTATGTTTTAGAGATGGTTGAGTGATTGAGGTTGGAGCGGGAAACGGAGAGAGTGAAGGGGATATTTATGAGAGGTTGAGAAATTAAATATCTTTCGTTCTTTCTTATCATTTTCCAGCAGTGGGTAACTGGGTATTAGATAAACACACGCACGTGTCTAAAAAGCCGACATCATCCCACACGTGTGAAAAATATTTGAATTATGATTGATAAACAAATAAATAAATTTATTTCTTCCTTTTCTCAAAGGAAAAATCTATTAAATAAAATGCATATCAATTGTGCTACCACTTATTTATGATTATCATAATTTTATAAAACCTTAATTTAATTTTTAATATTTTTAAATAATTTTTTTTTTTTTAATCAACAGACCGAGTGATAAAGATTTAAGGCTTAAAGATTTGCTCTCCTTGTGCTCTTAAGTTCGAATCATAAAAATAATTGTTAATATTGTTGGCCACGGACCGTAAGACTTGCCCTGTTTCAGAAGTCGTGTTCAAGGTTGGAGGACTAATCAAGATACTCGTAAACTGGCATAGACACCCCCAATAAATAAATAAATAAATTATTTCTTTTTAGCAATATTTTTATGTTCATTTTAACTTTGAAAACCACTTTCTTCATATATGAAATAATTCTTAAGTATTGTATACCTTTTTAACTCTCTTTCAAAACCCAAAAAATAATAATAATAATTTCTATTTCTATTTCAATCAATTAATTTTAAATATATATAATGCAACACATTTTATCATTTAAAAGACACCCTCAGTCCTATTACAGTTGAAAATCACAAAACCTAGAAAGATGCTTCCAAACTGTAAACACAGTAAAGATTGTCTCCACAATTACTCTTCTCTAATTTACTTAAGTTTAGTTCGAAAAGGAAACCGCCATTAGAGCTTTAGTTTATACTAATCTAGGATTTTCTTAATTTGTTGAGATACTAACACTAATCACCAATCAAAACGCATGAGAGCAAATACTCAATCAGACCACTTCACTACAACAACTATCAAGAAAGTAACACCTCCAATCAATATTCAGAAACGTAGAAGTCAAAAAGATTTAAGTACAAGCAATCATCAAGAGGGACCATGAGTGAGTNCGAGATGCGCGTAAACTGACCTGGACACTCCCAATAACAAAATAAATAAATTATTTCTTTTTAGCAATATTTTTATGTTCATTTTAACTTTGAAAACCACTTTCTTCATATATGAAATAATTCTTAAGTATTGTACACCTTTTTAACTCTCTTTCAAAACCCAAAAAATAATAATAATAATTTATATTTCTATTTCAATCAACTAATTTTAAATATATATAATGCAACACATTTCATCATTTAAAAGACACCCTCAGTCCTATTACAGTTGAAAATCACAAAACTTAGAAAGATGCTTCCAAACTGTAAACACAGTAAAGATTGTCTCCACAATTACTCTTCTCTAATTTACTTTAGTTTAGTTCGAAAAGGAAACCGCCATTAGAGCTTTAGTTTATACTAATCTAGGATTTTCTTAATTTGTTGAGATACTAACACTAATCACCAATCAAAACGCATGAGAGCAAATACTCAATCAGACCACTTCACTACAACAACTATCAAGAAAGTAACACCTCCAATCAATATTCAGAAACGTAGAAGTCAAAAAGATTTAAGTACAAGCAATCATCAAGAGGGACCATGAGTGAGTGAAAACCTCCAGTCTTCACGAGCATACTTCAAGTTTGATTGGTTTGTCCTGGAAACCATGGAAGCCCTGGTTGAAGACATTGCTTTGCTTCTGGCAGAGGAACAATTGGTCCAAGAAAGATTCGCCACAAATCAAGTATTATTGTCACCAGCATTGCCGCACCCAGAGCATCTACCGCAACTCGGGGTAAGTCCCAAAGATCACTGGGTTTCTCATTAATTCTGACCATACGAGAGAAATCTCATCAAGAAAATAAGAAAAGTATTGATAGATGATAAAAGTGGTCACACCAAAAAACGTCGCATGAGTCACATTATACCCTTAATTGCATAAGTACAGTGCTAGAGCCTAGAAAGCATAATCGAGATAATTACAACATTTACCACTGCAACTTATGAATTTCAATATGGTCCTATATTCTTCTAAACAAACAAAGTCAAAATTAACCAGTTGGATTGGGTTCTCACCTTAGAAACATTGGGAAGCTTACAATGAAGTAGATGGCATAAAACAAAGACCCAACTTTATACATGGATGCACGGTCCACAAACTCGTAATAAGGGAACTGCATATATTCCAAGCAAACTATTAGAGACAAGGCCTTATTGAAATATTAGGGCCAAGGAAGTTAGTTCTAGTAGGAACATCTCAAATTAAACACTATACTTAGCAATCACGCAACAGAACTTTGAAATGTAGGGGAAACTACCAGAAAAACTTAGAAGAGAAATATTCAATCCAGCAGACTTAAATATTTATCAATCCAAAAAGCCCAGAAAACACAATATTCAATTCCATAGCTTGATTTTATTAATTTCATTTAAGTGGTTCAGTTATAATATTAAGGTGAATCATCTATGAAGTATCAGAAAATTCATTATATCCAAATTCTTCTGATAAGACTAAGGAGTGCACTAGACAATAAGAGAGAAGCATAAATCATCAGAAAAATAAACTGCACCATTCTAATTTATTGAAGGCACCCTACTGATATGTTGCCATAGAGAATTCCGAAGGTCTATCGTTTTGTTAACAAAGGGGCCAAAAAGAAATGATAAACAAAGAACGATGTTAGCACATACATTAGAAATGGCTAAAGTCTCTAGGTATGCAATGAAATAAGCAAGAGCCAAAATCCATCCAGCCTCCACAGCCCATCGAATTTTATCTGGCAAGTCAGCAACAGAATGCCGTATTCTGCGAAGTGTTAAGTTCGATGCAACATGGTAAAATAAAAAGCAGACATGGGTGAGAAGGAAAGTCGTGTGTGGTACCTACAGAGAATAGCAAATATCAATAAACTGGCATAAAAAACCAATAGAAGGACTATACATATTTGAGGTTTTATGTATATGGGTAATGTTTGTAAGTGGCTTACATTATTCATCTTCCATGATGGGAACGTATATGAAGCTCCCAAAACTGTGAAGAAATAGTGGGTCCAGAAGTAATTGCCAACATAGCTAAAAAGTATTATCCAAAGATTTGCCTGCAATAGCAATGTAATTACTTCTAATAGCAAGAACTTCCATGGAGGACTAACATTTTCGTTTACATCATGCGCAAAATTTTACCATAAAAACACACTTACCTTGACCCAATAACGATCCTTCCAACACAAGCTGCTATCAGCCTGCCAAAAAGAAAAAAAAAGATACTCAAAGAAAAAAATAGAACACAAACATTTAATAGCTAAAGTACTTGTGTTGCCCTCTCGACTGGGCACTCAAAACCATACAATTCTATTAAGTGTTCATGAGTAACAAATAGCTCTCTTGAAGTTTTGAATCAGCTTGAAAACCAATAAGAAAACTTGAAATTGGAGAGCTAGTTCAAGAGGAAATCAGCCGCAGTGACCTATGACAAAGCAATTGATGAATAAATCTCCAAAAATAGCATGTTTAGGTGATGGTTAATGTAGCCTTCATGAAACGTTAGGGAAGAGAAAATGTAAAAACGATAAAATCAACATTACACATCTGGCCTAATTCACTCGCATTGCTCCGCCATGACCAACCCATTCAAGCAACACTTCAAAAGAATTTCACAGATCAAAAGATAGCAGAACTCGAGAATTTACCTTTCCAACAAGAAATATTGGTATCAAAAAAGAAGGAACCGCTGAAACCAAACCCAAAAGCAAATACTCCAACTCAGTGAAACTCTGTAAAATTCATCATAACAATGCTCTCAATATCAAGAGTTATAAATGTTCCAATCATACAAATATAACAAAAATTTCCACTTAAATAAATCACTTTAGCCTTTGTAACTGAAAATAGTACAGTAAAATTTACCTCGTAGAGCTTGTAAGGAACAACAATTCCCAAACAAAGAGTGAGCCAAAAGGGTGTGTAGCAAAGGAAGAAGAGCTCTCCCCATCTCTTGCTGGGGTTAGAAGCTAGCCATAAACTGGAGCTAGGACTATCCAATTCTGCACCGGTGCATTTGTCAAACACGATTAATAAATTAATTAAATGGTATAAATTTAATGATAAAATCGTAGAATCTGAAGAGAAGTGGGAAGAGAAATACCGCCCATGTCGAGGATGAATCTCTATTTCGGGAATAACGGATCTCAGTGTGGGACTTGGGAGTGTTGACCGACTGTTACACTCACAGTGTAAAGTACTTGGTCAAAGAAGTGAGTCTAATGGATCCAATCCAGTCTCTACACGCCAGTGGCTTTTGTCCATCCGTTAAGATCCATCGGTTTTATAAAATAGGAATGTTTACAAAAATTTTGATGTAAAGGCAAAAATACCCTTAAGACTGATATTGACCAACATTTGACCTGAAAAAAAAAATAATACCTGTAAAAGCAACCGACATGTCCCCACCCGAGGTTTAGCGAAATCCTAAGTTCATATCCCTAGTTGCATTTATTTCAGATTCACACCTTTAAATTAACACTGTTAATTAATTTTGAATTCTGACTTGTGCTATTAACATCCTACCCTTCACTTTTTATTTTCCCCACATAGTCACCGTCACCACTCACCATCACCCAGCCATTGACGTTTTCAACCTTGTTTTTGGCTGATTTTTCACCCAAAATCACCTCCAACCTCTTCCTTGTAACCCCTACGTCGAAACCCACCAAAACCCTTCACTGTTGAACCCTCCGATCATCGGAAAACAGCTTGTGCTTGGTTGGGTAGCTGGTTGAGGAATTTCCTCAAACAACTGGTGGGTGTGACTTTGAATGGAGATTTTGGGCTAGTGGATGATAACCGGTGGCTAAAGAATGCACAACAACGACAACAAAGCAATAAAGAGGAGGATAGGGGGTCAAAAAGGCAGAAAAAACAGTGGGCAAAAAAAGTTGTCACACAGCGGTGGGAATGGAACTTGGGCAACAAACAGTGAGTGACGACGACCGATGAGATGGTGGGTTTTGTATAGCCGATGAAGGGGATTCAATTGGTGGCTTCAAGGTGAATTTTCAATGAGGGAATCGGTCGGAATCTAGCTGCAAAGTTGGGAGAAAATGCAAATGCCAAGGAGGCCGTTTTCCAGCCATCGGAGGGTGCAACAGTGGAGGGGTTTGGTGGGTTTTGGTGTAGGGGTTACAGGGAAGAGGTTGGAGGTGATTTTGGGTGAAAAATTAGCCAGAACAAGGCTGAAAACACCGACGAGGCGATGACTAGGTGGTGGTGGCCAGGTTGGGAATAAAAAGTAAAGGATAGGATGGTAATAGCACAAGTCAAAATTCAAAATTAACTAACAATGTTAGTTTAAGGGTGTGAATCTAAAATAAATGCAACTAGGTGTGAACTTTGGATTTAGTTAAACAATTGGTTGGGAACATCTTCTTGTATCTGTATTACCATCCCAACAATTAGTACCATCACCACTACCAATAATCCAGCACATCGAGATTGTAGAGGATTTGATTAGGGGAATAAACGGAGGGTGGTGCTGAGAAGACAAAGTGATGACTTAGGGTGTTTTTAGTCAACTTGTTTTCAATTTTTACAATTTTATAAATAATAAAAGTTTAAATTAAAAATATAGGGCGTGTATTGATTAGCGTGAAAACTATTGACTAAAAATCAAATGACTTGATCGCCCTTCAGGGGGCATTTGGTTTAGAGAATGTTGGATTACTAGGACTGTTGGATTACTAGAAAGTTAGATTACTTGGAAGATTACTGGGAATCTGTAGGAAAATGTGTTTGGTTAATTGGTGGGTATGTTATATTAATATGTTTAGTTGGGAGGAATAAATTGGTGGATATGTTATTTAAATTACTGAATTGTCCTCTAATTAAATATTATTATATTATTATTTTTTAATACTGATTATTATTTGGATTATTATAACCCCGCTGCATTTAAAAACTTAGCAAAAACAACCCCATAATAAAAGTTTGGAAAATCAACAAAGCACCCCCACCAACCCAACCACTGTCGGCCGTCGGCAACCACCTTAGGCCACTGGCACCCGGTAACCTAACGGCACACGAAAGGTAGGAAATGGCCTCTGTGCGACGTATGGGCATTTCCGGCCAGAGATCTGGCTGGAAATGGCCAGACGTGACAGATCTAGCCGTTAATAGCCAGATATTCGTCAATCTGGCAGTCAACGGCCAGATCGGTGCACGGCAGCCATTTTCAGCCTTCCATGAGCCGTTTCGGTCGCGGCGGTGGTAACTGGCGGCAGGTGGGTAGGGGGGGTGGCTTGGGTGGGCTGCAATTTGTTTTGAATTCAAGGGTAATTTTGTCCAAAAAGTTAATTAATTGGGGTGAAATAGTAAAAGACATATTTATGTAAATAAATTTAAAAATAAAGGCATTATTGTCTTAAAATTTTATTAATAAGGGATAAAATTGTAACAAAAAAAGATAATTCTAGTAATCTTATAATACCTAAGAAAATAGAGGTAATCAAATTACCTCCAATATTACCAATAGTAACCATTATTGGTATTTAAAGATTACCGGTATCTACTTAACATCCAAACATAGTAATAAAGTAATATAAGATGACTTAACCCTAGTAATCTCACGTAACCTCCAACCAAACGCCCCCTCAGACGTTTGTTTCTAAGTAACGACAACTAGTTTTGAGGGGTCTCTACTAGTATTTAAATTGGAACAACCCTGTGGAATAAACCAAAATCCAGGGGTTAAACGTAATTTTCTCGTTAATCACGCTATCAGATTTCGTCTTAGTTCATTTCTCTGTCCTTTAAATTCTTGCCATGTCAGTTATACAAAAAAATGTAGCAAATATGGAAGTGTTCAATCATTGGTGACGTGGTGTATGAACACATCAAGTCGAACTCCTTCGGTAGCCAAAATGGCAGCTTTTTATGTTGATTTTAGCTCACTGGATTGCAGTTTGAATCTGATTGAGCTTTATCTCATATTTGAGTTGGTGGCAGTGAACTTGATTGAGCTTTCCATATAGATCTTGATTTTCGCTACAAAGAAAGATCATGTTTGCTAGTTACACATGCATTCAAGGTCTATGTCCGCGTGGACAAAAGGATTACTTACAAGTATGTTTGATTCAAGGAATGTTATATTATTAGAAATATTATATTAATGGAAAGATAGATTACCTTTAAGATTACTGAGAATGTTTAGAAAAATGTGTTTGGTTGATTGGAAAAAATTAGTGGGTATGTTATATTAGTATGTTTAGTTGGGAGGAACAAATTGGTGGGTATATTATGTAATTTACTAAATGACCCTCATTTTTAAATAATAATATAATATTATTTTTTGAATAATTCTTTTAATCCCCTACATTTGAGATATTGCTAAAACACCCTAGCAACCAAAAAAGTTTAAAACTTAACAAAAACACCACCACCCCCCCAAGCCACTGTCGGCCGCTTGCCACCATCACCGGCGGTGGCGTTAGTGATCGTAACGGCTCACGACTGATCGGATCTAGTTGGTTGTGCGTCGATGTAGCCATTTTTTGCCAAATCTATGGCCAGAGTTTTGGCCGTTGATAGCCAGACATATGGTCGCTGTTAACGGCCATAATCTAGTCATTAACGACGACCAAAAGCCATAGATCTGGCCAAAATAACGAAAATAGATCTGGTTGTTTCCAGCCAGATTGGTGCACGATTGGCTAGATTTGGTCGGTCAACGATTGTGCACCATTTCGACAATGTCCAGCGAGGGTGGTGGCTGACGGTGATGGCCAGATTCGGGCACCACCCTTAGGTTTTTTTTTTTATAATCCAAGGGTATTTATGTCCTAAAAAGTTTGTATATAAGGATAAAATAGTCCTTGAATTTTTTCGTAATTTTTTTTTCAAAACAAGGGTATTATTGTCCAAAAATTTTAATAGTTAAGGGTAAAATTGTAACAAAAATAAGATTACCAAGTAATCTTAAAATACCTAAGAAAATGGAGGTAATCAAATTTCCTCATATATTACCAACATTAATTACTATTGGAAGATTACCGGAATCTCATATTATTTAACAACCAAATGTGGTAATCAAGTAATATAGTGTGTTTGGTTCAAGGAATGTTGTATTACTGAGAATGTTATATTAATAGAAATACAGATTACCTTGAAGATTACCGGGAATGTTTAAAGAAACATGTTTGGTTAATTGGAATAAATTGGTTGGTATGTTACATTAATATATTTGGTTGGGAAGAATAAATTGGTCGGTATGTTTTATAATTTACTAAATTGTCCTCATTTTTACATATTAATATAATATTATTTTTCAAATAATTTTTTTAACCCCCTACATTTGAGATATTGCTAAAACACATCAACAATAAAAAAGTTTAAAACTTAACAAAAACACCCTCACCTACCCTAAGCCAATATCGCCGCTGGTGGTAGTGACTATAACGGTGCACAAACGGTCAAATATGGCCGACCGTGCACCGATCTGGCCATTTTCAACTAGATCCATCATAGATGTGGCCGAGAATGACCAGATCTACGTCCAGAACTGACCAGAACTTTGGTCATCGTTAACAGCTAGATGTCGTGATCTGGCTGTTTTCCCAGATCTACGACGATCTGGCAGTTTCTAGCCAGAGATATGATTGGAAATGGCCTGATCGGCACACGACCGACCAGATCCTGTCAGTAGTGCATTGTTCCTGTGAATGCCAATGGCGTCCAACCAGGGGTGGATTTAATGAATGATGAGTGGGGACCACAACCCCCACTCAATTTTTTAAAAATATCAAATTTTATATTTATATTTATATTTATTTAAATTTTACCCCTATAAAACATTAAGATATTGAGAATGGAACAGCCCAACTCTCATAGTAAGTTTGGATTTTGTTTTTGTAAAACCTTATTTTTAATCCTAATATATTTATTACATATTGTTTGTGATTTTTATTTCTATGCAAGGGGATCTGTTAGTTTTTAAAAGTTTTATTGGGAGTGAAAATGAAAGGAATAAGAGCTGTTGGGTTTGCACATAATTGAGGGGAGAAATCTGGGCATTTTTACAATAGAAAGTTGATCAACTTAATCCTTTTGTTCTCCTCTGTGGGTGATGTGCTTGAGGTTATTGAAGAAAATGGTTTAAATCCTGAACAAAGGGGGTGAAGCATGTAATTTATTAGATTTAATCTTCCTTTGATTTTGCATTTAGCTTGCATATGATGAAAAATATATTGGCAATTACTAATGAGTTGTCACAAGTATTGCAAAGAAAAGATCAAGACATTGTAAATGTTATGGCCTTAGTCAAAGTCTCCAAACAACGGTTACAATTGCTGAGAGATAAAGGATAGGAATCTTTGTTGAGTGAAGTTTCTTCATTTTGCCAAAAGCATGATATTGCCATTTTGACTATGAATGACACGTTTGCAATTCAAAGGCGGCCATGACGGAGAGTTGAGCACATGATAAATATGCATCACTATCAAGTTGAGTTGTTTTATATAGTGATAGATATGCAACTTCAAGAACTTATTTCACTAAAGTTAGTACTAAGCTACTTCTTTATATGACATGTTTAGATCTAAGTAATTCATTCTCTGCTTTTGACAAGCATAAGTTGATCCGTTTTGCACAATTTTATCCATTTGATTTTTTTGCATTTGAGAACCAGACTGAGACTTATGTTATTGACATGCATTCTTGTGATGAATTTGCTGAGTTACAAGGAATTGGTGATTTGGCTAACAATTTAGTTTGGTTTAAAAAAGAAATTTTGTATCTGTTGGTGTATAAGCTTGTAAAACTTACATTGATTTTACCAGTTGCGACTGCGATCGTTGAAAGGGTTTTTTCTACAATAAATTTTGTGAAAAGTCGGTTACGCAATCGAATGAGAGATCAATGGATGAATGATTGCTTGGTCACCTATATTGAGAAATATGTATTTGATACAATTAACGATGAGATGATTATCCAACGCTTTCAAAATAAGAAAACTGATCGAGGACAATTGTAGAAAAAATGTTTTATTTTTACAAAAATTGTGTTTTTTGAAGATATTTATTTGTATTTTGTAACTTTTTGTTGAAGCTCATCGTAATGAAAAAAAGTATGAATATGATTGGTTTTAATTTTTATTTTTTTGCCCCCATCAAGTGAAATTTCTGGATCCACCACTGTGTCCGGTGATGGTGGTCGGCGGCAATCTTGGGTGGCTGGGGTGGTTGTGGCCTTGGGTAATTTTTTTTTTTTTTTTTTTTTAAGTCACAAACAAGGAGGGTATTTATGTCCTAAATTTTTGTATAAGGATAAAATAGTCCATTAGTATTGTTGTAAATTGTTTTAAAACAAGAGTATTATTGTCCAAAAATTTTAATAGGTAGAGGTAAAATTGTAATAAAATAAGATTACCAAGTAATCTTAAATACCAATAAATGAAGGTAATCAGATTACCTTCTTATTATCAATAATAATTCTATTAGTTTTGGAAAATTATCAGAAATTTATATTACTTGACAACCAAATATAATAATCAAGTAATATGAGGTAATCCTATATATTCCCAACCAAAACACCCTAAGTATGATACTCCATAGCTATTGAGAAAGAATCAAATCAGATGGTTTTTTTTTTTTTTTTTTTTTTTTTCCCTTTTTTTTTTTCCCTGATTTGGCTCTAAAGGAACCAAGGTAAAATAGATTGAGAAAAGTCAATCATTCACAATCATTGATTGTCTCATAGCCGTTGGCCCCTCCATTAACCATTTGCACTACAAGCTTTAATTTCGTTAATTTATTTTACATTCAATCTGTTTAAACTAACAGAAAAGGGATAAATTGTTATTTTATGATACCTGTGCATATTGTAATAAACACCTTATTGAGGGGTTGTTAAGGTTTTGACAAATAAATGTGAAGAAAACAAACCCATGCATTACAGCAGCCACTTTGTCTGCATTCTCAAATCTCACCATTCGCCATTTTTGACAACTCAGTAGCTGCATGAACAACATTTGTAGATTTCACTAACCACGCAGCTAAGATGCAAAATTCTCCAACTAACTTCGTCTCTTTCACAAATGTACCTGCCGCGTGTCAATCATCCCATGCATGTGCTCAAACCACCCCCTGCATGTAAAGCTTCACATTCACACTGTTACGCGGATTTAAAATGAATGATAGAAGAAGAAGG
Source organism: Pistacia vera (assembly GCF_008641045.1). NCBI lineage: Eukaryota > Viridiplantae > Streptophyta > Magnoliopsida > Sapindales > Anacardiaceae > Pistacia > Pistacia vera. The sequence continues at coordinate 85,656 of NW_022196831.1, forward strand.
AAATATAATAAAAGATGAGTGAAGGAAGAGAGGCTTTGGTGGTTTGTAGTGATAGGAGTTTAAAAATTGGGATGACAATTCGGGATATTGAAACTGGGGATCAAATTCTTCGCATACCAAGTTGTGCGGCTTCTCCCCATGGCTTATTGTGTTTGAGAAATCAATATCTTGCAGCTTCTCAGGTTAATAGACATGGCTCTCTTGGTGGCGGCACTATCTTCATGTGGGCATTAAACAAGGTAACACCCTTGACTTTCCTCTCTTTCGTTTGCTGAGAATCGTTGTGATCATATCATTGATTTATATTTGCAAAATTTTGTGATGTAATTGAAGCTTTTCATACATACTGAACCGATGTATTCTTTAAAATTTTTGTTGTCAAATTGTACACACTTTTCACTGAACCAATAGTCTAATATATATAGGCACAAGATTCCTTAGTTTTTTTGTTTAAGTTCAAAAGAGAGCTCAATGACTAGAGTCTATGGGATGGTTGATCTCATCATTTTAATAAACCCTAGTGGAAGAAACTAAAGTTGATAAGAATCCGACGAGAAACTTGTCTGATAGATGGTTATTATGTTATCTCATGGGGTTCCTTAGAATTTGTTATGATCATTCTTGATTCTGGCGGTCTTTCCAAAGGGAAATACAAATGCATGTTTTGATTTTCAGCCTCATCCCCCGCTTCGAAGCTACACAATGGAAGCCATGGGACCGATTTCTTTCTCAAAGGATGGTGTGTATCTTGCTGGTGGTGCTCCTTCGGGGAATGCTTATCTTTGGGAGGTTAGTAAGTCATTTTCTTTTCCGTCACTTCCTATTAAAGTAAAATACTCAGTTCTGTCATTTCTTTATTTCTCCAGATGAATTCTTTAAGGAGAGACATTAAGTTAGCAACTGTATTGCGATAAATATTGTGTTGTCTAGACTCTAGACCCCCTTTTTTCCTTTTTTTGTGCATTTGTTAATATATGTGTATATTTCTTCAAGTTTTGGTGCAAAGAATTATTGCATCAATTTTGGATGTAAAAGATTCAGTTATCATTAAAGTCTAATTTGATTGGAGTAACTTGCAGGTTGCTAATGGAAGACTGCTCACTTTTTGGTGCGCACATTATAAATCTATAAAGTGCATGGTCTTTTCTGATGATGGATCCCTTCTTATTACTGGTTCAGATGATGGTATGATCTGCATTTGGTCTATGATTAGGTATAAACTGATTTTTTTCTCTGTTTATTCATTTTCCACTTGGTTTGGCACTAACTTCTGGACAACCATTTAGATTAATGAAGAAAAGCTCTGAAATGATGCATCGTTGTAATCGGTTAGACCGCTATTTGTCGGAAATGGAAGATTCCGGGAGCGTAACTTCTTTATTACATTATTCATCGGAGCATAAGTCCTCTATAACTAGTTTGCTAATAGTATGCGATGTTACAAGTTCAATTTTTGTATCTAGCTCCCTTGATGCAACATGCAAGGTTTGGAAACTGCATTGTGGTTCAAACTACTAGTAGTACTTATATCTTTAACGTTAAAACCTCGTCTTACAAAAGGGACATTATTTGGAATTTTGCAGATTTGGGACCTAATCTCAGGAAGGCTTATACAAACACAAGTTTATCCAGTAGGATTAACTGCAATTCTTGTTGATCCAGTAGAGCTACTCATGTTTGTAGGAAGTGTCGATGGAAGAATATTTGTTAATAGGCTTGAAATTGGGATAGTACTGGAGGATCCTATCATTGTTGCGGAGGATCGGACGTCTGGCATGCTTAAAGGACACAAGTAATGTGTAATGTATGATGCTTTAAAGTTTTCTTGAAACCTATTGGCACTTAAATCCTGTGACACGAGATGCAAATAAATAAATAAGTAAAAAAATAAAAAATAAAATAGTTATAGTCTTCAACCACATTAATTATACTCCAACACCATTAAGCTAAAAATTTCTCTTTTTTCTCCCCTTCTCGCTCATATAGACATTTGATAAACACAAAGAAAATGCATTTTTCCTTAGTGTTCATTTGTGAATACCCTGTTCTTATCTCCCCCAGACCTTTATATCTGCCCATGTCTTGATGTAAATGACTTTAAATTTCATCTACTGAACAGTGGAGCAATAACTGCATTGACCTTCAGTGCATCCTATCTGATATCAGCATCAGAAGATAGAACTGTGTGTCTCTGGGATGTCAATGGTAGGGTGATCATTCGAAGATTCGACCATAAAAAAGGTAACCTGAATCTTCAATTTTGGTTTATTTAGTTTTTTGGTTGAGAGGTCCAAATGATGTTCGTGTGAATGTTTCTGTGTTTAATTCCATTTCTTCTGCAATAATCAAATGAGGTTTTTACCAATATCGTGATTTCCAACACGCAGGACCAGTAACTAATCTGTTAGTGATTCCAAAGTCCTCACTACTTTCATTGTCAAACCATCAAAGAGTATCGAATAAGTTCCGCATTTCTTTGCTAGATAAGTATCCTCAACCAGACAGCTTGTCAAAGGGAATGATTACTCTCCTCCATTCATATTTTTCTAGCAACGATGATCATTTTTCCATTAATCTACAAGGAACCAAGTCACTATATCAGTATATGTGTGAACTACAGGTCTGCCTCTCTTATCTTTCTCCCTTTCTCTCCTTGTTAAGGATTTTGTTTCCTCATTTCTCATTTTCTTGATGTGTGGGCAGCAAGAAGGAACACCTGCAGCCATGCAAATGAAAGTGGAAACAAGCACAGATTATCGGACATGGGCCACTAGGATGACGAAGCACGTGATGGAGATGAATAAGCATTTGCAATCTAGACTGCTGGACCTTATGCAATGCCGATTGTTATGGTCCAGAGAAGCGGACTCACCCGCAACCAGAAACAGAAAGAAGCTCAAGATAGAAAGCCTATCACCCACTGAGGAGTAGCCCATACAGCCCTCAGGTTAAATTTCCCAGAATTCTTAATAAAACTATAAAAAATTTAGAACTCAATTCCGTAGTTTTTGTACCTGTCTATAAGACATGGTAAAATTCATACCTCTGAAGTTTGGAGACGCCCTAAACAATTGAATGATTGTTTCTTAATAGTTTTTCACTGTTATTACCCTATTCTATTTCACTATAAAAGCAGACATGTCTGTTTTAATATTTTTAAAATTCAATTCAATTTTATTTAACTTTTAAAATATTAATAATTATTTTTCTCATACAAATAATCTAGTTTTACTTTTTAGTTTTTGCTAAAATACTATCGTAAAAAGCATTAGAATACTAAACCAGCACAGCAAAGATGGTAAACCAGCACCGCAAAGATGGTAGACATACATACACGTGTGTCGGCTCCATTGACCAACCAACAAGAATACGACAACTCCAGGGCTTAACACTAGACCCACATATTCTAAAAGGTACTCTGCAAGCCCAAACATTATGAAAAAGTAACAATTTTACCCTAACCTCCCTTACTCAAAGTTGTTATTTGAATTTTGATACACAAAATCCGATAAAGAGACCAAAAAAAAAAAAAAAAAAACCCCTCTTTCTTTCTTACTTGAATGCTATAAAATGAACATAACAATAATTTATTCTTCAATGTACTTTTCTTATTTACTAATACAAACTAAAATTTAGAAAAAGAAAGAAAAGAAATCTATAATATTTATTAAACTAAAATTAAAATAAGAAATAATTACTTTACACAAAAAAATTGTCAATCACCTGTTTTAATATAATTTCCTTATTATCTTATCACAGTCTTTCTTTTTGTTTCTGGTCATTCACTGTACATCACTTATTCTTGGAGTCTTGTGATTAATAAATTCTTTCTCAAATTTCTTAAATTTTATAATTATTCAAATTACTAAAAAAGAAAGAAAGTAATAAATAATCCAATACAAATTCTACTACACACAATTTCAGTAAGTAGGACGCTATTTTCAAAATACTTTATTCCTATTCTTAAAAAAAAGCATGTTTATTTTCCTATTATCAAAATCATATTCTATAATATTTAATTTTTTAAATCCTCATAGGTTTATTAATTTAACTAAACACCCCCAATAATTTTTTTTTTATAAATTGACAAAAACATCCCCACCCATCCATATTTGTCAGATTCCAGCAACCACCATCGGAAGGTGATCGGAATCTAACATAATGACGTACTACCGATTGGATCTGATCGGTAGTGTGCCGATCTGGTATTTTTCGGACAGATCCACCGTGGATCTAGTCGAAAAAGGCTAGATCCACGACCAAAGATCTGGCCGTTGACGGCCAGATCTTTGGCTACATCTAGCCGTCAATGACGGCTAATATATGGCTGTCCTTGACCCTCAACGACGACCATATCTTTGGTCATCATTGACGGCCAGATGTGGCCATCAACGGCTGGATCCGGTCCTAGATCTGGCCTTTTTCGGCCAGATCCGGCTGTAGATTTGGCCGAAAAAGGCCATAGCAGTGCACGACTAGCCAGATCTGGCTGGTCGTACACAATGAAACAAGATTTCGGCCAGATACCTAAGGGCTTTTTTTGTTTAAGAGTGGGGGTGTTTTTGTCAATTTATAAACTTTTTATTATTGGGGGTGTTTAGCTAAATTAACAAACTTAAGAGTTTTTTTGTTAATTTTTAAATTCTAACTCGTAATAATAACCCAACTCAACTTAATAATAATATTTCAAAAATACTACTCAAAATAATAAAACAAACACACCCATTTTTAGAGTAAACAACATATTCCCACCCAAGTTTGGCGAATCTACAAGTTTCCACCCCTGGTTTCATAAATTGTAGATTCCCACCCTTAAACTAATATCGTCTAACAAATATTATGTGGGTTATCCCAGTAAATTCTCGACAGAGCATATCCTTGAAGAGTGAAAAAATAGCATCTGCATTCTTCGAGTCCCTTATAGTATCTAACAAACCTGTACTAGCTTCTAAACTTCGTCAAAAGCTTCCTGCAGCTCCCTGTAGTGTGGATTTGAGGAATCTATAAGTATCACTGAGTCCAAAATTTTTATTTTGCACATGAACCCAGTTAACAGTTTCCCATGCCTCAATTGCATCCGTAACATTCGTGACACAATCGAGGTTTAGGAAACTTCCACTAGACGGTATCTCCACCATTCTAGGTACTCATTTCTTCCTCATAATACCTGCTGATTCTTTCAGCATCAGAGGTAGAAGTTTCCGGAATATCAACCTTCTGTTTGCCATTCACTTTAGAAACAAAGTCTTCTTCCTTTACTCCTTTCATAAAGAGCTTTTTCGCATTTTCCCAATCACCTTGGGTTTCTTTGGCTACGAACTATGCATATCTTGGAGGCAATCCATGATATTTTTCCTGTAGACTTGCCGCAAACTGATCCAGAACGTCCTGACTACCCATGGTCAATCTGAATCAATCCTTAAACTAGTTGCAAAGTCCGACTCTTTATATGGTTCATGATCTAGATCCGGCTGGGATTCGCCGTACCAATAAGGAATTACCACCTCAGCCTTTTCCAACCACTTTATTCCGAAGTTCCAACTCAGCAACTTCAATGGTTGAAATCTGGCAAATAAAGCACAAAATCTTTGTGCACCATTGACTAAAGGCCTTTTGGATAACATCCAAAAGTTGCTTTACTCCTAGCCAAGTTAGATACTCTTCTCGAATATCTGGATTTCCGTTACAGAGGTCTAACACAACTTGTTTAACCTTTTGTTCTGTATATCCTTCAATAGGCAACACTTGCTCGATGTCACTTAGAACCAAGGACATCTCCTATTTTACTGACTTAGTAAAACAGTTAGGATACGTTCCAGTGTCTTAACCTTTTGAAATGCAGAATTGAGTCAATTGACCTTTTCAATCTGTTTTCCAATCTCGGTCAGTTCTTCGTTTAGAGCAAATATATGATACACCGTATAATTCACTCTCCTGTCTAAGTTATCAAGCTTCTGGGTCAAAAGTTCTAACTTATCTATGACAGTATTTAACAAACTGGTCTCTGGTTTTCCCTCGAGTCCATGATCCAAATGAAAACAAGTCTTATTCATACAAACTTCATCATTAGAATCATTATTCATGCTATAAAACTTTCAACAGGTTAACATGTCTAGAGACCCCCTGTCTTCCAAAGCTCTGATACCATTTACACCCACATAATATTTGTTAGACCTTTTCTCTCAAAAAACCCCCATATCTCAAATTTCTCTCAAATAACCCCCAAAGGAGATTCTAGCAAAGCCAAAAATCTGGCTTGATTCCGACACCATAGGACCTCCTCGACACCACCATCAACATCCTCTTATCCTCCTCACCAAAACCCTTAACTTTTTCACCCGATTGCACCTCGGCGAGGTGCCAGAATTTGGCTGGAAAGGGGCGTCAAAACGGGAAAACCTAAGGGAGAGGCAACGACGATTGGGGGGCAATTGCAGTCAGCGATGTTGGAGGTTTTGGTGGGGGGAAGCCGACGATGCTATTGGTGGTCTTGGGGTGGTTTTCGACGTCGGGACATGCAGGAATTTGGATGAAATGCTGATTGACACTAAAAGCGACGACCAGCGATTGGGGAGTTCAATCAGGCGGGGAAGTTAGGAGTTTTGATGTGGGGGTTGAGGGGATTGTAATGGTGGTGTCGGGAGGGGTCGATTTTGTCGGAAACAGGCTGGAAATGGCCTGAAATCCCTAGTGGGGTGAATTTGAGAAGTGAAAGGTTATTTTGAAATTTTTTGGTGGGGTGAATTTGAGAAGTGAAGGGTTGTTTTGAAATTTTTATCTTTTAAATAACCATTTTACCCTTTTTTAACTGTTAGACTAAATAATTTTCTGTTAATTTAAGGGTGAAAATCTATAATTTATGAAACCAAAGGTGGGAACTTGCAGATTTGCCAAACCTTGGGTGGGAAAATGCCGTTTACTCTTCTTTTTATTATTATTTTTGTTGGCTTTTGCCGTATTTTTATTGTTAATTGATTCTTATAATAATGATGGCCAACACTGTTGGTTTTAGGGGTGAAATTGTCACTATATTATAATGTTCGAACTTTTTAGTTGGTTTCTACTTTCTAGAACCTTTTGGGTACTTTGAATAGAGGGATTAAACAAGGGGGAGAATGAATTTACCCATTTTCTATTAACCCTTAAAACACTACTGATCTCTTTAGAACCTAAAGGCTAAAACCCTGACGTTAAACTATTTGAGCTTCTGGTTGTCAGTGTGCGCTCTTCTCGCAACAAGACAGTAGAGGGTGTAGCTCCATCCAGAAAATGGCGCAATTGAAGGCAGTGTCACCGCCGTGTTCATCAATCAATCTTGCTCATCTTGGCCCAAAGACTGGTTTTTTTTTTTTTTCCCTTCAGTCTAAATTTCAATTCCTATATTTGCTTCATTTTTTCTTTTACGGATTTTTAGATGCATGTATCATTCATGGGATATTTTTTATTGTGACAAAATATTAGGTTACTTCATTTTATTTTACATTATTTTGTTTAACTGTGAAGACATTAAAGTATAGTTATGTTTTGTAATATAGATTCCGTTTAATCCTTATCATTTTTCCTTGCAGGGTCTTGGTTGTATAATAATAAAGTATCTTGGCCAAGAAAGGTGCATTCATTGCAACAGGTATTTACACTGGGATTTTGTATGGTTTCTTCTTCTTTTTTTTTTTTTTTTTTTTCATGTCCCTTCACTGTTGTAAGTACTATTCACTTCTGGAAAAATTGATTTATTTATGCTTCTACTTGGTTTTATGTTTGTGCTTTAATGAGATGTTTTTTAATTTTGGTTTGCAGTTTGGGTCAAGCGCAAGTGAACTTCATGGTCATGCATTTGTTAGCAATAATCGCAATGTCACCCAAGTTTGTGACAAGAAAGGTGTGGTTAAAATGAGAGAATCATCCTTTCATGTATTCATCATTTGAATATGATTTTTGGTTTTTTGGTTTTTGTTTTATTCTAAACTGCCCAGTTGTGGATGTCAATATTTTATTGATTGATCTTCTACTTGGATTGGCAAGAGAATGAACTGTGGCACATTTATGTAAAATGACGGGTAGGAAATGGAAATGTGTAAAATTAGTCAAGTACCATAGATTGATCTCAATGCATTAGTTTTGTAGGTTTTGTTGTTACACTCCTCAAAGCAAACAAGTTTGGTAAAGATGCTAATGTTGGGTAGTTTATCCGTACTTAATGTTATGTTTTTAACCTAAGTGATTTACAAGCTATTTGACATTCAATTATTATTATTATTATTTTTTGCTTTTTGTGTAATTCTGATGGCTTGTACGTGAGTTTTAGTCATTCAAGCAGTTCTTTCAAGTGATAAAGAGGTGGAAGTTTCCTCAGCTAAAAATGGAGGCCTGCGTGGCAAGTTGAATAAGGTTGTTTTAGCTTATAGTGGTGGCTTGGACACATCAGTCATTGTTCCGTGGCTAAGGTATACTCCTTGTTTTTTGTTTCATATTAGTTCTTTTTGTGAAATTAACTACCAATAGTTCATGAGTCATACAGTGTAATTCTTACTTGAATTAGGAGGCATAGGAATGTGTAGATGTCAGTATGAAACTGACATGGAATTTTCTCTTATTTGATATACCCAATATGTGTTATTTTTTTTTATTTTTTAATATTTGTTTAATAAGGAGTGGTAGCAGCATAGAGTTTTGAGTATTTGAAAAGCAATGTGCATTGCTGTGTGATAATAGTATAGAGATGCCAACAATTTATGAAATTTTGATAACTTTGATGTGGTGCCAACAGTGAATTTTATGTTTGCCTTTGGCCTAATCAGATATTGCCATAACTCCATAATTGGACACTTATCCTTTATAGAGTGTAATCTGTTCACTTTATGTACTGCCAGTAGCATTCCGTTTCACCTCATCTTCATGTTCCTTGATGTGTTTTAAAAGATTCTGTTTTAGTTTTTTCCAGTTGGGATCTATTCCTCTGATCTTTATTTTGAATCATTTCCTTCTGATATATTTCTAATTTTTTTTTTTATTTTGTAGGGAGAATTATGGTTGCGAGGTTGTCTGCTTCACTGCCGATGTTGGTCAAGTATGTTGATAGATTGACATATACTGTACTTACTGCATTATTGAACCTATTATGTGTCCTTAGATCCCATTGACCTGTTATGTTATGTTTTATTTGGTTATGATAAAGTGGGCTTGAGTAGAACTCACTCCCAAAAACTAGCTCAAGGGAGGAGGGAGCCCAATCACTTATATACACCATAACAGCCTACTATTAGGGTGATGTGGGACAAATTCAACTTCTAACAGGTTATAACTTATTTTCTTAATGTGTATGCTTACAAACATTCATTTTATAGGGCATTGGAGAACTGGAAGGTTTAGAAGAAAAGGCCAAAGCTAGTGGAGCTTGTCAGTTAGTGGTGAAGGACTTGAAGGAGGAATTTGTGAGAGACTACATATTTCCTTGTTTGCGAGCTGGTGCAATTTATGAAAGAAAATACTTGTTGGGAACCTCAATGGCACGCCCGGTTATTGCAAAGGTGATCTCCCATATCAGAGTTAATACTGATTGAGTAGTTTTGCATTCTAAGGGTCTGCTCTAAGCCTTGATTTCTACTTGTTGTACATAGTGAAGGAAATTGTGCCATCCTTTTGGTCGTTTTTCCTCTTTCTTGATTATTAACTAAATAAATATTCTTGACATTTTTTGTTTAATGACGGGTATGACTGTGTTGAGCTGTTAGTTATTTATGGATTTGTACGTTGGTTTTTATCTTTTATATGATAAATTTGTTGTTATAATGGTTACTCATGATGACAGGCTATGGTGGATGTTGCCAAAGAAGTTGGGGCTGACGCTGTCTCTCATGGATGCACAGGGAAAGGAAATGATCAGGCATGTTGCAACCTTCATCTTTGATAATTAAAAGACATTTTGTGTTAATTTTCTTACTAAATTTTGCCTTTCTAATCATCTTCAGGTCCGCTTTGAGCTTACATTCTTTGCTTTAAATCCTGAGCTGAATGTTGTGGCTCCATGGAGGGAATGGGATATTCAAGGAAGAGAAGATGCCATTGAATATGCCAAGAAGCATAATGTGCCTGTCCCTGTGACGAAAAAATCCATATACAGCAGAGACCGGAACTTGTGGCATTTGAGCCATGAGGTGACTGCCAATAATTTATTCTTTCTAATTGCATCTTATATTTATTGATATGATAATCCAAAGTCATGTTTTAGAGTAGAAGTTGAAAATCTGTTGTCTACTGTGAACTTTATTATTAATCTGCCAGTTTAATTTGTTGGACATTTTATAACCTGTAGTCATCCTTGCCAGAGTAAGATGGTATGGTTGTAGTTATGAATATGTAAGAGACACCTCTTTTAGATCTACAGATGGCATATTTGGTGAAAGAGTAGTCAAAGGTATTTTAAGTCACTTCAAATGGGAATTTTCTCACGGCATAGGCAACTTTTTATTCCCATTACATAGAGAAATTAGGCACATCTACCAAATTGTTTTCCCTTTTCTGAAGATATGAAATTAGGTGTATTTACCCAGTTGTGTGCAACATATGCGCTTATACTTAAGTTTTTGAATATGCATGGGTCTATGGTGGTGGAAAAGAATCACATAATTTTGTTCTAATTATGGAGCTGGTGATGTTAATCCAGTTATTTCATTAATCCCTGATTTTGCATAGAAATTAATGAATTCATTCATTTTGATGACCATAGTTTAAAGTTGCAGGGCATTGCTCAAAAACTTTGTTGTTGTTTCTCCACTCACTTTTCTCCCCTAATTTTGTTTTTTATGTTTGTGAACCTGAAGGGAGACATCTTAGAAGACCCAGCAAATGAGCCAAAAAAAGATATGTACATGATGAGTGTTGATCCAGAAGATGCACCTGACAAACCTGAGTAAGTTTTCATAACATGTTTTCAATCCAGCATATCTCTTTTTTCTTTTTTCTTGTTCTTTTTCTTTTTTTTTTTCTCTCCATAATGAGATGGTACTTACTTCTATGCTCTTACTTCTATGCTCTTACTTCTTGTAGACTCGTTGAAATTGGGATAGTTAAGGGTCTTCCTGTTTCAGTCAATGGAAAACAGCTTCCCCCAGCATCCCTTCTTGCCCAACTAAATGAGATCGGTGGGAAACATGGAATCGGCCGTATTGACATGGTTGAAAACAGGCTTGTCGGTATGAAAAGTCGTGGAGTTTATGAAACTCCTGGTGGCACCATCCTCTTTGCTGCTGCTCGTGAGCTAGAGTCTTTAACACTTGATCGAGAAACAATTCAAATCAAAGATTCCCTAGCCCTCAAGTATGCAGAGCTTGTTTATGCAGGAAGGTGGTTTGACCCACTTCGCGAGTCAATGGATGCGTTTATGGAGAAGATCACTGAGACCACCACAGGTTCTGTGACTCTCAAGTTATACAAAGGATCTGTTTCTGTAACTGGTCGGAAGAGCCCGAACAGTCTGTATAGGCAAGATATCTCTTCATTTGAGAGTGGACAGATTTATGATCAGGCTGATGCTGCTGGATTTATAAAGCTTTATGGTCTTCCAATGAGGGTTAAGGCAATGCTTGAGAAGGGTATCTGACGAAATAGATTTTTTTTTTCTTTGTATTGCTAGATTGAGCCTCTGGATTTAAGTTTTGACGTCTATATCTTGGTTAGAGATTTATTTATTGTAACTTTGGCTTGGTTGGAGATAATTATTTGAAGTTATTTAGTTGAATATAATCTTATATTTGAGTTGTTCATTAATATTTCCTTATGATCAAGAGTCTAGTTGGTGCCAGTGAGGCAGAAACTAAAATCATTTGGAGCTTATTCTCAAAATAATTTCTGTGGATACAGATAGATTATTGCTTTATAGGAAACACAAAACTATATATTAAAGAAAAGATTAGATACATCAGTGTATTAGAAATCCACAAAGACATCAAAGAGGTACTGGGAAATAAATCTATAAAAAATAGTGACTAGTGTTCCATTCTTTGCGTGAAAACACAAGTAAATTATACAAATTACAAAGATAGTCTAAAAACCCTTCTCAATTAAGATGAATAAGGAAAAAAGAAGTCTTTGAATTCCTTTAAAGAGTTTATTTTTATTTCCCCTATATTAACTCATCCATTTCATTCATAAAGTATTAAAAACACTTTTGTAATTAAAAAAATTCATATACCTCTTACAAAATTATTAAAAACCCCTAAATAGTTTTGAACATGTGAGCAATCTCACGTGAGAGAATGAAATGAGCTATTTCTTAAGCAAAAAGTTTATTTCTCCCATAATGTCTCATTGTTATTGTCACATTTCTCTCAAAGGATATGATTATTTCTTTCTTGCAATATAATCTAAAAAAGAATTGAAACGACATATGTTGAAAGAGATTTTAGAAAAGCAAAAATATTATCCTAATTAGAACTCCACAAGAATTTGGATAGTTAAAGATATCTAAATTCTTTCCAAACTCTAATCCATAATTTTGAAGCCACTGAAAAAGAGCATCGATGAGAGAGATTTATTGATGCGTGATTTTAACATCAACTAATCGACACGTGTGTAACGTTGATTGGTTAAGAGACACACGTGATTATGGATAGAATGTAAAATAAATACAATGAGAGCTTTTTAAAGTGGTTCGGATGTTAAGGTAGCAAGTCCTACATCCACTGATTTGTATTAGTATTGTGGGTCAGGTCGCAACAGCGGACTGACTTACAAATGATTAGGGAAAAATAAGTACAAAGTTTACAAGAGAGAGAGAGAGAGAGAGAGAGAGAGTTAGTTCCCAATGCAAAAATAGCCGAATCCCCTTAATGAAGGGTCTTCCTCTTCTTATAGCGAGATGAATGCAAGTAATCATCATTAAATCCATGGGTTGGTGTGCATGTCAGGACTAAATCCAGCTTTATGTCACATTACCCTTCTTCCAAACTGATTTCACGCGATTTTGAGCAGGGAGTGGACACGTGGGAGCTCCACAGCGTCTTGCAGGTCTGATGTGCGCTTACCGTTCTGACGGGAGCAGGTCACACTTTATCACGTGATTTCCCACATCAACCCTTGATTTATTAGGCATAATAAGATTAATCTTTTTNTTTTTTTTTTTTTTTTTCCTTTCTTTAAATCACTTTTAATAATAGCATTGATCATTTTTGTCTATACACCAGAATGTGAAAGGTGTCTTAATTCAATATACCAATTTTTTTCCAACGACGTTTGGTGATGAACCTAAACCTGCCACCATTTTTGCTCTACCTATTCCTCATTCTAATTTAGAAGAGAGTTTAACACTTATCGGACCATATCATATTTTAAAATTTACCCGATGAATAATATAATAATTTTGCACATTTAAGTTTTGGTTATGTTTTATTTCTCTGTTTAATGCGTTATGTTTTATTTTATGTTTAATATTTGAGTCTTGCGTTATCTTTATCATTTAAGGTGATATTATACATTTAAGAGGTTGAACTTACGCACATGGAATCCTCTTCAGCTTTATCTACGTTTATTGCTCTCATAAATACTAGTTTATCTAGAGACAGTTTATATGAAATTTCTTATATCCCATAAAATAAAAAAATCCAAGATATTATCCCTCCCATTGTAAATCCTTATACAGCGTTTTCTAAGTCTTTGTCTTCTTTGTCTAAAACCTTTAAAACTCTTGTCAGACCTTTCAGAAAGCCAATCAAAGAGTATGTCTAGACTAGTACTTTTGACAAGTGTCAAATTCCAACCACAACCCAAGAATAATATGTTACTTTGGAAATCCCTCAAGAATCCATTTCTCAATGGATCCGTGAAGGATACTCTCATGTACACTTTGGCGCTATCCGGCTCGTTTTATCTTATCATGGCAGAAAATGACTCCCAGTCTCTGTTCGAATTGCTTTATTGGACACCAGATTTATCCAATATCAACATGCTTGTATAGGGACAGCACATATAACTTTGAATGCTGGGACAGTCATTCTGACACTGTATACTAATTTCAACATGTCTCTCTCTCTGATGTTCATTGCTCCAAGGCTCTTAAAGTTCAATTACATATCATTGGTGCAGATTTAAATCCAGAGAGTATTGCAGCTACTTTACATTATCAAATGGTTTGGCGAATCCAAGACCATGCTCTTGATCTCGCTATCCCTACGACTATTGATGCACTGCTCCTTACTGGTGACTCTCATAATACTCCTCACTGCATCAATATGAAGAGAGGTACTGCTGTAAATGAACTCCTTTTACACAAATCTCTCTCCAAGTTTGTTTTAGAAAATCCTAAGTATATGCATCCTGCCCTCTCAATTTGCCTCTTCATACCAAAACTGCACAATCCAGTCATTTTAATTATAAAATCAGAACGGCAGTATTCATTTTATTCATGTAATTGTTTCACTTCAGCTCATTCAATCTCTCTTTGTTACTTGGTAGAGGGGTCAAGGAACAATGAATCTAACGTGTTGTGTCATCGTTTCTAATATAGATCATCATACAGGAAAGAAAAAAAAGTTCAGGAACTATTATTTTTCTAAATTGAACAGAAAACAAAATAAGAATTTTATTATCACCTCTTGAAGAAGGGTCAGAATTAGTAACAACAGAACTCACGCTTCTAGAATCGCAATAATCGCTTCCAATATTCTCAGGGATATCATATCTCCAGTTTGACTTCGGAATAAAAGCTAAAAAATTCATAAAAAACTAAAGAGTTTAATTAAGACCGATTAATCAACATATATGTAAATAAAGAACAATAGTTTAATTCATTCACAAAAAGATAAAACAAAAGATGAAGTTATTAAAATGCTTACGCGAAGGGGGATAACTTGCAGCCGATTCGAGCCAGCGTTCAGCTTCTATAGTATCTTCCAAAGTTTCTGGTCGACAGAAATCAAAGTATTGAGCGGCATCAAATTCGTAATCAATATCAATTACAAATTCATCCACCAGAAACGCCTCCATTGTGAATTCCTCCATTTTTATCATGCTAAGTTTCACACAAACAACCACATTGTTTTTCTAATTTTTTTATTTTTTTTTAATATATTTTCAGAGAATGAGACACCAAACCAAATGGCGCCAACTAATTTCTCTCGCTATAAAAAGATTTTCGCGTAAAATGAGAAATGCTTACTGTTACGAACAAACAAACGGCAATGGCTATGCTGATTTTCGAACTTTCTCTCTCGAAAGTTTATCGGAAAATGAGAGAGAAAGTTACGACCATATGGTTCAAAATGCCATTGGTTTCGATTTTCTCTCTCAAATTTTCTCGGATAATGAAAGGGAGAGTTCGATATTAATTTTTCATTAGTTGGAACCCTAATATCTGCGCAGTGCGCACACAAATTCAGAAATGATATATTTATATAAGTTTAAAAAATGGTTTCGAAGTGAACGGCGAGATTTTCGTTGTTAGCTAGGAGACATGAAAAGAAAGAAGGAACAGATCATGGAAATGTCGTTATATAGAGTGGGAGTTAAAAAGAGAAGTATTTTTGAACTGGTGGGTCCGAACTTCAATACCATCCTTCCTTCTTCGGGAAATTCAAATATATTTTTTCGATAATGTATTAAGGTTCAGAATCTCTCTCACAATCCCCCTACTGCAGCTTGATCAGCTTGCAAAAGAACATGCAGATCCATTTTACAAGTGGATCAATGAGAGTTATCACATCCAGAGATTGGATCGAAAATTTAACATTATTCATATTTGTTTAATATATTTCTCATCAAAATTTACAAAATTTAAAATATATTATATTAACCTCAAGAGGTGGTTTTAGCCATCAAAGCGTTTTATTCTATTTCTTGAATTTTTGAATTCAAAATTTGATGACAACCTATCATATTAATATTATAGCTTATCTTGATTCTTTGGGCTTGTAAGTTGTTCAATGACCCCATAGATTAATTGAGATAGACGGACACCCCGATTACAATATATATATATGTTGTACCTAAAAAATTATGACTGACGTAAGCTCAAGCTAGCAAGGGTCAATTAGAGTTTAGGAAGGCTTTGTATCGTCCAGACGCTGCCACGTTGCGCAAGGACGGAAGAGGTAAGACTGTCGTCAGTGTGGCAAGTGAAAGCTTGGCTTGTGAGTGGCTAGGAATTTTCCACCTGCCCAAGTCCTACGCGATTTAAGGATATCTCCTGTGTAGTCAGCTAATGGAAAGTAGGTTAGGAATTGTACCACACATGTCCGACTACAAAATCATGATTATCACATTGAATCCCTCGACTATAAATAGAGGGCTCCTCTCTCATTTAGGGGATCCGTTCATTTTTAATCTTCTAAGAGCAGACTCTCTCTCTGTATTTAAATTCTCTCTCTAGATTATAACTCAACTCACTATCAGCAATGTGACTGTAATCATCCATCAATACAAATATAGTGGGCGTATGATTTGCTTTTTAGCATCTGAACCACTTTAAAAATTATCTCTTGTTTATTCTCTTGTTACACATTTTCACATCACATGTAATTTTTAAGTCCTCTTTCAACACTTTATATATAAAGGCAAAGAAACATTTTACAGTTGTTTTCACAATTCAATATAATTACAAATTTGACTTATTTTCATATTTTTAAATTAAGGTCAACTATAAACAGAAGCAAGCACTACATAAAATTAGCGGCTTCACCAATGACAGCTCAACGCAAGTTATTTCCTTTTTTGAATTGAAACCGAGAAAAGAGACAGACAAAATAGTAAATTGAGTTGTAACTGTTTGTCTGTTTCTTAGAAAATGGTGTTTCTGTGTAAATGGAGAGCTACTTTAGTCAGGAAGCTGATTGCAAAATCCTGCA
Organism: Pistacia vera; assembly: GCF_008641045.1. Classification (NCBI taxonomy): domain Eukaryota; kingdom Viridiplantae; phylum Streptophyta; class Magnoliopsida; order Sapindales; family Anacardiaceae; genus Pistacia; species Pistacia vera. The sequence continues at coordinate 102,491 of NW_022196831.1, forward strand.
AAAGTCTGGATTTCGGCATGTTCCGCTCGACTAGTCTAGTCGCCTTCTGTACTCTTTCTTTGAATTTACAAGTGCAGTCGTTGTCCTCTTGTCAATGAAGGGCAATGGCTACGCTCCTGCTAATTCAAAATCTTGAAAANGTAACCATCTATTAATGCAACCACAGTGGAAGTAGGATTCGCTTTTAAGCATCCGAACCACTTTAAAAACCGCTTCTTATTTATTCTCTCATTGCACATTTTCATATCACGTGTAATTTCTAAGTCCGCTTAGCATTTTGCACGTGTGAGTCGTTGGTGTCAAAATCAAGCATCAACAGTTTGATGCTAGAAGGAGGGCGCTGATTTAGTATCCGCTCTTCATTAGACACCTCTGACCAACCAGTCCTATCCATCAGCAAATGGCTTGCGGTTCTGAAACTGAGCGAACCAACCTCAACAATGAGGAAATCCTTTGGGTACAGGATGACATTTCTCCCGAAGTGTCGCCAGTCCAACAGAGTATTATGGCTGATATTCCTTCGAGCTTATAACTTGACCTAGCCATGATGAATTACTTGGAGAGGTTCAACAATACTCTCAAAACGGTTAGCCAAAGGTTAGACCGTTTGGATCGGGTCGTAACACCAAAGTCCAATGAGGCGGTGCCACTGCCAAAGATGCCCACAGGTTGCGCAAAAGCGCGGAAAAGGGCGAAATCCCATACCGTGTGCACTATAGCGCGTAAAAGTAAGGGAAAACAAGTGGTGAGCAGTGGACCGAAGGACTTCGAGGGACTAGCGAACACCGGTCGCGCAACGGGTAGAATACCTGTGGCATTGCGACTCGGCTACATGTCGCAGCATGAGTCATCCCACACCACGTCGCATGGGCACTCCCACAAAAGTGCAAGGTAGGGAGATTCCCAATATCGTCGAAATCATAACCTTGACCGTCATCATGCGAGAAACCCTCGTCGTCCGCTGGTCGGTTCTGACCACTGCGGAGGTTAGGAAAACTCCCCGATCCATTCAATACCTTCACATGGCTCCAGCTAGCATGTGTCAACTGTCAAGGTTCGCCGGAGCTTTTGGCCGAGTTGAGGAAGAGTCCGATTTGCGGTTTTTCCTCAACTGCAACTGTGAGGGTCGAACCCACGTTGCGGAAAGTGATCCTCAGGTAGCTCCACTACCTCATATTGAGGAACTGCAGCGCGCTTTGGATCAGCTTAAGGCTTAGTAGAATGAGCGTGGGAAGGTCGCTGAGGCGTCTCCCTTTTCCCCAGCAGTGTTAGTTCCTCCTCTCCCATCGAGATTCAGAATGCTCGACATGCAAGCATTCGATGGGAATTCTGATCCGCAGGATCACCTTTACGAGTTCAACGACCTCATGGAACTCCACCAAGTCTCCGACTTGGCCAAAGGACTCTGCTTAGCAGTAACTCTGAATACCAATGCCAAGCACTGGTTTAGATAGCTTCTCGCAGGATCAATCAGCTCGTGGCAATAAATGAACTCATCATTCTTGAGACACTTCCAAGCAAACAGGAAGTTCTCGATGCCGTTGAGCTATCTGAGCAACATACGGCAGAAGAGGAATGAATCCCTCCAGTCTTACATAGACAGATTCCACATGGAACTCCACAAAGTGGCTCACACTCTCGAAGAGTCCATTCGAACTCTCATTATCACAGGGTTTGCCCGCAGACTGACTTGTGGAAGGAACTGCAATCTGAGGATGATATTTTTCTCACTCGCTTCTACGACCTTATTGAGAAAAATCTCCAAATCAAAAATTTTGTGGTCGCTCTTAATTGTCATGCCCCCAGTTCTTCGACCAGTTCTCCCGGGGGGGGGGGGGGGGGGGGGGGGGGGGGGGGGGGGGGGAATAATAGAAGGGCTGATTGCTGATGGGCTAATGACGATCAACGAAAAGGAAAGAAGCAGCGATTCAAGCCCAAAAAATCTTATGCCTAAGTTCCTTGTCGCGATCGCGATAAAAGTGAATACACTCCTTTGAATGCCTCAGTGTCGACTATTCTAGATAAGTTAGAGGAGGCCAGTCTGCTCAGAGAGCTAGAGCCCATGAAGAATCCCCCCCTTAGCCAAGAACACCAAAAAGTACTACCGCTATCATCTGTATAATAGGCATCACACCAATAAGTATCGGGCTCTCAAGCAAGTAATTAAAGACCTTATCAGGTAGGGGCATTTCAAGAAATATGTTGATGGTCTGACTCCCATTCGGGAAAAGGATCAAAAGGAACAACGGAAGAAGCATCGTGGTCTTAAGGGTCTCTATTGTCTAAGGATCATCTTCGGAGGACCACACCTCGCAAAGAATTCTCGAGGTACCTAGGAAAGGTATGCTCGGGAAGCTTGTCATGACCCTGTAAGTGTGATGAGTACAATGTTGCGACCCGCTAAGGTTTACAGGGAAGAGGAGATTACCTTCTCTGAGAAAGATGCAGTGCGATTGCATCATCCCCAAGAGGATGCACTCGTCATCGAGCCTGAAATAGGTCAGTGTGGAGTCCATAAAATGTTGTGGACAATGGAAGCGCTGTGAATATCCTATTTCAGCGAGCCTTCGAAAAAATACAATTGGACGAGGCAGACCTGAAGCCTGCCTCCATCCCTTTCTACGGTTTTATTGGGGATCATCTAACTCTTAGATGAACGATCTCACTCTCGGTCACGTTGGGTGAGACCAACGAAATGACAAAGATGACGGAGTTTTTGGTGGTAAACTGTTCATCCACCTTTAATGGCATTTTGGGACGACCCCTATTAGGAAGTTTCAAGGCAGTCACCTCTATCTACCATTTGAAAATGAAGTTCCCCACTCCGACGAGGATTGGGGAAGTAAAATGATCTCAGTGCAAATTTTGCGACTACTACATAAGGGTAGTGCAGATGGCGTGCAAAGAAAAGAGAAGGCCAATGTGCATCCCCGAGTAAGCTATGACGATTAACAGGATGGAGCCACAGCCCGACCTAGTAGAGGACAATATGGATCCTTGCATCTAGGAGTGCCCTCATAGTGGGCCAATTGAGGACCTATCTGAGGTGTTAGTTGATCAAAATGAGTCAACTCGAGTGTTGAGAATCGGGAGTAATCTCAACCCCCAACTCGCCAAAAGTTTGACGAGCTTCCTCAGAGAGAATGTCGATGTTTTTGCATGGACTCATGCTGATATGATCGGGATTAACCTGAATGTTATATGTCATACACTCAACATTGACAATGCAGTCAAGCTGGTTCACCAGAAGAGAAGAGTCATGGACCCTAAGCTCTATGCTGCCTTGAAAATTGAGGTAGATAAGCTCCTTTTAAATGGGTCTATTCCAAAGGCACTTTACCCGAGCTAGGTTGCCAATCCGACCTCAACAAAGCATGTCTAAAGGACAATTTTCCCTTGCCAAGGATCGACTAACTCATTGATGCCACCTTTGAGCACAAGCTATTGAGCTTTATGGACGTCTACTCGGGGTACAATCAGATCCCGATGTATGTCTCTAACGAAGAGCATACCTCGTTCGTTACAGACTAGAGACTGTATTATTATAAGGTCATGCCTTTTAGCCTAAAAAACGTTAGGGCAACTTACTAATGGCTGGTTAACCATATGTTTTCCGAGTAGATCGGAAAGTCGATGGAAGTCTATGTTGATAACATGCTTCTCAAGTCTTATGTCGCTTTAGATCACATAGCGCATCTCGTTGAGATGTTCGACATACTCCGAAAGTACAAGATGAAGCTCAACCCTCTTAAGTGCTCATTTAGGGTATCCTCAGAAAAATTTCTAGGGTATATGGTTAATCAAGAGGAATCAAAATCAACCCCGAGAAGATCCAGACTCTCCTTGATATGAAAAGTCCAACCAACTAAAAACAAGTTCAGAGCCTAAATGAAAGTATAGCAGCTCTCAGTCGCTTCATATCGAGAGTAATAGATCGTTGCTTGCCATTTTTTAATATACTCAGGGCCAACAAGAAGTTCGAGTGGACTCTAGAATGTAAGCAGGCTTTTCAGAGTATAAAAGAACATCTCGAAAGCCACATCTCCTATCTAAGCCTCTTCCCAAGGAAATTCTAATCCTCTACCTGTCCGTCTCTCAGTATGCAGTCGACGCAACTCTAATTCAGGAAGAGGACATAGTTCAATGTCCAGTGTATTACGCAAGCAAGCGATTGTTGGACGCCAAAATATGCTATCCGAAAATGGAGTGATTAGCTTGTGCCCTGCAGATCGCCTCAAGGAAGCTGCGACCCTATTTTCATACCCACACAATCTATGTTTTGACCAACTACCTGCTCAGGCAAGTTCTTCAGAAGCTAGAAGCTTCGGGTAAGTTACTCAAATGGACAATAAAATTGAGTCAGTTCAATCTGCATTACAGACAGAAGGCAACCATCAAAGAGCAGGTTGTTGCCGATTTCATTTCAGGATTCTCGTACCCGCCAAATTGAGAATCCAAGCAGCAAGCCAACAAAGTCATCCAGGAAATCGTTCAGAACTTATCGACTTTGAGCCTCTATGTCAATGGTTCCTCGAATAGGAAAAAAGCCGGGGCAGGTCTTCTCCTCCTTAGTTTCGAAAGAACTCGTATTCATGGAAATCTTCGATTTGGGTTCCAAGCTACGAACAATGAGGCCGAATATGAAGTGCTGCTCACCAGTCTATGACTAGCGAGGGAAATGGGATTGGACGCGATAAACATTCATAGCGACTCCCAGCTGGTTGTTAATTAGATCTTGGGAGAATATCAAGCCTAGGAAGAGAACATGATCAGCTATCTGAAGAAAGTTAAGACCGCACTCAAGCCTTGCAAGCATTTCATGATCAAGCAAATCCCGAGAGACAGTAAATTTATCGCGGATGTCTTGGCAAGAATAGCCTTATCGCTAAAATAAGATGTGCTGGAAAGTATTCTAGTTTGGTACATAGAGATTCCTAATATCAGCTTACCCGAGTAGACCATAGCTACAACAGAATCAATCTCCTAGATGACTCCATTCATTCACTATCTCTGAGATAGGACTCCGCCCAGTGACAAGACTGAGGCAAAAATCCTGTGCACCAGAATTGCTCTTTACACGCTCATTGGAGATCAGTTATACAAGCGAGGGTTTAGTTCCTCTCTCCTCCGATGTGTAACTGACGAAGAAGTATACTATATTATAAGGGAAATACATGAAAGGATTTGCGGTAATGACATCGTCGCACGATCCCCCGCCAATAAAATTGTCCATCAAGGGTACTATTAGCCTCTACTTCAAGAAGACATTTTTCATTTTGTAAAAAAGTATGACAAGTGTCAATAGTTCGCGAACATCCCATGAGCTCCTTCCTACCAACTGACCATTATGACCAGCCTTTGGCCATTCTCTATGTGGGGAATTGATCTTATTGGGCCCATGCCAGCCGGAAAGGGGGGCATCAAGTATGCCGTGGTTGCGGTAGATTACTTCACCAAATGGGCCGAGGCTGAGCCCTTGGTCGCGATCACTACCAAGAAGCTCAAAGACTCCATCTTCAAGAATATAGTGTGCCGCTACATGATTTTTCATACACTCATCTTTGATAATGGGAAGCAGATCGACAATGAGGAAATCAAGCAGTTTTGCGATGAGTTGGGGATCCATAAAAAGTTCGCCTCAGTCGCAAGACCACAAGCCAATGGTCAAGTTGAAGCTGTCAACAAAACAATTAAGCACACACTGAAGGCCAAGCTTGGCGTTGCCAAGGGCAATTGGATCGATAACCTCCCAGAAGTTTTATAGGCATATAGAACAACTCCGAGAACCTTTACTTTAGAAACACCATTCTCGCTAATATATGACTGCGAGGCTATGATCTCAGTGGAAGTAGGGACTAGTTCACTCCGGAGAGACCTATTCAATGAAACAGACAATGAAGCACTTTTACGTGCAAGTTTGGACCTAGTTGAAGAACACCATGACAAGGCTCGGTTAAGGATAGCATCTTACTAGCAGTATGTGAAAATGTTCTTCGACTCTAAAATCAGTAGAAGAGACTTAGGTCAGTGACCTGGTTTTGAAAGAAATCCTTCTTGGTACAAGGGAACCATGTGCGAGGGTATAAGGACCTAACTGGGAGGGTCCATACCGCATTGCTAAGGTAATACGACCTAGAACGTGTCACCTCAAGAGGCTTAACGGTTCTGAAGTACCGCGAGCTTGGAATGCTAAGCACCTTCGCCCCTATTACCAATAATTCCGAACTCCTTTTAATTTTATTCATTTCTTTTACTTGTAAAGTTTTCCTTGTAATTTTTATGAATAAAATCGTTCTCCTTTATCTTGAAGAAATATTTATGTCATGTTCTTTTGAATGATCTTGTTCATTACGATATTTTTACAAGTTTCCTGATCAGATGTATAATATTAGTCTTGTGAAGTGCTCGAATTATAGAAGTGCTATCACAAATTGCCAAAAATACTCCTTTTATATATGATTAAGATAAGTACAGTGGGTAGATGAAAAGATAAAAAGAAAAAGAGAAAGAGTCAAAAGGAAAGCTGTGCAAAAGCAGAAGAGGCGATCACTGGTCCCCGCCTCCAAGCTCCGCAGGTGCAACCTCTATATCCCTCCGTTGGTTGTCGACCATCCGATCAGCTGTGGGGTCCTCATAGACGTATGCCTTTGGCTGGTCATCCTCCGAAGGAGGCTCTTGTCCCTCTTCCTCCTCGGCATCATTGGTTTGGGCCATGGAAGCAAGGATGTCCTGATATTCATTCGGGAGGTCGAAGAGCTCCATCCCCGGATTCCTCGGTCGTAAGCTGTAGATAGCCTGTATTGCCTAGTCAGTGGCCTTCCTCTCGAGTTCAAAATTTTGTCGCTTCATCTAATTAGCTAATGAAGCGACTCGCGCTTGGGACAGCTCAAGATCCACCTCCAGAGCTCTCTTCTGCTTTTCAGAGTTTTCCCACAGTCAAGCTCTGTCTTCATTCGCCTTCATGGCATGCTTAGAGTTTGCTTTTAACTCCTTCTCTTTCTCGCCACACTCTTTGGTGAGTCTGGCCACTGTCCTTTGAAGCTCCTTGTTCTCCTCGCCTCTCTTCTCAAGCTCAACCTTCTGGAAGTCCACTATGCGAAGGGCAAAATTTCTCTTTACCAAGTACTGATTTGCCTGAATATGGATCGCCTTCGCCTCTGCGTCCAAAGCCACAAAGTCCTGTTTCAACTTGGTATTCTCTTCCGTCAGCTTGTGGAACCCTCCAATAGAGTTCAGATCGATCTTCTGTTGGGCTATATGCAAGGTGAGTAGGGACTGCATGAGAAAAGAAACAAGAGTTAACCTCCATTTTCCCAAAAATCATAAAGGTTCGAAAATCAACTAATGTTGGAAAGTCTTTGACAAGAACGAGCTGTTATACCCGACTTTGCAACTAAAATGCAGTAGCCACCAAGTCTGTAGGTCGGGAAGCCATAAACTCCTCAAAGGCCACAGCCAGTTGGCACTCCAACAGGGTATACACCATCGGCTACAAGTGCTCTAGGAGTTGCCCTATGGAATACAACATACGCATGTCTGACCCTAAGGGAACTAGCATCTCGTCTACCCGTTATTTGCCCGCTCTCCTTTAGGCAATCGCAACCTCCCCTTCTCTTCTACGTGAGCTCTCAGGAACCGCAGAGGTGTCTAGCGCGCTCCTTAGGGGCACCCCTGAGTGGAAAGCTTGGTAAGGTTGCGATCCCTCTAGCGACACCCCTAAGCCCTTCAAATCGAACCCTGAATCCTCCTCAGCAAGCAGCTGCTTCCTCTTCTTGGTTTTCTAGCCCATAGTTTTCTGGCCCATAGTTTTCTACTTAGAGACGCAAGTAGTTGCAGGCTGAGGAGCTTCCCCACGTCACTCCGTAGGTGTTCGCCTTTTGAAGCCAATGTGTATCCCTCTTGTGGGGATATCGCCGGGGATTGCCTCAACTGGCTTAGTCGAGGTGACCCGGAGAAATACGAACCCTTTAGTCCTCGTTGATGACCTTGGAACCCTAGGTGGCATGGTCGCTACGCGCCATGAAAGCATGTTAGCAAAAGGGTCACCTCAGGTAAAAGAAAGGGGTTCTAAGTGTGAAGATACTTATGGGCTAAGGGTTCCAAAGATGCTTCTAGATTGAAAAAATCATACTTTCTTAAGTTGGCAGTAGTCATGAGTAGTCTCACATCATGACTCTGCTCGGGTATATGACCGAATGTCACAATTCAATTAAAATATGTCAAAGCCGTCAATTTGGTCTCCTTATTTCCTATAAAGAGACAGAAAGTTCGTTAAATATAAGAGCTGAAGAAAAAGGAACAGTTCTCAAATCAAAGGAAAGGAAAACCTACTCGGCTCCCTAAATTGGCAAATGCCATCATATTCAAAAAAGAAAAAATTAGTCTCATAAGCCCCGACGTTACTAGGGTAACCAAATGTTCATCCTTTGATTGTAGATCGCTTTGAGAGGTAAAAAAAGTCTTTATCTTTGCTCTTCTTTAGATAGTAAGAGCATGCGAGCTCCAACGTTGTTAGCTCGCCAAGACCATTATCGCCACATGCGATATACATAGCAACCACTATCATATACGCATTAGGTGTCAATTGTAATAGCGCGACCTCGAAGTGGTCAAGGATTGATCTAATTAAGGGGTAAAAAGGTATCAATGCCCCACATTTAAAGATCGCCTCGGAGATCGCGGCCATTCCCTTTAAGGGAACTTGAGCTGTGTATGTCCTATGCTGGTAGACATTCATGCTAAGCGCAAACTGGTCCACCGCTTTCTGTATCTCATCCTAGGTAGCCATTGATAAGGCCTCTTACACAGGACCTACTGGGGCGTCCGGCACCTACGAGCTCGTCCCCTCAACTGCTTTGGTAGCTAGATTATCCATTGCTCCTAAAGTCTGAAAAAGGGGCGACATGCAAAGATAACTTAGCCTTCGTACAATGTTCTGTACAATGACGTGGAAGAGCAAAAGAAACATTAATTTACCTTCCTTAACCCCTAAAAAAAAACCTAAAAACCCTTGGGAATGAATCCCCAAGGATCTGCGCCCTAAGTTCTCACTTTTTATAAAGAAAAAAGTTCTCATCATACCGCTATCCAGAAATACTCACCATGAAAGCTTACCAGGCAATTCATACTCACCATTACCATAAGTTAAGCTATTAACAAAAATAATAGAAGAAAACGAAGAAGGGGTCCTTCTTACCTCTTGACTACTGGGAACGAACTCCTTGTCGTAATGGAGAGTGCACATCAACTGGAAGAAGAGTAGACTGATTTTGCAAGAGTTTTGTTTTTCTCTCTGAAAATGTGAGTTCTGTGATAAAACTTGAGGTGAACCTGGGGTTTTATAGGGGGGAAAACAATGATTGGTTTCCCTGAGCAAGTGACGCTTGGGCGGGATACGTTTCTCGCCATTGATTACGACCACGTGTCATTAATCTGCAAGAAGAGTAACCTTCATGCTTTCTGGATACTAATCAACGTTTCCCTCCATTGGAGCAACCAAGCATCGGCGCAGTTACCTCCTCTACATTAAATGTGCCCTTATCCGCATTTAATGCTCTGAAAGGGAATGTCGTTTCAGCATGACTTGCATTTAATGCGCATGACTGACACTTATTGTGCAATAGACACGTCTGTCATAATAAAGATTATTTGATTGACCAGACTAGTTGTCAAACGCAACAGATAATATCTGAAAATGTCATTCGAGTAAAACACTTTTTGCCGTGTATCGATTTCGAAACGATGTGATTCCTTGCTTTCGGTAAAAATGTGCTAAGTATTTTCATTTCACAAGATACAGATGAAACTCAAAGCAGGTTGGTATAGCACTAAGTAGGGTTCGACCCAGGTTGCTGAATTTGTGGGGGAAGGCCACCTCAAGTTGCTTGTGCTATTTTTAGAGACCTATGCTGCGGCCTCCTTACAGCTCGATCAGCTCGGTCAAGCATCATTCGGGATAAGTCAAGTCACGGCATAATCATGAAGTTCTCAAGGTTCAATCCTTAAACCTTAAAAACTGGGAGACTTCTGTTATGCCTAAAAAATCAGGGCTGATGTGAGCTTACGTCAGCAAGGGCCAATCAGAGTTCAGGAAGGGTTTGTGTCGTCTAGCCGCTGCCACGTTACGCAAGGACGGAAGAGGTATGGCAATCGTCAATGCGGCAGGTGAATGCCAAGCTTGTGAGTGGCTAGGAATTGTCCACCTGCCTAAGCCCTACGCGATTTAAGGATGTCTCCCGTGAAAACAACCAATGGGAAGCGGGTTAGGAATTGTACCACACTTGCCCGACTGCAGAATCATGATTACTACCTTAGATCCACCAACTATAAATAGAGGGCTACTCTCTCATTTATGGGATTGGCTTATCTTCAGTCTTCCAAAGCATACACACACACACTCTCTCTCTCTCTAGAGAATCAGTTTTTTCTCCTTATTAATAACATGTTAATAAATTTAAATGCATAGGTTCAATGTGTAACCAATTGCAAATCACATGGATATCAGTAAAATAATTATAATGTAACGAGTGATGCTGGTGCTGACAGCTTCAGCAAGCTTCTGTGACACTAGCAAACAAACTGTTATGCCTAAAAAATCAGGACTGACGTGAGCTCACGTCAGCAAGGGTCAATCAGAGTTCATGAAGGTTTTGTGTCGTCTAGACGTTGCCACATTGCGCAAGGACGGAAGAAGGCCATCGTCAGTGTGGCAGGTGAATGCCAGGCTTGTGAGTGGCTAGGAATTGTCCACCTGCCCAAGCCCTACGCGATTTAAGGATGTCTCCGTGCAGACAACCAATAGGAAGCGGGTTAGGAATTGTAATACACCTGCCCGACTGCAGAATCATGATTACTACCTTGAATCTCCCAACTATAAATAGAGGACTCCTCTCTCATTTACGAGATTAGCTCATCTTTAGTCTTAAAAAATATACTCTCTCTCTCTCTCTCTCTCTCTCTCTCTTTATATATATATATATATATATATATATATAAACTCTCTCTTAATTGTAATTCAGCTTGAGGCATGCGACATGACTGTAACCATCTATTAATACAATCACAGTGGACGTAGGATTCGCTTTTGAGCATTCGAACCACTTTAAAAACCGCTTCTTATTTATTCTCTTGTTATATATTTTCATACCATGTGTAATTTCTAAGTCCGCTTAGCACTTTGCGCGTGTGAGTCGTTGGTGTCAAAATCAAGTATCAACAGTTTCACGCTAGAAGGAGGGCCTGATTTAGTATCCGCTTTTCATCAGAAAACCTCTGACCAATCGATCCTATCCATTAGCAAATGGCTTGCGGTTTCGGAACTGAGAGAACTGACCTTGACAATGAGGAAATCCCTCGGGTACAGGATGACACTTCTCCTTAAGTGCTGCCAGTCCAACAAAGTATCATGGCGGATATTCCTTTGAGCTCACAGCCCAACCCAGCCGTGATGAATTACCTAGAGAGGTTCAACAATACTCTCCAAACAGTTAGCCAAAGGTTAGACCGTTTGAATTGGGTTGTACCACCAGAGTCCAATAAGGTGGTGCCACTGCCAAAGATGCCTGCAAGTCACGTGAAAGCGTGGAAAAGTAAAGGAAAACAAGTGACGAGCAGTGGACCAAAGGGCTCCAAGAGACTAGTGAACACTGATCGCGCAACGAGTAGAATACTCATGGGATTGTGACTCGGTGACATGTCATAGCATGAGCCGTTCCACGCCACGTCGCATGGGCACTCCCACAAAAGTGCAAGGCAGGGAGATTCCTAATATCATCGAAATGATGACCTCGACCGTCATCATATAGGAAACCCCCATCTTCTACGGGTCGGTTTTGACCACTGCGGAGGTCAGGAAAACTCCCCGAGCCATTCAATGCCTTCACACGGCTCCAGCCAGCGTGTGTCAAGGTTTGCCAGAGCTTTCGGCCAAGTTCAGAAAGAGTCTGATTTGCGGTCTTTCATCAACCGCAACCATGAGGGTCGAACCCACGTTACGGAAAGTGATCCTCAGGTAACTCCACTACCTCAGATTGATAAACTGTAGCGAGCTTTGGATAAGCTTAAGGCTTAGTATAATGAGCGTGGGAAGCTCGCTGAGGCGTCTCCCTTTTCCCCAGCAGTGTTAGCTGCACATCTCCCATCAAGATTCAGAATGCTCGACATGCAGGCGTTCGATAGGAATTTTGATCAGCAAGATCACCTTTACGAGTTCAACGACCTCATGGAACTCCACCAAGTCTCTGACTTGGCCAAATGTCGTTGCTTAGCAGTAACTCTAACTGCCCATGCCAAACGCTGGTTTAGATCATTTCTCGTGGGATCAATTAACTTGTGGCAACAAATGAGCTCATCATTCTTGAGACACTTCTAGGCGAACATGAAGTTCTCGATGCCGTTAAACTATCTAAGCAACATATGACAGGAGAGGAATGAATCCCTCCAATCTTACATAAACAGATTCCACAGGGAACTCCACAAAGTGACTCACACTCCCGAAGAGTCCGTTCAGACTCTCATTATCGCGGGGGTTCGCCCACAGACTAACTTGTGGAAAAAGTTACAATCTGAGGATGATGTTTTCCTCACTCGCTTCTACGATCTCATTGAGAAGTATCTCTGAATAAAAAATTTTGTGGCCCCTCTTAATCGCCACGACCTCGATCCTTTGACCAGTGCTCCGGACCGGGGGAAGAACAGTAGAAGAGCTGCTCGTAGATGGGCTAATGACGATCAGCAGAAAGGAAAGAAGTAACAATTTGAGTCCAAAAAATCTTATGCTCAAGTTCCTTGTCGTGATCGTGATCACGACAAAAGTCAATATATTCTTTTCAATGCCTCAGTGTCGGCTATTCTGGATAAGTCAGAAGAGGCCAGCCTGCTCGGAGAGTCAGAGCTCATGAAGAATCCCCACTAAGCCAAGAACAGCAAAAAACACTGCCGCTATCATTAGGATAATGGGCATCACACCGATGAGTGTCGAGCTCTCAAGCAAGCAATTGAAGACCTCATCAAGCAGAGGCACTTTAAAGAGTATATCGATGGTCTGACTCCCATTCGGGAAAAGGATCAAGAAGAACAAGGGAAGAAACGTCGTGGTTGCAAAGGTCTCTACTGTGTAGGGATCATCTTTTTGGGGGACCATACCTCGCGGGGAATTCTCGAGGTGCCCATGAAAGGTATGCTCGGGAAGCTCGTCATGACCTCGTGAGCGTGATGAGCACGGTGTCGCGACCTGCTAAGGTTCACAGGGAAGAAGAGATTACCTTTTTTGAGAAAGACACAATGTGATTGCATCATCCTTATGAGGATGCACTCGTCATTACGCCTGAAATAGGTCAGGTCAGTGCGAAGTCCACAAAATGTTAGTGGATAATAGAAGCGCCGTGAATATCCTATTTCAGCGAGCCTTCGAAAAAATGCAACTATACGAGGTAGCCTGAAGCCTGCCTCCATCCCTCTCTACGGTTTTACTGGGGATCATCTGATTCCTAGGAGAATGATCTCACTTCTGGTCACGTTGGGTGAGACCAACGAAATGACCAAGATGACGAAGTTTTTGGTGGTAGACTGTCCGTCCGCCTTTAATGGTATTTTGGGACGACCTCTACTGCGAAGTTTCAAGGTAGTCACCTCCATCTACCATTTGAAAATGAAGTTCCCTACTCTGACGGGGATTGGGGAAGTAAAAAGATCTCAGTGTGAATCTCGCGACTACTACATAAGGGCAGTGCAGATGACGTGCAAAGGAAAGAGAATACCAATAGGCATCCCCAAGCAAGCCATGACGATCAGTAGGATCAAGCCACAACTCGGCCTAGTAGAGGACAACATAGATCCTCGCATCCAGGAGTGCTCTCATAGTGGGCCAGTTGAGGACCTATCTAAGGTATCGATCGATCAGCCGACCTGAGTGTTAAGAATCGGGAGTAATCTCAACCCCTAGCTCGCCAAAAGCCTGACAAGTTTCCTCAGAGAGAATGTCCATGTTTTTGCATGGACTCATGCTGATATGATTGGGATCAGCCTGAATGTTATATGTCATGCACTCAACATTGACAGTGCAATCAAACCAGTTCGCCAAAAGAGAAGAGCCATGGACCCCGAGCGCTATGCTGCCTTGAAAATTAAGGTAGATAAGCTCCTTTTTAATGAGTCTATTTGAGAGGTGTTTTACTTGAGTTGGGTTACCAATCCAGTCTTGGTAAAGAAGCCCAATGGAAAATGACGAACCCGTGTCAACTTCACTGACCTCAACAAAGCCTGTCCGAATGACAGTTTTTCCTTGTCAAGGATCGACCAGCTCGTTGATGCCACCTCTAGGCACGAGCTGCTGAGCTTTATGAATGCCTACTTGGGATATAATCAGATCTCGATGTATGCACCTGACAAAGAGCATACCTCGTTCGTTACAGATTGGGGATTGTATTGTTACAAGGTTATGTCCTTCGGCCTAAAAAACATTGGGACAACTTACCAGCGGCTAGTTAATTGTATGTTTTTCGAGTAGATCGGAAAGTCGATGGAAGTCTTTGTTGATGACATGCTGGTCAAATTGCATGTCGTTTCAAATCATATAGCGTATATAGCGCATATTGCTGAGATGTTCAACGTACTCCGAAAGTATATGATGAAGCTCAACCCTCTTAAATGCTCATTCAAAGTATCCTTAGGAAAGTTTCTAGGGTATATGGTTAACCAAAGGGGAATCGAAATCAACCTCGAGAAGATCCAAACTCGCCTTGATATGAAAAGCCCCACCAATCGAAAATAGGTTTAGAGCCTAAATGGGAGGATATCGACTCTCAGTTGCTTCATATCGAGAGCAACAGATCGTTGCTTGCCATTTTTTAATATACTCAGGCAACAAGAAGTTTGAGTGGACTCCAAAATGCGAGCAGACTTTTCAGAGTATAAAAGAATATCTCGGAAAACCACCTCTTTTATCCAAGCCTCTTCCCAAGGAAATTCTATTCCTTTACCTGTCCGTGTCTCAATATGCGATCAGCGCAGCCCTAATTCGGGAAGGGCCAAAGTTCAGTGGCCAATATATTACGTAAGCAAGCGACTGCTGGACGCTGAAATGCGGTATCAAAAAATGGAGCGATTAGCTTATGCCCTGCTGATCACCTCTAGGAAGCTTCGACCCTATTTTTATGCCCACACAATCCAGGTTTTGACCAACTACCCACTCATGCAAGTTCTTCAGAAGTCGAAAGCTTCGGGTAAGTTACTCAAATAGACAATGGAATTGAGTCAGTTTGATCTGCATTACAGACCGAAGGCAACCATCAAATGGAAGGCTATTGCCGATTTCATTTCAAAATTCTCGTATTAGCCAAATCGAGAATCCGAGCAGCAAGCCAGCGAAGTCATCTAGGAAACCATTCAGAACTTATTGACTTGGAGCCTCTATGTCGATGGTTCCTCAAACAGGAAAAGAGTCAGGGCAAGTCTTCTCCCTCTCAGTCCCGAAGGGACTCGCATTCATGGAATTCTTCGATTTGGATTTCAAGCTATGAATAATGAGGCCGAATATGAAGCGCTGCTCACTGGTCTACAACTAGCGAGAGAAATGAGATCGGATGCGATCAGCATTCACAGTGACTCCCAGCTGGTTGTTGATCAAATCTTGGGAGAATATCAAGCCAAGGAAGAGAACATAATCAGTTATCTGAAGAAAGCTAAAGCTGCACTCGAGCCTTTCAAGCACTTCACGATCAAGCAAATCCCAAGAGATAGTAACTCTATCGCGGATGCCTTGACAAGAATAGCCTCATTGCTAGACTCAAATGTACTGGAAAGTATTCCAGTTTGGTACATAAAGATTCCTAGTATCAGCTCACCCGAGCAGATCGTAGCTATAATAGAATTAATCTCCTGGATGACTCCAATCATTCAGTATCTCTGAGATGGGACTCTACCCAATGATAAGACTGAGGCAAAAATCCTACGCACCAGAGCTGCTTGTTACACGTTCGTCAGAGACCAATTATACAAATGAGGGTTTAATGCCCCTCTCCTCCGATATGTGATCGACAAAGGAGCAGACTACATTATGAGGGAGATACATGAAGGGATCTGTGGTAATCACACCGCCGCACGATCCCTCACCAATAAGATCGTCCGCCAATGATACTATTAACCTTTACTTCAGGAAGACACTTTCAATTTTGTGAAAAAGTGTGACAAGTGTCAGGGGTTCGCAAACATCTCGCGAGCTCCTTTCCACCAGCTAACGACAATGACCAGCCCTTGGCCATTCTCTATGTGGGGAATTGATGTCATCGGGCCTATGCCAACCGAAAAATAGGGTATCAAGTATGATGTGGTCACGGTTGATTACTTCACCAAATGGGCCGAGGCCGAGCCCTTAGCTGCGATCACTACCAAAAAGCTCAAAGACTTCATCTTCAAGAATATAGTGTGCCGCTACGAGATTCCTCATACACTCATCTCTGATAATGGGAAGCAGTTCGACAATGAGGAATTTAAGCAGTTTTGCGATGAGCTGGGAATCCATAAAAAATTTGCCTCAGTCACAAGACCGCAAGCCAATGGTTAGGTTGAAGCTGTCAATAAAACCATCAAGCACACACTGAAGGCCAAGCTTGGCGCTGCCAAGGGCAATTGGGTTGATGACCTCCTAGAAGTTTTATGGGCATATAGAACAACTCCAAGAATCTCTACTTCGAAAATGCCCTTCTCGCTATCATATGGTTGCAAGGCTATAATTCCAGTAGAACTAGGGACTGATTCATTCTGGAGAGACCTATTCAATGAAACAGATAATGAAGCACTTCTACGTGCAAGTCTGGACCTAGTTGAAGAACATCGCGACAAGGTTCAGTTAAGGATAGCATCCCACTAGCAGCATGCTAAAAAGTTCATCAACTCTAAGGTCAGGAGAAGAGACTTTCAGGTTGGCGACCTAGTTCTGAAAGAAGTCCTTCTCAGTAAGAGGGAACCGAGTGCAGGGGTGTTGAGACCTAACTAGGAGGGTCCATACCGCATCGCTAAGGTAATACGACCTGGAACGTATCATCTCAAGAGGCTTAATGGTTCTGAAGTACCGCGAGCTTGGAATGCTGATCATCTCTGCCCTTATTACTAGTAATTCTGAACTCGCTCTTAATTTTATTCATTTCTTTTACTTGTAAAGTTTTCCTTGTAATCTTTAGGAATAAGATCGTTTTGCTTTATCTTGAACAAATATTTGTGTCATGTTCTTTTGAATGATCTTGTTCGTTACGATATTTTTACAAGTTTCCTGATCAAATGTATAATATTAGTCTTGTGAAGTGCTCGAATTATAGAAGTGCTATCACAAATGGCCGAAAATACTCCTTTTATATATGATTAAAATAAGTACAGTGGACAGTAGAAAAGATAAAAAGAAAAAAGGGGGAGTCATAAGGAAAGCTGTGCAAAAGCAGAAGAGCCGATCACTAGTCCCTGCCTTTAGGCTCTGCGGGCGCGACCTCTGTATCTCCCGGTTAGTCGCTGACCATCTGATCAGTTGTTGGGTCCTCTGGGACGTATGCCTCTGGCTGGTCATCCTCCGGAGGAGGCTTTTGTCCATCTTCTTCCTTGGCATCATCAGCTTGGGCCATGGAAGCAAGGATGTCCTGATATTCATTTGAGAGGTCCATCCTCAGATTCCTCGATCGCAAGTTGTAGATGGCCTGTATTGCCCAGTCAACGACCTTCCTCTCGAGTTCAAGATTTTGTCGCTTCATTTGATCAGTTAATGAAGTAACTCGCCCTTGGGACAGCTCAAGATCCACCTCTAGAGCTCTCTTCTGTTTCTTAGAGTTTTCCCACAGTCGAGCTCTGTCTTCCTCCGCCTTCATGGCAAGCTCAAAATTCGCCTTCAGCTCCTTCTCTTTCTCGCCACACTCTTTGGTGAGTCTGGCCACTGTCCTTTGGAGCTCCTTGTTCTCCTCGCCTCTCTTCTCAAGCTCAGCCTTCTGGAAGTCCATTATGCGAAGGGCATAATTTCTCTCTACCAAGTACTGATTCGCCTGAATATGGATTGTCTTTGCCTCTGCGTCTAGAGCCGCGAAATCCTGTTTTAGCTTGGTATTCTCTTCCCTCAGCTCATGGAACCCTCAATCAGAGTCCAAATTGATCTTCTGTTGGGCCATATGCAAGGCGAGCAGAGATTACATGAGAAAAGAACATAGTTAACCTTCATTTTTCTGAAAGTCATAAAGGTTACAAAATCAACTGATATTGGAAAGTCCTCAACAAGGACGATTGTTTTACCTGGCTTTGCAGCTGAAGCGCAGTAGCCACTAGGTCCATGGGTCAGGAAGCTACGAACTCCTCAAAGGCCGCAGTTGGTTGGCACTCCAACAGGGTATACACCACCAGCTGCAGATGCTTCGGGAGTTGCCCCATGGAATCCAGCACAAGTGTGTCTGACCCCGGAGGAACTGGCATCTCGTCAACCCGTTGTTTGCCCGCTCTCTTTTGGGAAATCACAACCTCCCCCTTTCCTCTACATGAGCTCTAAGGGACCGCAGAAGTGCCTGATGTGCTCCTCGAGGGCACTCCCGAGCGGAAAGCCTGGTAAGGCTGTGATCCCCTCGATGACACCCTTAAGCCCTCTGGCTTGGACTCCGATTCCTCCTCAGCAAGCAACTGCTTTCTCTTCTTGGTTTTTTGGCCCATAGCTTTCTGCTTAGCGGTGTGAGTAGCCACGGGCTGAGAAGCTTCCCCATGTCACCCTGTGGGTGTTCGCCTTTCGGTGCCAATCTGTATCCCTCTTGTGGGGATATCACTGGGGATCGCCTCGGTTGGCTCAATTGGGGCGACCCAGGAAAATATGAACCCTCTAGTCCTCATCGTCAGCCTTGGAACCCTGGGTGGCATGGTCTCTGCGCGCCATGAAAGTATGTTAGTGAAAAGGTCATCTCAGGCAAAAGAAAGGGGTTCTAAGTGTGAAGATACTTACAGGCTAAGGGTTCCAAGATGCTTTTGGATTGAAAAAATCGTATTTCTTAAGTTAGCAGTAGTCACGAGCAATCTCGCGTCGCGACTCTGCTCGGGTAGAGAACCTAATGTCACAATTCCGTTAAAATCTGTTAGAGTCATCAATCTGGTCGTTTTATTTCCTGCAAAGAGACAAAAAGTTCTTTAAATACAAAAGCTGAAGAAAAAGGAACAGTTCGCAAATCGAAGGAAAGGAAAACCTACTCGGATCCCTAAATTGTCAAATGCCATCATATTCAAAAAGGAAAAATTTGGTCTCATAAGCCCCGACATTACTAGGGTAACCAAATATTCCTCCCTCGATCATGGATCACTTCGAGAGATAAAAAGAGTCTTTATCTTTGTTCTTCTTTAGATAGTAAATGCATATGAGCTCTAGCGCTGTCAACTCGCTAATACCATTTTTCCACAACGATATACATAACAACAACTATCATATACGCATTGGGCGTCAATTGTAATGGCACGACCTCGAAGTGGTAGAGGATCAATCTAATGAAGGGGTGAAAAGGTATCAACGCCCCACATTTAAAGATCGCCTTAGAGATTGCGACCATTCCCTCTGGGGGATTCTAAGCCGTGTATGTCCTATGCTGGTAGACATCCACACTAAGCGCGTATTGGTCCACCGCTTTCTGTATCTCATCCCGGGTGGCCATTGATAAGGTCTCTTGCATAGGACCTGCTGAGGCACCCGACACTCGTGAGCTTGTCCCTTCGGCTGCTCTGGTTGCTGGATTATCCATTGCTCATAAAGTCTAAAAAAAGGGCGACATGTAGAGATAACTCAGTCTCCATACAGTGTTTCGTACGATGATGTGGAAGAGCAAATGAAACCCTAATTTACCTTCCTTAACCCTTAGAAAAACCCTAAAATCCCTTGGGAATGAATCCTTAAGGATCCGTGCCCTAAGTTCTCACTTTTTATAAAGAAAAAAAGTTCTCTTCTTACCATTGTCTAGAAATACGCACCATAAAAGCTTTTCAGGTAGTTCATACCCACCATTACCATAAAGTCAAGCTATTAACAAACAAAGGAGAAGTTCTCCTTACCTCTTGACTGCTGGGAACGAACTTCTTGTCTTAACAAAGAGTGCGCATCAACTAGAAGAAGAGCGGACTGATTTTGCAAGTCAAGATTTTTGTTTTTTCTCTGAAAATGTGAGTTTTGTGATAAAGCTTGAGGTGAGCCTAGGGTTTTATAGGGGGAAAAACGACGATTGGTTTCCCTAAGCAAGCGATGCTTGGGCAGGATACGTTTCTCGCCACTGATTATGACCACGTGTCGTTAATCCGTGAGAAGAGTAACCTACACGCTTCATGGATGCCAATTGATGTTTCCCTCCATTGGAGCAACCAAGCGTCGGCGCGGTTATCTCCACCATATTAAATGTGCCCTCATCCGCATTTAATGCTCTAAAAGGAATGTCGTTTTAGCATGACTTGCATTTAATGCGCATGGCTGGCACTTATTGCGCAATAGACACATCTGTCAGAATAAATATTATTTTATTGACCAGACTAGCTGTCAAGCGCAACGGATAACATCTGAAGAGGTCGTTCGAGTAAAACACTCTTCGCCGTGTATCGATTTCGAAACGACGTGATTCCTTTATTTCGGTAAAAATGTGCTAAGTATTTTCAGGTCACGAGATACTTATGAAATTCAAAGCATGTCGGTATGGCATTAAGTAAGGTTTGACCCAGGTCGCTGAACCTGTGAGAGAAGGCCACCGTATGTCGCTTGTGTTATTCTTAGAGACCTATGCTGCGACCTCCTTATAGCTCGATCAGCTCGATCAAGCGTCATTCAGGATAAGTCAAGTCAGGGCATAATCATGAAGTTCTCAAGGTTCAATACTTAAACCTTAAAAACTGGGAGGCTTCTGTTATGCCTTAAAAATCAAGGCTGACATGAGCTTATGTCAGCAAGGGTCAATCAGAGTTCATGAAGGCTTTATGCCTTCTAGATTCAGCCACGTCGCTCAAGGACGGAAGAGGTGAGGCCATCGTCAGTGTGGCAGGTGAATGTCAGGCTTGTGAGTGGCTAGGAATTGTCCACCTGCCCAAGCCCTACGCGATTTAAGGATGTCTCCTGTGCAGACAACCAATGGGAAGCGGGTTAGGAATTATACCACACCTGCCCAATTGTAGAATTACGATTACTACCTTAAATCCCCCAACTATAAATAGAGGGCTCCTCTCCCATTTACGGGATTGACTCATCTTTAGTCTTAAAAAGCATACTCTCTCTCTCTCTCTCTCTCTCTCTCTCTCTCTCTCTCTATATATATATATATATATATATATATATATAAACTCTCTCTTGATTGTAATTCAGCTCGCGGTACGCAACTTGATTGTAACCGTCTATTAATACAATCACAATGGATGTAGAATTCGCTTTTGAGCATTCGAACCACTCTTAAAAACCGCTTCTTATTTATTCTCTCGTTACATATTTTCATACCACATATAATTTATAAATCCGCTTAGCACTTTACACGTGTGAGTCGTTGGTGTGAAAATCAAGCATCAACACAAACCCTATCGTGCAACGCATTTGATAAACTGTTTTTGATTAATATATTTGAAATTTAAAACCAAATAGATATATTCCTTACGTGATCCAATGGTTTATACTTCTCATCACCTTCTATCTATATAAACCCCAGAAATCTTCAGTTTCAACTCGCAAATTGATCATATCAAAAGCATCCTTATATTTCCACCAGATTCGGTAAAATCTTACAGGTGATGTAGTGATCGTTTCTAATTATATATCCAGGTTGAGCGAGGCAGATGACAGAAGAGAGTGAGCACATATGGTTATTTTCTTGCATGAATTGGGGCATGCTTGAAGCTGTGCGTGCTTGCTCTCTTTCTGTCGTCTGCTACTCCTTCTCTTTCTCTTTCAACTCCATTTTTATATTTTTGTTGCATGTTAATCAACTTATTTAATCATGTTGTTCATCTTTTCCTTTATTTCTGTCATTATCATGAACATGCGCATATGATCAACATGTTAAACATATCATAATCCATCCAATATTAGACCCAAGTTCGCTACTAAGTGCTAACAGATATTAAATTGATTATAAATTGTATATCCAAAGAACAAAAAGATTGATCCGATTTTGTCCCTTGCAGCTCAGTCATTAGAAAAAGAAGCAAAAAGCTAACCGATAGGGTTGGAGCGGGGTGGTGCTTATCTCAACATGGGTAAATTCTATCCCTTTTTGTGGTGTGTAAAATAATTAACACAAACAGTAACTGCAATTCTTCTTGGTCTGAGAATGAATATATTGGTACTCAAGGACCTTGATCCCTTAATGAATCTGATGGAATTGTGAGACAACTTGCCTAAGGTGGTTTTTTATTTTTTTTATTTATCTAAAACTCAATTAGTTCAAAAAGTGAATAGATCTAAATAGTTAAATCCGAATGATATTTTTTTTTTTATATGTGTTAAAGTTATTTGATTTTCACATAAAAATATCTTAAAATTATCATTTTAACATATATGCCTCTTTGAAAATAAATAATATTTTACTTAAAATAACATTTTAAGTTATTGCATAGAGCTGAATTGGTTTAAAAATCTGAATGATATGTTTTTTTTTTTTAAATAATTTTTATAAGTGTTAAAGTTGTATGATTTTCACATAAAAATATCTTAAGATTATTGTTTTGACATATATGCCCCTTTGATATTAAATAATATATTAACATTTTAAGTTACTGAATAGAGTTGAATTTGGTTTAAAAACTGAATACATCTAAATAGTTAAATCTGAATGATATGTTTTTTTTTTTTTTTTTTTTAATACTATTTATAAGTGTTAAAGTTGTTTGATTTTCATATAAAAATATCTTAAGATTATCATTTTGACATATATGCCTCTTTGATATTAACTAATACATTACTTAAAATAACATTTTAAGTTTAAATAGTTTAAATAATGCAAGAACTAGTAACTTGACAAATGCAATAATATAAACTTTGAAGATGTGAAAAATATATAGAAACTTTGAACTGAAAAAAAGTTGGGTATAAAAAAATAATTGAAAAAAAGTTATGTAAATAGGTAGAGATGTAATTATAAATAACATGTAAGGATAATGATGTCAACACAGTTAAAACATACCATTCAAATACATGTTCATTAAGTGAAAAAGAAAAAAATATGTATTTTTAAGCAAATTTTGGAAATATAAATGAATATTTTCAATAAATTTCATTTGATTAGACAATAAAAATACTCAATCTCATGATACTTGATGAACATGTTATCATACTTAGAGCAAATAGAGTTTATTTGGAAATTTCTTTTGTCGGACTTTTGTACTTGTTTCTATTTTAAGTTTTTAACGTTTATAGTTATGTTGATTGTTGAGTTTTTTTTTTTTTAATAATCAAGGTGTTCGATCACAAATGAAATTCGAACACAAAACCTCTAGATAACTCATGATACTTAATGAATATGTTATCATACTTACAGCAAATAGAGTTTATTTGGAAATTTCTTTTGTCGGACTTTTGTACTTGTTTCTATTTTAAGTTTTTAACGTTTATAATTATGTGATTATTGAGTATATAATTTATTTTTTTAATAATCAAGGTGTTCCATCACAAATGAAATTCGAACACAAAACTTCTAAATAACTCATCCAAATAGTTAAAGTATTATCATCCGACCACAAATTAAGTGGTTGTGTTTATCAATCTTTGGCAGTTTAATTTATTGGTTTCAACGAAAATGTTTTAGTGATATAATTAAAATTGCAATGCTTTTGATACATGCTGGATGGAAATTGATGAACATATTTGCAATGCAATTACACCAGAGTCCATAGTTGATTGAAGGTTAGGGAGTGGTCGATCTGGTAATTAAGAAAATTATGAAGACTTCATTTTAGGAAACCTTTATTAAAATTTACTGAAGGTGACAATGAATTGATATATATGGGAATTAATTTATCAACAAGGTTTTTGATGCGCCATGGTCCATGGACCCCTATTTCTGCGTTGGTGGGCGATGATACAGGAAATTATTTAATTGAGGTGGGCTACTTGTGGATCAGCAAAAAGAAATATATATTCTTATTAATACACAATACGCCAAACCAAATAAAGCTGGAATTATCCTTCTCTAATTAATTCAACTTAAATTTATAAAGTCTTATAAAACAATGATCACTGTTAATTACTTTTTCTATAGGAAATTAAACCAGAACAAGAATGGAACAGATATCTCCCTTAATAACCTAATAATTAATAGAAAAATTAATTGACAGTGATCATTGTATTGAAGCTTACTCACTCTGCATAAATATATATGGCCACATAACTAGTTTACGGTCATATTATGCCATGGACAACAAAGAAAAGCTTCACATTGCAGTGTTCCCATGGCTGCCTTACGGTCACATTATGCCATTTTTCAAGGGGCTACGTTCTTAGCTGAAAATGGTCATCATCTTTATCTCTACCCCAAACAACATGCATCGTTTCCCTCAAATCCCTGATAATTTATCTTCCCATCTTAACTTTGTTCAACTTCTTTTGCCTCACGCTCAAGGTTTACCACAAGGAGCAGAGTCCACCGCTTACTTCCCCATTCACCAAGTTCCTTACCTCAAACAAGCACAGGACATGCTCCAACTCGCTTTAATAAACTTCCTTAAAAACTCACGTCACTTGGATCTTCCAAGACTTTGCTTCCTACTGATTACCCAGTGCCGCCGCTCAACTCGGTGTCAACATAATTTACTTCAGCATATACAGCGCTACAAGTGTTTGTTTCTTAGGCTCACCCTCAGATATAATCAATGGTCGCCGACAGAAACCTGAGGACTTCACGGTGGTCCCTGAGTGGATAAACTTTGATTTTAATATCAGGTTTAAGCTCCACGAGATGATGAGTCATCAAGAATGGATGGACTCGGTGTCCGATCTTTACTGTTATCGAACGTTGCTTAAAGATTGCCGAGCCGTCATTGTGAGAAGCTGCCCTCAGTTTGAACCTGAACCTTGTAATGTGGCTAAGTAAACTTTTACAAAAACCAGTAATTCCGGTCAGCTTATTACCACCATCACTGCGAGATTATATCGTCGCTGATGTCAAATGGCAAGTGTTAAAAGATGGGCTTGACACTAAGAAGGAAGATCAGTAGTTTATGTTGCACTCGGTGCTGAGTTGACTGAGTCAAGAACTTATGCACGAGTTGGCTTATGGGCTAGAAAAAAAGAAAGTAAAAAACTGGGTTCCCTTTTATTTGGTTATTAAAAAACGTCCACTTGTTGAAGGAAAGATGGGTTCGGATCTAGTTCCACCTCGGGTTTGAAGATCGGTTTTCGGTTTCTGAGCTTCATATGGACGGATTGGTCACCTCAACTAAGGATCCTAACACACTTATCCATTGGCTGGTTCTTGACTCACAGCGGTTTGAGTTCAGTTATTTGAGGCACTTGGATTGAGGCGGGCATTGATCATGCTTACAGGAAATTTGGATACGGGTTTGGTAGCTAGGTTGATGCATGGGCGGCTGGGGTTAGTAATAGAGAGAGAAGAGAGAAATGGATCGTTTACAAGTGAGTCGGTAGCTGAGTCCATTAGGCGAGTTTTAGTGGAGAAAGAGGGAAAGCCACTGAGGGCAAGCATAGGCTATGAGAGAGATTTTTGGCAACATGGAGTTACGTAAAAAGCACTTGACAGAGGTCAGTCCGTTCTTCGGAAACGAGACCGCTCTGAACCGCTCTTTTTGACCCATTAGGGCTGTTTCTTGTTTTGGTTTTAAAGGATAAATTCATGAATTCTCTCATATATAATTGTTGTGGATATGTATATTCAAATTAGTCGCGGTTTGTGAAGATGGAGATCTTCATTGTTTGTAATGATCTATTATTATTATTAAATAGAAATTTAAAGGTTATATAAAACTCTATCTCTTTGAAGCGGGATAAAATTGTCATGTGAAATATATGTGAATTGGAGAGAGTTGATTGTGAGAGGGTTGCGATTAGGGGTGTTAGCCGAGCTGAACAGATCGCAAGCGGCTAGCAAAATTAGACGCCGATAATAAAATTTAGACGCTAAATGTCTTGCGCATCTAAATTTTATAGTCATCATATAGTTGCAGAATCGCTATCGCAGAAAGGATGGGTGTCTAAATAGTAGGTTAGACGCAGAAAGTTTTTTTTTAACGATTAGCAAATTAGTTACTAATTGCTGATTGAAATAATCCTCTAACTTAGATGCTAAATGTGTAAGGGTAATTTGATAAAATTGTATCGTGAATAATCAATTAGTTGAAGAATGTACCTTTTAGTGACTAATACTTAGTCGAGAATGCCACAAAAAATTAGATGCTGAAAGTATAAGGGTAATTTCATAAAAAATGTTTCGCGACTATTCTATTAGTGAAAGTATGCATTTTTTTGTGACAAAAAATTGGTGATTAATTCCAATAATTGTAGATGCTGAATGTGGAATCCAAATATGGTAAATTACTTTTCACTATTATGAAATTAGTTGTTAAATGTGCTTTTTTATGAGAAAATAATTAGTAGCAAAAGCATTTCATTTTTAGTTGAGAAATGTATATGCCCAATTTGGTTTCTTACATTTTGTAACTAATGATTTAGCCATTAAAATTATTTTTTTGCATCTAAATAATATAGTAACCAATTGTATATGAGTCTTGAAAACTAATTATTTTAGTCAGGTATTATTGATTAGTCTTGGATGATGTATTATTTATGCAACTACTTTAGTAGTTAATTGGTTAACATTTAAGAGCATTATTTTTGCTCTTTGTAAATGACTAAGTTTATACATTCAACATTAACAAAATAATTGTAACACAATATAAAAATCTGATCATTAACAACAAATATCACACGCACACACACACACAAATTCATAATAATATTAAAGATATCATTCATAATGTTTTGAAATTCTGAAGCCGCATCTTTTAATCCCAAAGGCATAACGTTCCATTCATATTGACCAAAAGGAACATTAAATGCCGTTTTATATGTATCTAATTCATCTATTGAACTTGCCAAAACCTTGATTTCATATCAAATTTTGAAAATATTGTAGTATTATATAATCTATTAATTAAATCTTTTTTGTTAGGTATTGGATATCTAATCCATTGTAATACCTTATTTAATGGTTTATAATTGATTACTAATCTTGGGACTCCTCTTTCTTTTGCTGATAATGCATAAAATGCATAACAACTCCATGGAGTTTTATTGGGTCTACTTAATTTTTTATCTTGTAAATCTTTGATTTCTTTATGACAGTGTTCAAGTAATTCTTTATTCATTTGTATGGGTCTAGCTTTTGTTGGTATATTTTTCTCATCAAAATTCTTGATATAGGGAAGACAAATTACGTGTTGTTTTCTATTCCAAAAGGCATTTGGAATTGTCGAGCATATATCATGTGCAAATTGTTTTTCTATATTTTTAATAATTTCTTGAATTTTTGGTGTTTCTAATTGTTGCTTTATCCTTTCATGTTTTAGTTCTTCTTTTAAGAAATTAATTTTTCTTTTCTTATTATTAATAAGATTTATTTTTGATATTGATAAGTTTTTTAAATTATTAATATATTTCACTAATGGAGGATTAACGAATTCAAATGTTACGTCTTGTCATAAAATATTTGTTGTAATTCCTCTATTATTTACTGTAAAAAAGTAAATTTGAGTAATAAAAGAGGTATTTAATATAACATCGTGATCTAAGTCTTTTGCTAGAATAAAAGTATTTTTAATACAAAAATTGTGTATACATACATAAGTATTAGATAATTTATAATTAATGTTTAATTGTTGACTATTAGCTCCATTTAATCTTTCTTTTGTTTTTTCATAATATTTTGTTGGAATTAATTCTTCTCTCATACAATTTTGATCTGCTCTAGTATCTACTAAGGCTTGTGTAATAATATCTAGTTCATGATTAATATTGATCCTAATATAAACATGTCATTTTTGAAATTGAGTTCTAGAGATTTCATTAATAAATGATTCTTCGGTTTCTTCAACAATTTTTAATTCTGATTTTGAGGTTGATGGTTGTCCTATAATTTCTTTAGAGGCTTTTAAGCATATAAAATCTGTCTTAATTTCAAAATTATCTTTTTGTAATTCTTTAACTTAATTTTTTAGAATATTGATTTCTTTTTACAAGTCACTTAGAGTAATTTGTGTGAGTTTTTCAAATCTTTTTAATGTGTCTTTTAAATTATAAGAATCTGCATCTTTTTGTTTTTCTTCAGATAAAATTAATTCTTTAAGTTTTAATAAATATTTTCTCTTAATATCTTCATCTTAAATTTTATCAATAATATCTAATAAAAATTCTTTTGATTTAGTGATAACATTTATTGACTTAGGTCTAGAGGTTGATATCATATTTATTGATTTCATTGCACAGTAGCAAGGCCCCATGCAATCACAATCATCAGAATCTTGTAAAGACTCACTCATTGTTTCAGAAGAGTTTTCTTGAATTTGATAAATCATATCTTCATTATCTGTATTATAACTAGATTCTTCTTCAGAGTCTGTTTGAATAATATTTAATAATTGTTGTTTTAATTATGAATCTATTTCTAATTTTTTAATTTGATCTTTTATTGGACACTTAGTAGCATAATGACCTTGTTGTTTACATTTCCAGCATGTGATAGGTTTTTTAGATATTTTTCTTATTGGAATATTTTTTCTTTTTTATAAGGCTTATCATAAGATTTTTGTTCATTTTTATAATCTCTTTTGTAATAAGGTTTTCTATATTGTTTTTGTTTTTTATCTTTTTTATATTTAACAGAGAGAGGTAATATTTTTTCATAACCATATTGACTACAAAATCTACTTAATTATGTTTTCTTATGTTTTAATTCATTTTTTAATTTAGCTTTTAATTTTTAATCAGTGCCAATTATTAAAACTTCATTGTTAATAAAACTAATTAAATCTCCATATGTTAATTCTTCATAAGGTATTTTTCCATCATCTTTTCTATATAATGCATGTTTAACAGTTTGACTAAATAATCTAGGTAGACCGTCTAGGAACCTTTCTTTCCAATAGGGTTTCCTACAGTCTGTTCTTGTGAATACTTTTTGTAAAAACATATCCTTATACCATCTAAAATCTACCATGGTTGGACATCTTAGGTTTGATAATATTTCTTGTGATATTTTCTGAAAGCTTGTTGGGTCTCCTATAAAGTTTTTGGTTGTTGCATAAATTAATGTAGCTATAGCATCTCCTTCTTCTTGTTCATACTCCATTTGACTAGTACCTTCTATTTTGACTTTCCTAATCTTTTTTGTTGCATGTAATATGTGATATTTATGTGATTCTAGTAAATCATTATCCCATCAATTCTTAAGCATTCCTGTAAATCTTGTCATAATAATATTATTACTCATTATTTGATTTCTTTTTAGTATATTACTATTCCCAGTCACTGTCCATCACTTTTCACACATTGTAGCAGTTTACTATAGATTACTGTTCATCTGTGGTCCCGTTCATTTCTTAGTTGAATTAAGGGTTAGATAAATCTAGAAGGTTTTAGTCTATAAGAATTCTAGAATTGATTCTAGGTTGCGCTTAGTCAGCTTGGAGTGTGCGCTTGGTCAACATGTAACCGTTGGTCAGCCCTGTCCCCTGTTAGGTGGTCCTGTACCTTGGTGGTCCCGTGATCTAGGAGAGAAACTGGAACTTTTAGGTTAGAATTATTTTAGAGATGTCCAATTTCTTAAGGAGATTAATAAGTAGTAGTAGACAAGATGATAGTAGTAGCAGTAATGCTATTAGATTAATAATCAACAACAACGTACAAACAATAATCAAGAATTAATGAAATCTATTAACGCTCAAGAAAATAATATGTCAAAAATCGATGAACACTTACATAACTGGAACATACCACCAGTTAGGAAAGACACAATATATCAAATAGGTAGTTTTGAATTTATGTCAGATTATTCTATTAAAACAACAAAAGACACAATAATGATAACCGAAGAAAAGGTTGAAGAAATTCAACTTTTCTCCGAAGAAGCAATACATAGACACAGACAAAACAATTATAAATTTGTACAAATAGGATTAGTACGAGTATCTGTAAAACCACTATTTAGATTAGGACAAAACATTCCAATATTAGTAATATTAAGAGATGCAAGAAATTTAAACTTCAATAACTCTTTATTAGCAGTATTAAATTCTAATTTAAAAGTGGTCCAGTATATTTTGATTGTTATCCAAACTTTAAAGTAGGTTTATATGATCCAACAATATTGTCGCCATTAACTATTAACTTAAAAGCTTCTAATCTTACTAATCAAGATAAAGCCTAACCAGTAGCATTAATAAATAGGATTTATTACAAAGTTATGAATACCACAATTAGTCCAAGAGCCATTATGATGTCCCCACCAGAACACACAGTTATTATGGAAGCCGATAAAACAAAACATAAAATTTTTACACCAAAAAGATTAGCTTGGGATGAAATTATTAAACAAACAGATTGAAAATTAGAAAAATTATACCCTCCAAAATCTTTACATGATCAAAATGAATCTGAAATATAACAAATAATACAAGAAATCAAATGGTACAATAAGATTAAAATTTAGAGAAACTCCCTTAGAACAAAATCAACCCATATACTAATAAAAATAATCACAACCCTAGGATTGAAGAAATTACTACACCTAGGCCCTCATCAGCAAGTTCAACAAGTAAATTAGTAGGAGTAAATTATTCCCCTCCTGTACCAAAACCAGCATATGAAAACACATCAAGTCCACCTAGTTCACCAACACAATCAGAAGTATTAGAAAATTATAGTCAAATTAACACAATAACTACACGCTTTGAAATTAACAAAGAATTATTAAAACAAGAATTCCTATAAAACTGTAATAAAGAAAAAAGACAAATTTTATTTACAACATTTAAACCAGAAGAACAAAATACCCTTAGATCTGAATGGTACAATACACAAGAAAAATTGAAACAAAATATTTATTTCTTTAATTGGTTAGAAAATAGAAAATATTATCAAAATTTAAGTGAAAAAAAAAAACTATTTTTGTAACCACTAATACAACAAAAAATTGGCAAACATCAACAAATAAAACTATTACATTTGTACATCCACCTTTAGAAGAAATTAAAATAGAACATCAACAAGCAGAAATAATAGCATCACCCTTTAAAAAAATTAATAAAATTGATGATGATAAAAAACAACCAACTTTAAGAGACATTAAAAATATTCAACATCAAAACAATTACTCTAATCAAATTCTCCACACTATTAGTCAACAAA
This sequence comes from Pistacia vera, assembly GCF_008641045.1. NCBI lineage: Eukaryota > Viridiplantae > Streptophyta > Magnoliopsida > Sapindales > Anacardiaceae > Pistacia > Pistacia vera. The sequence continues at coordinate 133,863 of NW_022196831.1, forward strand.
TGAATATGATAGAAGATAATACTACACATATAATCACAGAATTTTCAAAAACCCCCGGAAGGAGATAGTAGAAATAGGAAATTCAACATCTAATTTAGCACCCCTTTATTCACGAAATTCAACACCCCTCTATTCACAAAAATATGTTAAACCATTTTTTGAACCCTTTGATATACCAAAAGAAGAAATTGTTAAATTCAATAATCACAATACTATTTTAGAAAATATTAGCCAAAAAACTTAATGAATTATCACCTTCAAAATTAAACACTAATTTCCTTTCAAAATCAACCCCAATCAAAGAACAAAATTATAGGAAAAGAAAACGTTCTTATTACAATAATAAAAATAAAAGAATAAAATGTTGGAAATGCAAACAAGAAGGACACGATGCTCTTAAGTGTCCAACTAGAAAGCAAAATAAAAACTTAACATTAAAACCCCAAAATAATCTAAAATCAAAAGTGTCGTATGAAATGCTACCACTTCAACAACGTATTACCCCACAATCATTAGACCTTATTCAAAGTAATTCTGATAAAGAATCCAGTAATTTATCCATGGACATAGAAAACTCTCCAGATATTAAAAGTAAATCTCTGCAAAATCCTAATAGTTCAATGAAATCAATAAATATGATATCAACCTCTAGACCTAAGTCAATAAATGTTATCACTAAATCAAAAGAATTTCTATTTGATATTATTGATAAAATTCAAGATGAAGATATTAAGAGAGAATATTTATTAAAACTTAAAGAATTAATTTTATCTGAAGAAAAACAAAAAGATGTAGATTCTTATAATTTAAAAGATATATTAAAAAGATTTGACAAACCCACACAAGTTACTCTAAGTGACTTGCAAGAAGAAATCAATATTTTAAAAAATCAAGTTAAAGAATTACAAAAAGATAATTTTGAAATTAAGATAGATTTATTATGCTTAAAAGCCTCTAAAGAAACTATAGGACAACCATCAACCTCAAAATCAGAATTAAAACTTGTTGAAGAAAACGAAGAATCGTTTATTAATGAAATCTCTAGAATTCAATTTAAAAAATGACATGTTTATATTAGGATCAATGTTAATCATGAACTAGATATTATTACACAAGCCTTAGTAGACACTAGAGTAGATCAAAATTGTATGAGAGAAGGATTAATTCCAACAAAATATTATGAAAAACCAAAAGAAAGATTACATGGAGCTAATGGTCAATAATTAAACTTTAATTATAAATTATCTAATGCTCATGTATGTATACAAAATTTTTGTATTAAAAATACCTTTATTCTAGCAAAAGACTTAGATCAAGATGTTATATTAGGTACACCCTTTATTACTCAAATCTACCCTTTTATAGTAAACAATAAAGGAATTACAACAAATATTTTATGACAAGATGTAACATTTGAATTCGTTAATCTTCCATTAGTAAAAGATATTAATAATTTAAAAAGCTTATCAATATCAAAAATAAATCTTATTAATAATAAGAAAAGACAAATTAATTTCTTAAAAGAAGAACTAAAAAATGAAAGGATAAAGCAACAATTAGAAACTCCAAAAATTCAAGAAATTATTAAAAATATAGAAAAACAGTTTGCACATGATATATGCTCGACAATTCCAAATGCCCTTTGGAATAGAAACAACACGTAGGTTGTCTTCCCTATATCAAGAATTTTGATGAGAAAAATATACCAACAAAAGCTAGACCCATGAATAAGGAATTACTTGAACAATGTCATAAAGAAATCAAAGATTTATAAGATAAAAAACTAATTAGACCCAGTAAAAAATTAACAAAGGAAAAGGTTATCTTAAAGTCCAGGGTATTAGTACACCAACAACCATCTTTCACAAATTTTCTCTCACAACCTTGACGTGGCATCTCGCAATTGGTCAGTTTACAATTAATTAGTGGAACCCATACGGAACCCATGTGGGATCCGTTGTGAACTGACCAATTATGAGCTACCACGTCAAGGTTGTGAGAGAAAGTTTGTGAGAGAGGATTATTGGTGTAGTATTATTCTAAGAGTAATACTACACCAACAACCCTTTCTCACAAATTTTCTCTCACAACCCTGACGTGGCAGCTTGTAATTGGTCAGCTCGTAATTAATTAGTGGGAACCATGCGAGACCCATGTGAGACCTATTGTAAACTGATCAATTGTGAGATACTACGTCATGGTTGTGAGAGAAAGTTTGTAAAAGAGGGTTGTTGGTGTAGTATTATTCTTATTCTAAAGTCCAACTAAAAATGTATTGTTCTTTTACTTTAATAGATGATGAATTTTGGGATTCCAAACAAATTGCTTTGCGTCCAACTTGGGGATAAGTACATAGAATGGAAAGAAGGGAGTTGATAGTCACTTAAAATAAACTAATATTTTGGGGTATTCAGGACATAGAATATGGATTATATTTATACATAACTCAAAATTCAAACATGAATGGCAGATATGCAATATACTACAATTTCCATGCTGCTTTTCATACTGACATAGTTTCCTCTCATCACAACATATAACATAAAGTAGAAGCATATTTATGTTTAGCAAAAAGCAACTCCTCTTCACTACTCCTGATCACACATAACATATAACAAAAGCAACCTTATTTCGATAATTCAAAGATAATGAACTTACATATAACTCTCTTACTTGTTCATTAACCCACCCTTTCTCGGCGCTCCAACGAGTGTCATGAAATAATTGAACACGCCAATACTCAGCTCAACTAGCTTGCGAGCTTCAGCGATCTCGAGAGTATAAATGATAGTTTTGCAACTAATAGGGGGTATAGTAATTTACCAATTCGTAAATATGACAAACACACACCTATTCCCAAATATGTTAAAAATCTAATTCCAATTAAAAAACCCTAATTTCTATGATGTTGTATTCCCTTTTCTCTTCTTTTATCTTTTATTTTTTCCTTCCTTTTGCCATATAAACAACCCTTGACGTCGCCGCCTTTGAGTCAATCCTAACCATTGTCGGCACCCCTTATCACCAATCACACATGTGCCCATCACCACCTAATTTCTCTCCTTGACTATGTCATATCTGTTAATTTCTAAAAAAAAACTCACACAAAAATTGTTGGAGACCCATGCTAATGGGTTGGGTGTTTCAGTGGTGATGAGGCTCTTATGGTGCTATGTGGTGGTATTGGGTGTTAGAGGGTTGATTTTAGGTGTTTAGGTGTTGCTGGGTGTTTATGAATGTTTGGGACCGGCCACACATAGCTACCTCTACCATTTATTTTCTTGTTTTCTCTGTTAGGTTAATGGGTTGGGTTATAATTTTTGTGTCAAAAAGCGCTAGTTTGTGCTCAAGATATTTTTGGTTTTAGGTTAGATAAAATTGAAATTTTTGGTTTTTTTGTTAATGAATGATTGTTGGTTGTTGTTTTAGATGATGTTTGATATGAATTCCATTAAACCCACATGTTTATTTTCTGCTACATGGGCAAAATGAAAGAGTTGTATTGATCAGGTGATGATGATTTGTGAATGATTTCAGAAGTGAGCAAACTTGCTCCTGTAGTCGTGGAGCTCGAGCTTCCCTTTTCGGTGTCGAGCTCGAGATCAAACTCAGCTCGGTCAAGCTTAATCACGCTCGAGCTCGGTATTGTAGCAACCAAGCTGAGCCGAGTAGCCAAATATTCAGCTCGACTCGTATACACCCTTAGTTGTGATATTGTTATCCTCCTTTCATGTGAACAAGGCCTAGATTATGTAGAGTTGGCCTACATAATCTCTTTGTGTATGTTTCTTACCAACAACTCAAAATTTATAGTTGAATATGGTTGAAGAATGAGAGAAGGAAAACAATAAAAGAGAATTGTATCATGCCATCACAATAGATTTTCATACTTTATCATTATTAAATGTAATCAAATATTTTTGTTATAATTTTCTTATATTTATTAATTCCAAAATGATCACCACTAGACAGGCACATAATCGCATACAAACATGTGGGTTCAATTGAATCCACTCAACTTCTTAAAGAAATTAAAAAAGTTTTTATATTTTATAAAATTTACAATTTTGACCCCACTTAAATTCATATTGACCCCACAAAAATGAATAATTAATTAACACTTTGGGTGCGTTTGTTTCAGGAGCATAAAAGATAACATTGGTAATTTATCTTATTTTCCAGAAATTACTACATTTGGGTGTCAAGTAATGAAAGATCACAAAAAAATTTCAATGCTAATAATGGTTACTGTAGGTAAAAACAAGGGTAATTTGACTACCGTCTGGGAGGGTGTCATTTTTCCATTACCGGGGTAATCAACTATTCATACAAATTTTACCCTTAATTAATAAACATTTACACAAATACTCTTATATGTCTAGTAAATAACAATTAGCCCAAATGTGCGAAATGACTTCTTTAACATCATATATTATTTTTTTAAACAAAAATACCCTTGCTATTTACATAGATAATACCCAAAATACCCCTAACCACCTAAGACAACTGCCGACCGTCGGTCACCACCGTCGGCTGCCATTGGCAGTCATCAGAACGGTGCATGACCGATTGGATCTAACCGACTATGCGCCGACCTAGCTGTTTTTGGCCAGATTGAAGGCCGAAAATGGCCAAATGGCCGTGGATCTGGCCATTAATGGCTAGAATGGATCTATTGTTTCGGCTAGATCCATGGCCATCTGGCCGTTTTTGGCCTTTGATCTAGCCAGAAATGGCCAAGTCAACGCACAACTGGTCAGATCCGGTTGGTCGTGCACCATTTCCATGACTGTTGGCAATAGCCAACAATGGTAGCTAGCAGCCGACAGTCATCTTGGGTGACTGGGTGTATTTTGTTAAATTTTAAACTTTTGTTGTTAGGGTGTTTTAGCTAAATTCTCAAATGTAGGTGGTTAAAAAAATGTTATAAATAATAATAATATTAACAAGGAAGGGCAATTCAGTAAAAACCCATCGATGATATTTTATTTCTTCCAACCAAACATATTAATTATTTATATTCACCAATCTAACCAAACATATTAGTATAACATTCTCCCATTAATCTTTAAGGTAATTTATCTCAGTGGTAATCATATCTTTTCAGTGATAAAGAATTCCCCGAGTTCAGGATATACTAATTAGAGATTAATTAAAGAGTTCAATTCTTATCTCTAATGCATTGTAATCAATATGGCAATATATATCCACACAACCACTCTCTACATCTATATGTTAGAGCATCTCCAATTGTGCTCTTTATTTGAAAGAGTATCTTTCATATAAATAAAGAACATCTTCATTGATTTTTAAATATAAAGAATAAATTTTTTATTCAAATCCAATAGACTCTTTCAATTTTAGGAGAGAGAATATGTTTTTTTCAAAAAAAAAAAAAAACTTAATAGGAGAAATAAATCATAAATAAAATGCATAGAAACTTGCAATTTATTTATTTAAAATTAGGATAGAGAGTGAAATTTAACTCTTTGACTTTCTAAATGTGGAGAGTCAAACTCACTCTTTAATTTATATTTAAAGAATAAATAGTCTGTTGGACTCGTGTTTCTATGGATAAACTCTTTATAATAAAGAGTTTGGGTCATATAAAAAGTCATTTGAAGATGCTCTTACTAAATATTCATAATACAATAACATTTATAAAATAATTTTTATTATTTCTCAACAAAATTATTATTTTTATCATATTTTTATTTAATTATCCTTTAATTTACATATAAAAAAAACAGTACAACATTAAATGAATAGGAATCTAGCTTTCAAAAAATTAATAGCGTATGCACTTAATAATTGGGCTGTAAAGAGCATTGTAGTGGTTGCATAATGTATAGTCCCACCCTTTAATTCATTAAATTCGGATGGGGTTATATAAAAAAACTACTATTAATACCTATTTCTATGTGTGTTTATATATATTTGCCCATGAATATATGTAGCTCTATACCGATCATTGCAACTTAATATGCAATAGACTGTATATTTTGAGATTTTTGGGTTATTGTTTTGATATTTGCTTCAAGTTTGGTGAAATTGATGATGAAATTGTGTGAAATAGATGATGAAATTGTTTTGATTTGCTTGAAGTTTGGTGAAACTGATGATGAAATTGTATTGAGTTTAGTTGTTTAGTAATTAATACGTATGTTGATTGTTTGGTGAAATTTAATAAATTTAATCAAGTTTGTCCAATAATTTAATCAAATTAACCAAGTTTTGAAAGCCTAATAGAGGAATTTTATACCTATAGAATTGTAGGTACGATTTACATTTTATGGTTTGAATAACAAAAATAGGAAAAAATTTAAAAAGTGAAATTGTTTGTGGGTGACCCGCGGGTACGGGTAGTACATTTCTCTATCTGTTCAAAAAATTTACCCGTTTTACCTATGCCTAGCCCGCCCGTTTGCCAGCTCTAAGCATAATAATAATAATTATTATTGTTGCTGTTGTTGTTGTTATTTATTTATTTATTTATTTTTTTTTGATAAGGTAAGAACTAAATAAATAAGACAAAATTAATGTATAAAGATATGGGGGGCATATCCCAAGCGAAGACAAAAAGTCTCAATCAAAACTTGGAAACATCCACAAAAACCACAAACGACACAAAAAGAGCATGCAAGCTGATGAGTGTTGGAAATGCTTATATATTTAGTGATTTGGGGATGAGATTGTAGGGAATTTACGGTTTGATGCATTATTTATGATAAGATTCCTTGCATGTTTTTTTATCTTCTAAAATCATGGGTTTTTTTGTGTTTTTTGGATTTCAAGTGCAAAAATGGATTATTCGTAAGTGTGTTGATATTCAGGCAACTTGGACTCATTTGAGTGCAGATAAATCAAAGTAAGAAGAAGAAAAGTAGAATTTCGAGTTTGCGCCGTGGCACAGTTTCCTACATCGCAGCGTAAATTGGTGCAATCCAATTCTACTGCAATGAAGATCGATGATGCCACAGCGCAATCAAAGTTGTGTCGTGACATAAAACGGTGAAATCCATATTGCCCCGCAGCGCAATTCATTCTGCACCACGGCGTGGAACAGGTTTTTGTCGAAGCAGAAATCATCTGGAAGTGCGTCGCAGCGCAAATTATGAATTTTGTAAAAACAACACATTTCCAACCCTAATTCCTATAATTACAAAACTGCTATTATGTGTAAAAACTATAAAAAGGCAGTTTATTTCGTATTTTTATTCATTCATTAGACTAAGAACATTGTAAACATTTGTAAACACTCGGGGAAGGGGTTTTTGAGTTGAGGGATCAAATCTTGTGGATTTATCATCCAAATGGTTATGGGTAAGATTGAGGTTTGTTCTCTTGTGATTATGTGTAGCTAAATCCCTCTCTAGTGTATCCAATGTAGCCTATTTTGATTACTCTATGTTTTAATCTAATTATTTGTTTAATTGATCCAATATAATCTTAGTTTCATTCATTGTTGTGTATTAAATCAACTGATCATTATTATTGGTTGGTTGAACGAATCAGGATTAGGCTTAGTCATAGCTAATCTCAAAAAGCTCTTGTGATGATTTTATTGTCTGATCGCCTTTAATTTTTGGTTAGTTGGTTGTATGAGTCGAGATTAGGCTTAGCCATAGCTAATCTCGAATAGCTCTTGTGGATGATTGATTTATGACTGTGTGTGCGCCCCAACAAGAATAAATTGGTTTGTGAACCTTGGGTACTCATTTGCTTAATAGGTTTTTGTTATTTAGACTAGGCTTAGCCATAGCTAGTTTAACTGATGAAAATACTAGGTTAAACCCGAATGCCTTACGGTAATACCTTACTTTGGTGAGTATCGACCCTAAGATTTGGATTGAGAAAATGTTAGTTAGATTAATGGCATAGAGTAGGATAATTACAATGAAATTAGATACATTAGACCTTTACCCATTTGTTTATCACTTGTTTCGTATTGTTTTTACTTTAATTGTTAATTTTAGCTTTTTTTTTTTATATTTTAGATTTATTAGTTTGTCGAATAATTTCATTATCTTATTTGGTTTATACACGTTATTAGATTAATTAGTAACTCTCAACTCTCTGTGGGATCAACCTTTGCATTTTGCACACTAAACTGCAATTGCGATTCGTGCACTTGCAAGGATAGTAAAATTTGTTTGTCACAGGCTCCCAAAAAAAAACTAATCAAATTATCATTTATAATAATAAGGGCACTTTAGTAAAATAATATCTAAGTAATTTATAATTCCTATAAAAAAAACAAGTTAATCATTTATACAACTTTTACAAAATAAACGTGGTAAGAAATTATACCCGATAATATTCAGTGGTAATCTATCTCAAAGGTAATCATATCCTATCAATAATACAACGTTCTCCGAACCAAATCCATCTTTAATGTAAAGATTTATGCAAAGTGTGGGAAAATTATTTTGCTAGCTACAGTTCTCCAACTACATGTTAAAAGCAGCACCAGGTCATTATTTGAAACACACCCAATAACAGTATGGATTTTTCTGGTGGCTACAATCATCTTCTACTTTGTACTTACTGTTGATACAAAGTTTACACTTCAAAATCAGACTACTCCTCCTCAAGTCTTCAGAGGAATGGGTTTCATCTCGGGTTCTCTAGCTTCAATGGCATTACTCTCTATCAACCTACACTCAAGGGGATATATTTTTTCATTGCATCGGCTTTTGTTCTGATAACTGTGGTCTATAAAAATGTTGTAGCTATCAAGTATGCCTTTGAGTGGCTTTATCAGAAGATAAGTGACTTGCATCCTCCGATGTATCAATTGGTACCCCTATATTCTTATCGAAACATTATGAGGAGAGAATAAAAAAGAAATTTTATGACATAATAATTTAAAGATGCATAAAGGAAGCCACGAGGAACAATAAGTTAACCTATAGGTAGGTTACAACCTTCTTGATGTCCTCAAAACTTATCTCTTCTAACGGCAACTACTTTAGATCCATCAATTACAAATAACACCATAAGTATAAGACTTTGTTGTCTAAGATAACATTTGCATGATATTCCTTGGAGTAGACGAAGTGAATGAAAATGGTGTTGAAACTAGGAGAATTTATCGTCTATAACAATGATTATGAATTTAGAGGCCCAAAGAGAAACTTACAATAATATTTCCCAAAAGACCTACCCGTTGCATGATCTTATCAAATGAAGTAACATGAGAGGTATGGGATCTTGGACTATCATAAAAGCAAAGTACAAGAAAAACTCATCAAGTTTGATTAAAAAACCTACCCCTTGCATGATCTTATCAAATGAAGTAACATGAGAGGTATGGGATCTTGGACTATAATAAAAGCAAAGTACAAGAAAAACTCATCAAGTTTGATTAAAAAAATCGTAAAAATACAAGAAGATGATAACGATAACATCAAGTCTTCAAGAGAGACTTCAACATGGGCAACATGAAGAACTTATAATCATATGATGATAACTCTTCAACTTGTTGTCGGTTATTTTTCATTTGTTCGCTTTATTTTTCATTTTTATAGAGATTTAGGATTTGCTAGCATCTAATTAAATCTCCATAAAACTCTCACCCTGGACCAAAATTCTGTACTTTCTTTAATTGTGTGTTATTGATATAGCCATGATAAGTCGATGTGTAAACCAAGGGACTCATCTTCTCCCATTAACAATCGCAAATACAACATAAGCGTAGACGAGTCTGAATAAAATATAATCCTCTATTTGAATTCAGGCCCCACATGAGAAGTAAGTTTAAAATCCATAGACCCAAATTTTTATAAAAGAAATTCAGTCCAATTGCCCCCACCATCTTCCACCATAGGTAGAAACACGTAATCGTATTCGTGCATATGTTGTGCCAAAGATGGTTTCTATAAACCTCAACATCAACAAATTTATCCATACATACAAAGCATTGGATAAATTTTTATATAGCTTCTTGAAAAAGATGAACTGCAGAATCAAGTCCTAAAGACTTCAAATTCTCCTGAAGCCTTTCAAACCTCACTACCCAAAAATTCATTCTTTCATCTTTCTTCTTCATAATGAAATTTCGCAGCGGCAAAGTGAACGTAGCTCTCATACTGAGAATGAACTACTGTAAATCTTGTGTTGTGTGTGTGTGGTTGATTATTTGTCCTTTGTTCGCTTTATTTTCACTTTCATAAGCATTTAAGATTTGCTAGTATTTAATAAAATCCGCATATCACTCTTACCGTGGACCAAAATTCTATACTTTCTTTAATTGTGTGTTCTTGATAGAGCCATAATAAGTCAATATGTGAACCAAGGAACTCATCTTCTCCCATTAACAATTGCATATCCAACATGAGGGTAGACGAGTCTAAAGAAAACTTAATTGAATTCAAGCCTTACATGAGAAGTATGTTTAAAAATATATGGACCTAAATTTTACTAGAAGAAATCAAGTCCAATTGCTCCCACCATCTTCCAATATAGGTAGAAACACATAATCGTATCCGTGCATATGTTGTGCCAAAGATGGTTCCTCTAAGTCTCAACATCAACAAAATTATCCATACATACAAAGCACTGGTTAAATTTTCATACAGCTTTCTGAGAAAGATAAACCAGTAATATTAAAACTTTCACACATCTAGACAAATTGACGCAAGGCAACACCCAATGACATGAAGGGTACGCCATGGAAGAAAAATATAGGTACATGTATTTTTAGATAAACCAGTTATAGTAAAACCCACTGAAACTCATATGGGTTCTGGGAAAGGATCCCCCGAATATTGGAAATTCACTTTTAGTTCATATGATTTAATAAATTACTACATTAATATCTAATAAATAGTTATATATATATATAAATGGGTGTTAAAAGCAAATAATTTGATGTATTTTAATTGATGAGATCTCTTATAATAGAGTGAGATATGTTAGGGCCAAAAAATGTCATCGGCCTAAATAGGCCCAAAGACGAAGACATCTTCAACAAAGCTCGAAGCCAGGGCCCAATTCCAATTGGGCCCGCAACAAAGTTTTGCATATTAGGTCCGTTCGATACACCTACCCAGTTGCTCACCATTTGGACCTAATCAGCAGAGGCCCGATTCGTTTAGGCCTCATCGCCAGCTTATTTGAGCTCAAGCCCTCTGATCCTAGACCACCTTCTGGACTTAGGTCTATTTCGAGCCCAAGGTCGCCTACATACCCCGGTACTATCCGAACTCTATTAAAGAGGTCCATCACTACCCTAATTCGTCTAAGATCCGTGTCTTAGACACACTGGGACTCCTTTTGCTACTAAGGTGGGGGAGCCAAAGGTTCTTCTCTTTCACAAAACCTCAACTCCATGGACTCTCAGTCCCACCAGGATTCGAAGATCTTATAATCGCTATTTAAACAGAGGCCAACCCTCTCACAAGGGGATAGACATTACACCTTCAGACCTCGCAGTTCCCACTCTCTAGAACTTCGCATTACAGCCATAGTTATAGTCTCCAACTAGAATTCTGGTAACCTTTTCTCTCCCTGACCCTCATTAAATTAGCCTCACTCAACCTTGCTTACTTGAGTGTCAGAGTGCCTACAACAAACACCACCCCCAGTGTTTTCCGTCCGCTTCACGCTTGTTTTCTTACGTGTGCAGGTACAACAGATTGCTAGTGGCCTCAACCTCATGGGATCAGTCCCTATTTTCGTAAAGGTAGATTTTTGCATCTACAGTTTGGTGCACACCGTGGGGCCTCTAGCAATCATTCATCTCTCGGACCCTGCTTCGTAAAGAAACTCTCTATGGCTGAAAATTCTGATAACACTAATCTTGGCCTCGAGGCCAGACTGGAAGTTCTAACTACCCTTATGCAATAGCACTCAGACAAGGTGACAGCACAGGAAGTTGAGAACACTACCATTCGAACTGAAAACGCCTCTGTCAAGGCTGAAAACCAATCTCTAAAAGAGAAGGTAAATCGATTTTATTACCTTGAGCTTCAGCCTTGTCAGGTACAACCCAATCAATTCCATGCATCAGTTCCATCCATGCAACCTCTCCAAACTCCAGAGCACAGACCAACGATCTCGGACAAAAGGTTGCGACAACTTTATTCATCACTAGCGGATGATTCAACCCTGAATCATATTGAGCGGGGATTGCCAATAGAGCCACTCTCGACCTGTTTCAGGCACGAGATCAAGACATCTAAGTAACATAGAGCCCACCACAACAAGAGCCACTCATCCTTGCCATCTCATTTCATCTTCAATCAACTATTCCTACCCAAACCCTACTCGGCTCGACTCATCCTCGCGGGTCGAGCGGGTTCCCTTACCTTCAAACCATCGCGCTTGAGTCCATCCATCCCCACGGACCGAATGACTCCCAAATAACCCCTCTCACCATCCATGTGGGATGAAACACTCGATCAATCACAATGGGAGCCACCCAACCAGAGGGAGTGAATAGAGATCCGAGCTACCAAGCGGCACACAATGGAATGGTTCGTCAGGCTACACCACGTGACTTGACCCAACGAAACGCATCGAGTGCAAATCATATAACCAATCGAGTCAACCAGGACGACCTAATGGCATTCGCCTCGCCCATGGAACAGATATTGGCCAAAAGACTGGTTGACATAGAGGCAATGATGAGGCATATACCTGGTGTACCAATCCCAACCAAAAAGAGTCAACCTCATGCTATGCCGACTCACCCTTTATGGATGCAATCGCAATAGCCGAGATGCCTAAAAAATTCACCATCCCTAGCATGAAGCCTTATGATGGCAAAACCGACCCAGATGACTACATAGCCTAATACAAGCAGCGAATGTTTGCCGCCTCGATACTCCGAACACTGAGGGAAACCTGCATGTATAAGAGCTTCGGCTCAAGCCTCTTCGGACCAACTCTTCAGTAAAGTGGTCATTTGCCCAACTCACCGACACTTTCGTTGAACAATTCGCCAGTAGCAAGAAACTCAAGAAGCTATCAGCCGACCTATATAGAGTCTATCAAAAGAGGGGGGAGCCACTGAGAGAAAACGTCAGCAGATTCAACAAAGAAAAAATCTCCATCCCATCTTGCAACCCAGAGACGGTGGTAGATGCTTTCATAAAGGGTCTCTTCCCAGATGGAGAACTATACAAAGACCCGATGAAGCTCGGCTGTACCATAATGGAAGACGTCTTAGCCAGAGCTATGATTCAAATCAGGTGGGAGGAAGATGAGATGAACCGGATGAGGCATGCCAAATATGATGACCATCACCAAAAGCGGAATGATAGAGGTCAAAGTATAGATCGCTTGAGCCCCATTATCAGCCCCCTCTCTGCAATCCAAGCACAGTCAAAAAACCATACGATTGTCAGCCAACTAGAGCCGACAACAAACCATCTGGATCGAACCAATTCAAAGTTTCAGGGTATAACCTCAACGTCGAACCAGCTCAGGTCGTGGCAATCATGAAAGGAATGGGACCTATCGTGAAGTGGCCAGCCAAGCATAATCCCGATGCGAAGAGGAACACGACCAAGTGGTGCGAATTCCACGGTGACCATGGTCATAACACCGCGGATTGCATCGCCCTAAGATTGGAAGTCACAGCACTACTGAAAAGAAGACATCTTTGGGACCTATTGATGAATAAAAGGAAGAATACAGTCGGCCAGAGAAGCTTGAAGGAAACATCTCCCCCTCCACAGGAACCAACACCAAGGAGTTCTTCTTCATTATCTCTGGAGGGTCGGAGATCAGTGGGGTAAGTTATTCCTCAGCCAAACGCTATGCCCGAGCCAACATCACCTTGAAGTCCAATCCATTCATCCATCCTCTTGAGCGCACACCAACCAAGTAATTCAGTTTGAAGATGACAAGCCAGTCACCCTTGCCGCCCCTTATCACGATGCTTTAGTTCGCCAACATCCTGGTCAAGAGAGTATTCGTAAACGGGGGATCCTCAGCAAACATCCTCTTCCTTGAAGCTGTGAAGGCTATGGGACTGGATGAAACAAACATCAGCAGACGACCAACCATACTAGTCGGTTTTAGTTCCTAGTAGAAGTACACAATTGGGGAAATCGCTTTGCCTGTCTACACCAGCGGAGTCAACAAGCAAACCATTTTTCTAGTGCTCGATTGCCCCTCACCGTACAACATCATCTTGGGTCGACCCTGGATCCACAACATGCGAGCTGTTCCATCCACCTTCCACCAAACTATAAGGTTTCCAACAAAATGGGGAGTAAGAGAAATCAAGGGCGATCCTAAGGCCTATAAAGACTGCTACGAAAATGCCTTCAAAAGCAAAGGTCATGCCTCATATCAACTATAGTCCATCCAACCCCTCCAACCGAGCCAGATCAACCATCCATGGAAGAGTTGAATGAACTGTAGATACACTCAGATCACCCTGATCGGAAGACCTAGATAGGCTCTCACCTTGGGCTCGAGATAAAAGAGCAACTCATAGAGTTCCTCAAACAAAACTAGGACTGTTTCGCCTGGTCCCACACAGAAATAACAGGAGTCAATCCTGAGGCAATCGTCCACAACCTCCAAGTAGATCCGAATCACCCTCCAGTGAAGTAGAGAGGAAAGAAGTTTGCACCAGAACGCAACCGGATCATCAATAAGGAGATTGACAAACTACTGAATAACGAGCTGATCAAAGAAGTCCACTGTTGTGAAGAAAAAGAACGAAAAGTGGAAGGTCTGCATAGACTTCACGGATTTGAACAAAGCATGCCATAAGGACTCCTTCCCGCTTCCACATATCGACATGATGGTTGATGCAATAACAGGTCACGAACTCCTAAGTTTCATGGATGCATTCTCAAGGTACAACCAGATTTTGATGCACCCGGACGACTAGGAGAAAACAATCGTCATCATAGAGAGGAGGACCTATTGCTACAAAGTAATGTCATTTGGTCTCAAGAACACCGGGGCCATCTATCAACGGCTAGTTAATAGAATATTTGTTGAACACCTCGGAGACACCATAGAAGTATACATCAATGACATACTCATCAAGTCCCTTATGGCGGAACAGTACCTCGACCACCTCAGCCAAGCATTTGTCATCCTAAGGAAATACAACATGAAGCTAAATCTAGCCAAATGTTCGTTCGGGGTCTCATTAGGAAAAATTTTGGGATACATGGTAACTCAGCATAGGATAGAAACCAACCCTAACCAAATCCAGGCGATCCTCAATATACCATCACCAACTTGCATTAAAGACATCCAGTGCCTCGCGGGGCGAGTAGCTGCCTTGAGCTGCTTCATCTCCAGATCCACCGACAAGTGCCACCATTTCTTTGTCACACTTAAGAAATCCAGGAAATTGAGTGGACCCCCACCTACGAGGAGGCCCTGCAATAGTTAAAGAGGTATCTAACCTCTCACCCGCTCCTTTCTAAGCCTGTGGTTGGGAAAAAGCTTTACACTTACCAGGCAGTCTCGGAGACAACCATCTCAGCAGTGTTAGTCTAGGAAGACAATGCAAAGCAGCTACCGATTTACTATGTAAGCAAATCACTCCTCGATACCGAGACACGATACATTCAATTGGAGAAACTGGCATTCGCCCTCATCCATGCATCCAAGAAGCTCAGACCATACTTTCAATGCAATTCCATAGTCATCATCACCTCCTTCCCACTCAAGAAGATACTTCATAAGCCAGAGTTATCAGGCTAACTCACACAATGGACAGTAGAGCTTAGTGAGTTCGATATATCTTTCCAACCATGCACCGTCGTCAAATCCCAAGCATTGGCCAACTTTATTGTTGATTTCACCCCTAACACCACCATCCAAGCAGAAACTGAGTTATTGTGCATGAATAGCGGATCGCCTTCAAAGTGGACTCTCTCAGTAGATGGCTCAAGCAACATGAATGGAAGCGGGCTGGGCGTTATACTTATTACACCAGAAGGGGATATCATCCAACGGGCCATATGATGTGGGTTCAAGTGCATAAACAACGAAGTCAAATACGAAACTCACATCGCTAGACTTTCTCTGGCCAAAGAAATCTGAGTAAGGAAGCTGGACGTAAAATCCAACTCTCAACTCGTAGTCAACCAGCTATAAGGCACTTACCAAGCCTGAGACTCGAAGATGACAGCCTACTTGAACTTGGTCAAAGAAATGCAAACCGCCTTCGAGGAATTATCCATCACCCAAGTCCCAAGAGCGAAGAACACCCATGCTAATGCCCTTGCCAACCCCGGCTCAACCCTTCAAGGCTCCTCCCAATCATCCATCCCACTGTTGTTCCTCCAATGGCCAACCGATTTGGAAGGACACCTAATAAACAAGTTGCCAAAGAAGTAATGGACGTCGAACCAGCCAACTCTAGATGACCCCAATACTCAAATACTTGGAACATAATGAGCTCCCAGTCGACAAGAGTGAAGCACGCTACCTAAGAGCGAAAGCCACAAGATTCACCATATATGAGGGTCAAGTCTTTAGGAAGTCGTTCTCTAGCCCCTACCTTAAGGGCATAAGCCCAGAAAAAGCTAAGCGGGTTCTCGTCAAACTCCATGAAGGCGAATGTGGAAACCATGCAGGAGGATGCAGCCTTGCCCATTGGGTGATCACCGCTAGCTACTATTGGCCAACCATACGCACTGACTCAGCAGCCTATGTGAAGAAATGTGACAATTGTCAAAGGTTCGCCCACGTCTCACACCTCCTACTTGAGCGATTCAACTCCACTCTCATACCTTGGTCATTCATGAAGTGGGGAATAAATATAGTCGAAAAACTCCTGAACGCACCCGGACAGCGGGTGTTCATGTTGGCAATCACTGACTACTTTACTAAATGGATCGAAACTAAAGCACTCGCCCAAATCAAAGACCAAGAGGTAAAAGCCTTCATCTGGAAACACATCATCTACAAATTTGGAATACCGAAGGAAATAGTCACCGACAATGGATCCCAATTCATTAGTTCAGGCTTCAGAGACTTCTGCGACATGTGGGGGATCAAGCTCAGCTTCTCTACCCCCCGTAACCCTTAATCAAATAGCTAGGCTGAGTCATCAAATAAAACAATCATGTAGACTTTAAAGAAGTGCCTCTAGAAAGCCAAGGGCGCATGGGCAGATGAACTACCCGGAGTCCTCTGGTTCTACCGGACAACAGCCTGCTCGTCCATGGGCAAAACTCATTTCTCCCTCACATATGGATCTGAAGCAATCATCCCGGCTGAAGTATCGGTCCTCTCAACTAGACTCGAATGGCCAAACGAAGAAACCAATAGCCAAAGTCTTTGTCACAACTTGGACAGAGTTGACGAACTATGCGAGTAGGTGAACATTCACAATGCAATCTACCAACAATAGGCCGCTCGACACTACAATTGTAATGTCCAAATCAGAACTTTCAAATTAGGCGATTGGGTCCTCCGCATGGTCTTTCAAAACACTAGGGAGATCAACTCTAACAAACTCGGCCCTACCTGGGAGGGTCCCTACAAGATCGCCAAGGAAGTAGGAAAGGGCACCTACAGACTCCAAACCCCCTAGGGCAAGGACATCAGCAACAGTTGGAATGCAATCCATCTCAAAAGTTACTATTTTTAGTCAGACTTTCTCATCAACATTTCTGTTTTCTTGTTTTTGTTTTAAAAAAAGGATGAATGGGCATGTCCACCTCTTTCACCGTCAGTCGGCTTCATGGCCTGAATTCAATAAAAGAACTATTCAGCAATAGAGCAGCATACACATTCAATTGGCTCAGACCGATTCGTTAACTTACACCTTCAATCGACTCAGACCGATTCATCGACTTACATCTGCAATCGACTAGGACTGATTTATCGACAAACACCTTCGATCGGCTTAGACTGACTCATAGACTCATATATTATATCGGCTCAGACCGATTCATCAGCTTACACCTTCAATCAGCTCAGATCGATTCATTATCATACACATTCGATCTGCTTAGACCGATTCATCGGCTTACACCTTCAATTGGCTCAGACTGATTCATCGACTTGTACTATCGGACGGCCCAAATGGACCTAGCAACTCAATGGCTTACACATCCGGTCTGTCTTATCGACACACCGCCACAACACTGGCGACTTAGTCACTTGGCCTCGTCCACATCACAGCACAAGTAGTCAGTTTAACCCCCATACATTTACAAGTAATCAAGCAATCAACTCATACATCCACAAGGAAAGCAGCAAAATGGAAACACAAGCAAAAACACAAAGCCTCTAACAGCTAAATATAAGATAAACAAAATAGCCTTAGGCGGCTAAGTATCGGGTACAAGAAAGGCACATACGCCATGAAAAGGCATCACAGGCCCCAAAAATACATGAGAAAATGAAAAATAAACCTAAGGGGCACCATGGTCCATATCGTCGTTGCGAGTAATCTCACCCATCTCTGACTTAGTCACCTTATCATTGACCCTAACAGTCGCCCCTGCAACTTGGTCGCCAGCATCCTCCATAACCGATCATGTGGTTGGCTAGCAAGGTCAAATATCTGATCATCGACCCGCTCATTCGCATAATCTGAGCGACTAGCAGCCGCCTTCTCCTCCTCCTCCTCCTCCATCTCCTGTAAGAGCTAGATGTCATCATCCGGATTCCAATAGGAGGTGTTTTCGGCCTTGTCCTCCAGCATCAGCTCTCCTTTAGCCTTGATGATGACGTCATTGGCAATACTGAGGCACTACTCCCTCAGGGACTAGACCTTTTTGTTCTTCTCCACCAGCTCATTTTTCAATCATTCTAGCTTAGCCTCAACCTCCCTCAATCGCTACTGGCTCTCCCATTTGGCTTTCTAGGCTACCGCCTCTTTGTGTCACAGATTGGCATTGGATTTGGATACATCTTGTATCCTCTTCTCCTGCGACATGATGGATTTCCTAAGGTGCAGGCTACTAGTGAAAGCCTGCATGACAAAACAACTCGATCAGTATACAATCACTATAAACACAATAAGGAAAAAATCTGGCTCATACCTGGAAAGCACAGGAAACCCCATAGTCAGTGGCTGCGACAGCACCCATCTGGTTTAGACGGCTTTTGTTTGCCGGAAATAGAAACGAATCAGCCAACTTGCTCATGTAAGCCGCATCCGAATATGTCGATGCAGAAGTCGGGATGCTGAAAGTAAGTATCTCAGTCTCCTTATCCAAGATCGTGGTTTTGGATGACCCAGCCCCGGCCGCAAGTGCCCGACCTAATGGAGTCACAACCACATCCTCCACCTTTCTTTCCTCTATGGCCGAAAAGTCCCTCTTTCGCTTCTCGCGACGTCTCGCGATAGAATCACTTGCGCTTGGGATGACCAACTTCTTCGTAAACTTCTCTGCAATCATAAATTGCTCAACAGTTAGTAGGTTTAGCCTTGACTTACCAGACAAAATATGATTGCAGTAGTGGATGAGCAATACACTCCAAGTTTGCTTCAGCTAAGGGAAGGGGATACCTCGCTGAATCGCACCCACTCCGGCCCAAAGGCGACTCGTCCTCAAGTTATCCTCCTCCAACACGACCCGTCAATCCCTCTACGCTTTTGGAATAGCAAGAATCTTTTGGGTCTACACGTCCAAGCCGTCCCCATTTTGTTTGGCACAGTTGAATTCAAGATCTGCAAAGAGGAAACACAATAAGATTTTAGTAATCAAAACGTGGGTAAAGACAAAGTTTCTCACCAGTCACTCGCCAGTGTACAGAATCTCGCCTTGGCCTCTCTCCCTAAAGACCGTTTCACCCCTCATGAAGAAGAACCGCTTCTTCCAAATTTTATCACTCGACCGGAGGTCGGTCATGAGGTGAGCCCGATCAGGCCTAAGGTTGATCAAGTATCAGCCTTTATCCTTGTCGTTTTCCTTTAGGAAATACGAGTATAACAGCTCGTGCAACCCAAACATCACCTGATTCTGCACACAGAGGTCTTCTAGAGCCATCAACAATCTCCACCCATTTGGCATAATCTGGGTCGGCGCAATCATGAAATGATTTAAGGCCTCCCAGACAAGACGAGGGATGGAAAGCCTTAGCCCATCGTGGAACCATTTCTCATAGGCGCTCACCCAACCTTTTGCCTCCTAGTCGACTTGTTCATATGACCTCGATAGCCTGATTTTGACAGACTGCGAGATGTGATACATCATCCTAAACTGCCATACATCACTCTCCTTCAATAAGGGCGTCAATATCCCGCTACCACGCCGACTCGGCTCGTCCTCGGAGCCATTGCCGGTGGAGGGCGAACTCTCGGGATCATCAACTTTATCAAAGTCTTCCCCACTCCTCCCTTGCCTATCCAACTCATCATCACTCAGTGTGGCGCCACTCGACCTAGGGGCGGCCACATTCACTCTCTTCAGTATACCGATCGGAACGCCCCACCTTCGGGCATCATCACCATTGTTGGGGCATTCTCATACTCATTCCCAACTTCTATCTCCACCCCACTCAAGTCGCTCAACTCTGACTGCGATACTCGACCCGAGTGACCGACCGACTTTTAATTCAAAGTCGAACCCTGTTTCGGAAGCCCCACTCGCCTAGAGCTGCCGACCGACTGGTCCTCAAAACAATCTTAACTCTCCAACCTCTATGTGACCTTCGGCTCGGTTTGGGCTACTGAATACCTGTTTGCTCATATCCACTCACGCAGGTCTTCCACCCCTCGGTTGGGAAGACCAAGCGACCCAAGTAACTAGCCCCTACCAGAAACCATGCTTCTTCACTCGAAGCACCGCACTCGACCCGACCAAGCAAACCGAGATGAGTTGAATGGCAGACTAATGTAAACAGATTTCATCTTCTACCTTCCCCAAACCCAAAATCTGTGAACCCAGTTGAAAATTTTTGTGCTTTCTTCATTCACCCTAAACTTCAAACCAAACAATCTAAGTTGCCACTAAATCTAGGGGTGTTCGGTTCTGGGTACCCTACATTTTTTTAAGGAACCGGAACCGACGGTTCCTTGAAATTTGGAACTGGAACTTGTAAAAACGGTTCCAGTTCTAGTTCTGGTTCTGGTTCTAGGTACCCTATAAAATTACATGACCCCCCAAAAGTTTTTAAAATGGCAAAAAAACCCTTAAAAACTTACAAATACCCCTCAACCTAGAACTTGTTAACAAAAATAAAATTACAAATTATAAATTCAAAATTATAAACTGCATTACTTTGTAAAGATAGATTCTCAAAAGTCAAACCAACTTACTTTCAATGTTATGAAATATAAATATAAATATAAATGTATTCACATTACTTTTTCCACAAAAGTTTTTATTAACCCCCTACTCTTTAATTTTATTTTATATTAGTCTCGGTTCCCGATTCCGGTTTCGGTTCCTAACTATAAGAACCGGAACCAGAATTGAAAAGTAACAGTTCCAAAAATTTGGCACCAGAACCTACCTGTTGACGGCCGATTCCAGGTACGAACCGGAACCAAACCCTGGGTACCCGCCGGTTCCGATTCTGGTTCCAATCGGTTCTTTTGAGCACCCCTAACTAAATCTACCCCAGCCAAAAATAAAGAAACACAGCACCTCCCAGTTTTTTCAAACCCTTCCAAAAAGCTAAAGCAAACTTACCAAATCTCACTCAAATCTCTCCAAAAATGCTACACAAATAAAGAGGAGCAGAAAAGAAACAGAAAGTAGTGCAAAAAACCAATGTTTACTGTGAAAATGGTCAGAATCCACGAAAGAACGTCCACTGCCACTGAAAAAAAAAACTTGAAAAGAGGAAGAAAATGCAAAGAAAGAGAAACAAGAGACGAAATGAAGACGCACAGTCGCCTACTTGATTTTATGGACAAAGGTTGGCGAAAGAGACACGTGGCAGCCTTGCATTGGTTATGGAACAGAGCAGCTCTTCGTTTTCCCACCCAAACCAAGGAGCGATCTCCATCGCACATGTGTAGGGATCCGCGAACACTCCAAAGACATGAACCCATGCACGCGCCCAGCTCAATCGCTCGACCAACCTGACCAAGTAGACGTGTCTAGCATACAAATTGTCCATTTCCTACAGCCAAGCAAACACATTCTAACACTTCACTCATTCAGTACGCCCTCCCGACCAAACGAAAGGATCAGAAGTATTACCCCAGCCCTTAGACCCCATGACAAACCTCACCAAAAAATTACAGAGCACCAAGTTACTCGATCATCCCGACCGAACGAGCTAATCATGAGTGGGAAGTGCACATACACCTTTTCATTCGGATTCGATCAATCAGCCTAAGGTTCCACAAGTGGAATGACCCTAACGCATTCCACTCGGTTTGTTACACCAACTGAGGACACCTTCAGGGGACAACTCGCACACCAACTCACTCGGCTCGATACACCGAGTGAGGACACCTTCATGGGACGTTTCACATATCTTCCCACCCGGTGCGACGTACTGAGTGAGGATATCTCAAGCAGATTCTTTCATGCTCCCCCTCAATCCGATGTACTGGGTGAGTCTATCAAGGTCAACTCCACTCCCTCAGTTGGTCAGATATGCCGAGTGAAAGCATGATGATGTTTCACCTCTACCTGCTCGGCCTAGCATACTAAATACATCACCGACAACAAAAGCTATACTATTCGTTCTCGCGGACAAAGAAGCAACACGTTCACATGTTCAACCGGTCGATTACAAAGGTCGACTAGATACACCTTCACGTAATGCCTACTCTCTAAGCTAAGAATTCCTTAACTTAGAGAGTGGGGGGCAAACGGTTAAGGCCAAAAAATGTCCTCGGCCCAAATAGGCCTAAAAATGAAGACACCTTCAACAAAGCTTGAAGCTAGGGCCTCATTCCGATTGGGCTCACGATAGAATTTTGCATATCAGGTCCGTTCGGTACACCTACCTAGTTGCTCACCATTTGGACCTAATCAGCAGAGGCCTGATTCGTTTAGGCCTCACCGCTAGCTTATCTGGGCCCAAACCCTCTGATCCTAGACCACCTTCTGAACTTAGGATCTATTTGGAGCCCAGGGTTGCCTACATACCCCGGTACTATTCGAACTCTATTAAAGAGGTCCATCATTACCCTAATTCATCTAAGATCCGTGTCTTAGACACGCTAGGACTTCTTTTCCTACTAAGGTAAGGGAGCCAAAGGTTCTCCTCTTTCACAAAACCTCAACTCCAAGGACTCTCAGTCCCATCAGGATTTGAAGATCCTATAATCGCTATTTAAACAGATGCCAACCCTCTCACAAGGGAACATACATTACACCTTCAGACCTTGCAGTTCCCACTCTTGAGAACTTCGCATTACAACTGTAGTTATAGTCTCCGACTAGAAGTCTGGTAACTTTTTCTCTCCCTGACCCTCACTAAATTAGCCTCACTTAGTCTTGCTGACTTGAGCGTTAGAGTGCCTAAGGCAAACACCACCCCGATGTTTTTCGTCCGCTTCACGCTTGTTTTCTTGCATGTGCAGGTACAGTAGATTGCTAGTGGCCTCAATCTCACGGGATCAGTCTCTATTTTTGTAAAGATAGATTTTTCCATCTACATGATGTATATGAAGAAACAAATCTAGAAGACATATTTGGGATAATTATAAATTATGTGCTCGATAAAAATGTTAGACATTCAGGTCACACGTTCATTTTTTTTATGTAGGATTACATAAATGTGTGGCATAAATGGATTTAATTTATTAAAATGTAAATCAAATTTGAACAAGTAGAATTATAATAAAGCTCGAGATCTTATTATTTTTACTTTGCTGATCTGTGTGCTAGCTTATATAAGATTATTTTATCAATGGAAATATCTAGTTTTCTTTACATTGATTTTCATAAAAAAATAAAATAAAATGAAAAAACAAAAGACTTTTCCTTAACTTACATTGATTTTCATAAAAAATAAAATAAAATGAAAAAACAGAAGACTTTTCCTTAACTTAATTTTTGTTGGTTGGATATGTTAGAGTAGGTGCCCCAAAGTCAATCAATTATTGTAGAATTGACTCTTTGTAATAACATTCATTGATGAATAAAAGGCATTTTATACTATATCGCGTACATCATCATTGTATGTATTGATATATGTCCTTAGAATGGTGGAACAGTGATGAGGATATCAAGTGTTTCAAATCTTGATAGTGAAAACCCTATAAGCACATAAGGTGGCAGTTCTAGAAATGTCCGTAGCCCCAATATTATTCTGAAGTAAAGGGCATAGATAATACAGTAAGGCTATCATAGTGTTGAACGACCCTGTCGAAAGGCAGTGACTGATCTCACTTGTCAAGGTTGTTTGGTGCAACCTGGTGCAACACATGGGTGCTTGCTGTACGCAAGTTCACTGGACTGACCCACCAGAGGATTCCATATGAATGGTAACCCCAGTGTCTATGGAACAAATCCTCTAACGAATGGTGGTGCATGTGATCCTTAGACTTGAGATCACCGGAGTGCCTTGTGCACCGATTGGTGTAGTTTGACACTAGCCTAACGCAGTTCTATTCAGAGCTGTCAATACAGTGGTGATTGGCTGCATTAAAGAGTGTATCAAGACTATGGTGGATAGACAGAGGATTCATCACTCCCGGGTACGGGAGAAGTTATCTCACGGCGCAATTCAGTAAATGGCAATGACACTAAAATTGTGGCCATAGTGGGATTGAGTTGTTGCTCTATCCAGTTTATAATACAGATCATTGGTCCAGTAACTGAATACATAATATCGAGAGTAACCGAGGTTGACACTATTTCTATGTCACAGTCTCGTCGAGATAACGGATGATGAAATGATCAGATTATACAGTAACCATATCGTTGACAGGTAGCTGCTTCGCTGAATCCGAATTTATCAGGTGGCCATGATGCCTTGCTAGGGGCCAATCTTGGTCTGTGTATAGTGAGATGATTAATTGGTGTTAATCGCGATACTACACACTACCGGTATGATGAGGAGCCTATGGGTCACACGTATAGAAAATAATTTAAGAACCAGTTTAGAAGAAGGGTGATTTCATCTTTTTAGGCGAAAGGGTATTTTGATAATTTCACAGTGCAATTAAATTTGCTGAGGTCGTAGCCTTTATTTAATTTGATATTAAAATTAAATAAGTAAGATTACGTTTAAATATGTGTTAGCATATATTTAAATAAATTATCATAATTGTTAAATGTTAATATATATTATAAATATATATTAATTGAATTTAATTGAGATAATGATAAATTAAAATTAAAAATATCTTAAAATTGATGTTTGGATACAACTACAACGGGTGTTTGGGTTGGAGCCTAAGCTTATTCCATGATGGAATAGGGTATAGTGTGCACTATATAAGTGCACACTTTGTGAAATAAAATAATTCACTCATTCATTTCATTCACAATTGAAACACTCTAGCCCCTTGAAAACACTGTCACACCAGATTGCATTTTTGCTTGAATCAAATTACTTTGATTTTTCTTCTTGGTTCTTAAAGGCTAAAAAGGATCTAGCAAATCCTTCTTTAGTTCTTTGAGGTTATCTTTGTGTGGACTACACCGGTTCGATCCTACACTTGGGTCGGTAGCGAAATACGCTCAGAAACAAGTTGGAGGAGCCTCCAAACGTGCGTATGATTTCTTAAACTCTAAACTGAAAATCTGCAGATTCTTATTTATTGAATAAATTGTAAATTTGTACCCTGATCTTGGTTCTAAGGAACGATCCATGTTGTAAATATTTTGTTTTTCCGCTGCCTTATCTTGATTGTTTCCTAACATGATATAATATTATTAATTGAATATAAATTGTACTGACTGTATCTATTAAGAAAGTTTTTCACAAAATCTAGAGAGAGTTTTTGATGAATATTATAGGGGCTTTCAAAATCTCCAATATATATTCACGTCTTTTTATTTTTTTTGAGCTCGAATTCGAACTCTGATGCGAGCACAAATTCTAGCTCCTTCTCGAGCTTAAGACAACTCGGGTAACAAAAGAATTGAACTTGAACCAATCTCGAACTCCAGTAAATTCCTCGAGCTCGAATTCGATTAGGGTTTTCCTAGGCTCGACGAATTCGAACTCGAACTCCTTCATATTTTCACAAACCGACCTCGAACATAAAGGTGTTCAGCTCGGCTCGGTTCGTATGCAGGCCTAGCTAGGCACACCCATGCTTAAAACTGATGATCTTGTTAGTGAAGTCATATGTTGTGGGAGCAACACGTGGGGCAAGCTTGACCATTAGATCTTGTCATGGTGTAAGGACATGTGGCGCAAATCTGGCCACTAAAAAGTCCACTGCACAACAATGGTGATAGTATTGTATCTTCCATATTTTCCTTCAATTTAGGACAACTTTTTAATGTTTACGGGAACTTCGTTGAAGGTGAAAACGAATTGATATATACAATTTGGTAAAATGACATTTTATCTCCAACCTATCATGAAAGGACAACTTTCTTCCTTTTAGTTTCTAGTTTCGAAAACACCTGTGTCACCCCCATTTTTCAAATTTAAATGTTAAACTTAACTAAGAAAAGGGTAATATTATCGGTTCATCTCACATATATAACACTAAGAAAACCAAAAAACCTAACCTAACCTAACTCAAAGTTTAAATCTTGCAACTAAATACAAATAAATCCTAAATCTCTTAAAATTAATTTCCCTAAATTATACACCTTAATAATCGAAAACCATCAAGAATCACAAAACGTACAATCAGATGATCACATTTTTCGATTTTGGATGAACTTTTTAGGATTAATTTTTTATACTTGATGATTTTCTTAATTTGGTATTTTTAATAATTTTTTATTAATTAATTTTAAAATGTTTATTCTTCTAATAATGAAAATAAGTGTAAAACTAGAATTTTAGTCATCAAAGCTGCTCAAATCGAAAATTTAGATAGACGTAGACTAACATTAGGGGTGAAATGAGTGTTCCCAAGGTCAAGGGGAGAAATGTCTTTTGCAAAAGATTAAGGGACAAAATGTTATTCAGCCTATATTATTATTATTTATTGGTGCAATAATTGGTATTGGTTTTAACAAGATTATCTTGATGCCCCATGGACCCTTACCTCTGCTTTAAAGTTATCAGTAGTTGACTACACAGAGATTAATTAATTGAGGTGGGCTACTTTTGCGTGAATTTAATCAATTTATATTGCCTTATAAAACGACATCACTATTAAATATTAATTACTTTCTTGTATAATAGCCCTAATAATAGAAGAGACAAAATGTCTCCCACTAACAGCCCTAAACAATGACTGGGAATAATACGCAATCCTTCATAACAGAGCCATAAAACAGAATCCTTTTTAATTAATTCAGTTCAACAACTCCTCCCAGCTAAGAAAAATAATAAACAGAGAATTTTTTTGGGGAACTGTATCAATAAATTTGGCTTCTTTAATTCCATCAATAACATTAGATGAATTTTATAGGATTTATTCTTAGGGGTGTGCAAAATAACCGATTGGAATCGAAACCGACAAGTATTCAGTGTTTTGATTCTCATTCCTACCTTGAATTGGCCCTTACAGGGAAGGTTTCGATTCTAAAAATCAAGAATCGGCCGGATTCGAATCCACCCTTACAGGAACCGAGAATCAGAATTGAGATCCAGGCACCTAAGTAAGAATCGAGACTGAATTATAATTTTGTAAACTATTGGAGTGTATTGTAAGTATTTTATTTATGATTTATAAATGAATATTATAATGTATTAATTTGAAACGAAGATTATGAATAACTATCAATATTTTAATGATACCTAATAATAAATATTTTATTTTTATTATAATCTTGTAACCTAACTCTATATTACCATCATGTATACGTACCTGATAAACATGATACATGTGTGACGATGATTTGGTTCCTTTTCTATAACCAGACAATACACTAATAACCAAACTGATAGATTCCTCATCTTTAATTTTAATTTTACAAGGAATCAATTCATCTATGCTCAATTACTCTTCACATATACCCACATGGCCACATAACTACACTTCATCAGCATCAGCCCCCATGGACAACAAAGAAAAGCTTCACATTGCAATGTTCCCATGGCTAGCTTACGGTCACATTATGCCATTTTTTCAAGTGGCTAAGTTTTTAGTTGAAAAGGGTCATCATGTCTACTTCATTTCTACCCCAAAAAACATTCATCGTCTCCCTCAAATCCCTAATAACTTATCTTCTCAGCTAATCTTCGTTCAACTTCCTTTGCCTCTCGTTCAAGGTTTATCAGAAGGAGCTGAGTCCCCCGCTGATTTACCCATTCACAAAGCTCCTTACCTAAAACAAGCCTACGATATGCTCCAACTCCCTTTCATAAACTTCCTAAAAAATTCACAAGTCACTTGGATCATCCAAGACTTTGCCTCCTACTGGTTACCCAGTGCCGCCGCTCAACTCGGTGTCAACACAGTTTACTTCAGCATTGTCAACGCTACCACTTGTTCTTTCTTCGGTTCACCCGCGGATTTAATCAATGGTCGGTTTCAGAAAGCCGAGGACTTGACGATGGTCCCCCAGTGGATAAACTTTAATTCTAATATAAAGTTTAAGCTCCACGATATCATGAGGGGTCAACAGGAATGCAAGGACTCGGTGTCTGATTTATACCGTTATGGAACGGTACTTAAAGATTGCTGCGCCGTGATTGTGAGGAGCTGCCCTGAGTTTGAACCTGAAGCTTTTACTGTATTCAGTAAACTTTTACAAAAACCAGTACTTCCGGTCAGCTTATTACCACCATCAATGCAAGATTATACTGTGGCTGATAGCAAATGGCAAGTTTTAAAAGATTGGCTTGACACTAAGAAGGAGAGATCAGTAGTTTATGTTGCACTCGGTACTCTGTTGACTCTGAGTCAAGAACTTATGCACGAGTTGGCTTATGGGCTAGAAAAAAGTGGGTTCCCTTTTATTTGGGTAATTAACAAACGGCCACTTGTTGAAGGAAAGATGGGTTCGGATCTAGTTCCGCACGGGTTTGAAGATCGGGTTTCGGGTCAGGGCTTGATATGGATGGATTGGGCACCTCAACTAAGGATCTTGGCTCACTCATCGGTTGGTGGTTTCTTGACTCACAGCGGTTGGAGTTCAGTTATTGAGGCGCTTGGATTGGGGCGGCCACTGATCATGCTTACAGGGGGTTCGGATACGGGGTTGGTTGCAAGGATCATGCATAGGCGGGTAGGGTTAGAAATAGAAAGAGATGACAAAGATGGTTCATTTACAAGTGAGCGTGTGGCCAAGTCCATTAGACAAGTTTTAGTGGAGAAAGAGGGAGAGCCACTGAGAGCAAATGCATGGGCCATGAGAGAGACTTTTGGCAACATGGAATTACGTAACAAGTACTTAGAAGAGTTCAATCGGTTCATCGAAAACAATACTGCTCCAAACCGCTCTATATGATTCATCTTTAGGTTTTCATGAATTTGTAAATTTAAATTAGTTGGTTTGTGAATTGTGAAGAAGGGAATCTTCATTGTTCGTTCAAATCAGTTAAGTAAACAAAGGAAGGAATTCCCATTTCCATTTCCATTCCTTTGTTTATTCCGGAAAGCTTAGAGTCGAAAAGCCCTTCAAGTTGTTAAAAGCTATCGCTCCGGTTGGAGTGGGGTGGCGCTTATCTCAAAATGGGTAATTTTTATTTTCTTTCTTTGTATCCCAAAATATCATAAACTAGATGACACGTCCGCGCATTCTGTAAGTTTATTTATTATATTATTTTGTTTTATTATCAAATTTTTATATTTTAAGAAATTATAAATTACTATTGTTTCGTCAAAAAAAAATGTCAAATATTGATTATAATAGAACATTTTGTTATTGTTCCTTTTTTTTTTAATCCGGTTTTTATGTTTAAAGATTGCTGAGAACCCTTATATGATTGCCATTTAGGATGTCGTTAATTTGTCTCCATGTTTGCTGCTTATTGGTGTTGATAAAATAGGGATGATTCACATACATTCAATTAATATCTGCAGTACAAATCTTGCACATTCCTCTTTTAATTTGATAAAATACAAGTGATGGAAGATTGAAATGATCAATTTGTAATTCAGCAGGAATTGAAAACTATATACTTTGATTTATGCATATATGTTCTACGAAGTAAAGTTATATGTAAATAAAAGAATAGTTACCTTGATTTTCAAGTACATTATATCGAATATTGTTGGTCTGTTCATATTGATCTTTAACAATTTATAACAAAAGAAAAAAATTAGGAACAATAAATATTAATAAGGAATTCTCGAAAAAATAAATATAACAGTAGTATTATGTACTTCTCTTTCTCTTCAATTTTAAAATATTCAATTTTTCGTATGTCTAGGATACTACGTCTGTAATTTCTTCATCACCATTATCCATCATCAGGTTTTATACCTGGGAAAAAAATTCAAAAAGGATTATAGCAATACAACGGTAAACAATTCCGAGCCAACCAAAGAAATATAGACAAACTAATACAATAACTTTGACACCACGTAATTTTAAGCAACGTGAACAAATATTATGATCCAGGAGAAATTATATAACTATATAAATTCAGCATAAACACCTCTATTTGTTGTGATAAACCGCACAAAAAATCAGTACATAATAGACATATACATAGTTTCAATTTAATGAATCTTGCTTTTAATACAAACTACCTCTTCGAATTCATGAATGGTAATAAATATGTCACTTTACATTCATATATATCAAGTAAATATTAACATTAGCATTGAAATTAAAATTAAAATACTTAGTACAATTCAGATAAATCATGTAACAAACTGTTAATATATCAACATATATATATGATTCAAAGTAATGAATCATTTAACTGATACAACGTATCTTTTCGCATTCATGAAATTCAAAATAATACCTTATCAATCCATTAATATTCACATTCGTTCATGAATATTAATTAATATTAATACTTATGTACCCTTTCACAGTCAATTAACTATTATTAATAGTAATATATCTTTACCCCTTCACATTCAATTAAACAAGAACAATGAATGAAACTAAATTCATCAAACAAAACATATAATCATGCATACTAATTATTATTATTAATTAATTTTAATATTAATATATCTGTACCCCTTCACATTCAGTTAATTATTACTAATATTAATATATCTTTACCCCTAGCCTTCACATTCAATTAAACAAAAACAATGAATTAAACTAAATTCATCAAACAAAACTTATAATCATAAAACTAAATTTTAATTATAAAACATATAATCAGAAAACATTTAATGTGAATGTGAAGTGTATTTATCTAATTAAACACATCCAACAAATATTGAATGTATCTTGTTATATAGATATCTGTTATTAATAATGCCAAATAGATTAAACCAATAACATGTAGACACTTGTAGCAATTATAGAGATTCTGAGATCCTATGTGGCAATCAAATATCAAGTGCTTCAAAATTATATAGATGTAAATAATGAATCAGACTAAAGTCATCAAACCAAACATATAATCATGCATATTAATTAATTTTAATATTAATATATATGTACCCCTTCACATTCAATTAATTATTATTAATATTAGTATATCTTTACCCCTTCTTCCCTGCTTTTTTGTCCACCCAACTAATTCACTTTGGAAAGTCAATCTAAAATTGCCTCATTTTCCCAAGTTGACCCTCAGTGAATTGCAGATTCATCTGCATTCCTCTCATGTTTGAATTAAAAAACAGAAAAATTTATGACCGTTAAATTGTGAGCACAAAAATATGCATTTAATAGTTTGTTATGTCATGATTTAATCAATACAATTAAATTATTATTTTGAATGGTTACTCATGGTGACTGAAAGGTTGAAGTTGAAAGCATTATAATATAAACAGTTTAAGTGTTTATGGGGTGCAATTTGTTAGGTTATTTTTGTTTGAAATTAATTCCATTATCGCTTATTAGTCAATATATTTTGTCCATTTTATAGTACAATTCCTGTTATTATATTGTTTAGTATATACATTAATACTAATGATAGTATCAAAGTGTTTATGGGATAGAGTCTGTACTATTGTTATTTACAGGCTTTCGATTATTTACTTGTTTTGTACGCATTGTATAATATCTTTGTTCACTGGGTTTCTTAGACTTTTTGTTTTTGAAAGTTGATGTTGAAAGCATATGATATTATATTTCAAAGTGTTATGGAGTGGAGTCTGTTACGTCATTTTTATTTTATAGGTTTCTAATTATTTACTTATCTTCTAATTACAATATAATATTTCTGTTGACAGGGTTTCTTAGGGTTCTTAGAAATAAAGCAACGATGGCTAGTTCACCCAATGTGATTGCACGATTAGAAAGAAATCAAAGGATTCTAGAACTTGAGAAGGAAGTGTACTGGGGACATAATTTTGTTACAAAAAGAATGAAGAAACTATAATGAATTAAAAGACAACAGGAGATTGTAAAAGTCGTTGGAAAATCTTGTGCAGAGTCGGGAACATCTTGATGTCCTTAAAACAGGAAAAAGATTACTGGATGAAAACGCAAACTTACAACCTGCTCTTGCAAAAACAGAAAGACAAGAGATCAAGCTACTGTATTGTGACAGACATGTTTATGAAAACCCGAAAGCAAGTGTCTACATGTTATTGGTTTAGGCTATAATTGTTGCAAGTGTTTGCATGTTATTGGTTTATACTATTTTGTATTATTATATACAATATATTCAATGTTTGTAGATGTTAACTGTTTTATTATTATTAATTAAGTTAAGAGAACCTCTTCACATCACATGATAAATGTTTTATGATTATCGTTATCTTTCATTGTTTCTGTCTAATTGAATGTGGAGGGGTACAGAACAGAAAGGGTAGATATTAGATATATTCGTTATAATTAATATGCGAATAAATGCGAGCATTAATATATTGATAAGGTGTATTGTTGAATTTCATGATTTGATGAGATCGTTGTATCACTTAAAGATTCGTTGCTTTGAATCCTATATATATGTGGATAGGGCTGTGCAAAAAAATCCGATATCCGATATCCGATCCTGATCTGCTCCGCTCCGCTCCGAAAAAATCGGATATCTGAAAATTTGGATCGGATGCGGATCGTAATTTAAAAAAATCTGATATTCGGATCAGATACCGGATCGGGATTGTTAAAAATCGAGATCCGTATCCGATCCGGATTTACTAAACTACTTCGTTTTGAGTTTTAAAATAACCCTAACAGTCTAACACAATTAACTCAACTCTCTCACTCTCATTCTCTGTCGCTCGAACACGCACAGACACACAGTCACTCAACCTCTCTCAACCAGATCTCATCTCAGTCTCTCACTCTCTCTCGCTCAACTCTCTCGTCTCTCTCGCTCGAACACGCACAGACAGACACATAGTCAATCAGCACTCAAACTCTCTCAAACTCAGATCTCAGTCTCTCTCGCTCACTCTCTCGATCTCTCTCGCTCGAACACGCACAGCGGCACAGACACAGACACACAGTCACTTAAAACCTCTCACCTCATATCTCAGTCTCTCTCACTCAACTCTCTCGTCTCTCACTCTATTCTCGCTCGAACACTCTCAGATCTCAGTCTCTCTCGCCGAACACTCTTAGATCTCAGCTCTCTCGCTCAACTCTCTCAGATCTCAATTTCTCTGACTTGAAGCCCCAAATCGATTGTAAGTAAATTTCTTTAGAATTTAATTTGCTGAATTTTATAGGCTACTTTTTTATGTAAGAACACCACAAACTCTTTCACATATAGTCAACTTAAAAGCAGGAGACAACACCAAGCTTCATTATTTCTTTATATTCTTTGCCATACTTATGCCTACTTAACACCAACCATTATTAGATTAGCCTTAATGCTTTTTTGTTAATGTTTTTCCAACAAAGAAACTCATTATGTACTCCCTTCAAACTGTTGACTAACTTTAATTCTATATTAGCTTCGAGCTCGGTCAAACCAAATACACCCTTTTATATGCTTAGTCAAATCTGTATTGAAAATGGAAGCTCCTTATGCTAATTTTTTGTTAACTTAAAAGTTGTTTATTGAAATGGTTATTTTTGTTTTGTTTTGTACAGGAGGATGATGACAAGTAGGAATTGGCAATGAAGATAGCATAGTCATTTAGGCTGTGACAGTGTATGGACAACATAGGTTAATGTTTTTGCTTCATGTTAATTTTTTTAGATCTTTTATCATGTAAGAATTATAATTTCGTTTTATTGCTAGAATTATTTGATTTTAATAAGAAAATTTTAAAATTCGGATCAATTTCGGATATCAGATTATCTGATCTGAATAATCGGATATCCGAAGACCAGATATCCCCATAATTCGGATCGATTCGGATCAAGATATAGCCTGATCTGAAATTTCGGATCGGATCAGGAAAAGCCCTATTCGGATAGATATCCGATTTGAACACGCCCTATATGTGGATATATAATAATTTATTACATGATTTATCTGAAAAAAGAGAGGTAGTCAACTTTTATTGTGCTAAAGCATTTAATCGAAGTTCCCAACCAGTGCATATTTTTAGAAGAAGCCATGCTAGAAGACAATATCTCTGCTGATGTCAATAATATTTGAAACATAACTTATATATTTCATAGGAAAACCTATTAATTGCTTTGTATTTTTGAAACTGTTTGTAAATATTTATGTTGCACTACAATTGAAATTTGGTATTCTGCCAAAAACATGTTGCTAAAAATAGATACGATATCTACTTTGTTTAGTTAGTAATAAATATTACATGATAATATTTAAAAACACAAGAAAAAAGAAGAAAAAACAACAATTTTCTCAAAATCTCAATTTTTCCTTCTAGAGCTTTGATATCTCTTACCAACAGCTGAAGGTTCATAAATATTTTTGCCTGTTCACTATATTCTAGCTCTTGGTGTTCTGTTCCTTCACCTTTTTCTTTACTATGTTGTGAGGTACCTGAATAGAAGATTACATTGTTCTTGTTCTTCGACGATGATTTGGTAGTTGATAATTTGTTAGTAATTTTTGGTGTTAAAGCCTGATGTTAATCGCATCTGCTATTGATGAATCCTTCCATCTTCCTCTTCAACTGCCTGTAATTTTTGTATAAACTATTATAGCATATTAATGTCAAGCAACTATTGCTCATTTGAATTTTTAAATGTGTTACTTAAAAAAATATATATATATATATATCGACGTCTTCCAATCGCTGTAGCTTGTAATCATTTTATAGTTCATCATTGACTGGAAAAAATTTTAATACAGTATAAGTCTCATATCCTTGTTTCAAATCAGTTTTCTGACAACTTAATTTTTGAAAACAAAGTCTTTCCACAAAAAGCATTTACAACATCTGGAATTCTTTCATGATTGTTTCTTGGGTTTTCAATACTGGAACATGACAATCCAACCAATTTCTGGCATACTGAATCAACATTATAAAAGCCGCTTCAACAGTGCCATCTATGACTGCAATATCACTTATACCTGTTATAACAAACATATTCATTAATAATATCAAATGTTAACATTATAATGCATTGTCTCTACAACTTATTTAATTTTCAATAAAAAATTGATTCACCTCATTTGTGGAAATTTAATCTCCTTGTTGCATTTAACACAGTAGAAATGCTATTGTTCATATCAGGATTTTCTTCTTACAAACACGTGCAAGATAAGTAACACACCACCAAATCTGCCATTGACTCCAATTATTTTTGCCTTATTGTATATTCTGTAATCCAATCCCAGCTATACCACATAAGGCTGGTAAGATATTTCAAAGATACTCTATTTTGAAACTCTCCTCCTCGCCGTATCTCATTTAGCTTTCTCTTTTTCAATTTAACAACTGGAATATTTTCATTACTGTAAATCGTACAGAAAGAGAAATAATTGTATAATTATTTCTTAAAATATTTGCAGAAAAGGCTGCTAAAACATGTACTTTCTCTGCAAAAGAGGGACCTCGTCAATTTCCAGATTGATATAGATTCTTGATCCCAAATTACTATTAGATTATCTTACCTGTACATTTGAAATCACGAATTATTAAACCATAAATTTCTATCCAATATCAAAGCCTAAAATACCTTGAACTCTTTAACGTTTGTTGATGTGATAATTATGACAACTGTTTTGTCATCTCCCATTAGCAAGCTCTCATCAATTTTTTTTCGAATTTCTTCCCATAATGAACTCTAAATTTCTCCTTGAAAAAACATCGATGTAACATAATCAAATTGTACCACATTATTACAATATCGAAAAGAACTTACTGTTCAATCTGCAAAATGATATCTCGTTTATAACTGTTTGTTGATATGATTTTTTCGATCTCACCTACTCCATTCAAATACCGATCACATTTTTAACAATTTACTGTATTTAGAATTACAGTAGATAATATAGATGTACAACATAATAATAAAAGGTTTACCTGATAACAAAGATGTGTATTTTTTTCTATTTTGCAGATCATTGATACCAGCAAATTGAAATTTAAACTCTGGAATAGCAATTGTTACTTCCTTGATCTCCTCGATGGAAGTTTCATGAGAGATTGTAAACGATAACGCACCTTCAATAGGCTTGTAAGTACGAGCACATGGTATGACCTTCACATTTTAATCAGATATATATGGTCTTCACGAATTTGGTTCTAAATTTTACAACTCTATTTTTTGTATGTCCCATGCATCACATCATGCTATAAAAAATTACAAATAAAAAAGGTTACGAACTTACACAATTTCAATGTTGGTAAATTATAAATTTAACAAAAATATAATACCTCTTCATCATAAGAATCATATCAGACTAATCAGCTGTTGTCCCTTCTGAAATAAAACATTCCCACAATCTAGAAACCCTGACAATCAATATCCAATCATCTCGCAATTGATTATACTTTAAACAAAATATTCGAAGCTGTCATACCTATCCTGCAAAGATATTAATCCAAGACGTGTGATATTTCAATTGTATTTTGTTATGTTTAATAGGAACAACAAAATGCGAAAAGGCAGAATAGCAAGAGACTGTTTCTCTTAATAGTTACATTTATTGACACATTTAGTGCATATTTTCCACTAAATTGATGTGATAACTAAAGGGTTGATGAATATTATCATGTTCTATTAAATGCATGTACATATATAGATATCAATAGTTAAGAGATTGTGATAAATAGTTAGATTTAGTGAATATTTTAAACAACAAAAATGTGAAAAGGTAGAATAGCAAAAGACGTTCTTCTCGTAATAGTTACATTTATTGAACATATTTAGTGCATAGTTTCCACTAAATTGTTGTGATAATAGGTGATGATATTATCATATTTAGATTAATGTATATATGTAATATCAATAATTAGAGATTGTGATAAATTTACATTTAGATATCTTTAAAATATTATTTTGAGAATTATTACTGTTAATTGAAACCGACTATTATAGCAAGCCCAATAAACAAGAAACATGTGGACCAATTACAACATCTTACATGGCAATCATATATCATCCTACTTGGCGTCAGAAGAAGCATTCTGCTTCAGCATTATATAATATATATATAGATTGTTAGACAACTAGCCTTTAACTAGTTGTATTTTAGTCAAACCTCTGGAGAGGTCAATGACTTTTCATAAATTTTATTTGATTAAATAATAAAATTACTTATTTGATCATATTATGAACAGGGTATTGACACTCTAATAATTTAATTTGATTATATTTTCACAAATAAATAAAAAAAAAAAAAAAAATTTACCTCTTTCACTACATATGGGCATAGCTTTATTAGAAATTGGCAAAAGGTGCTTAATTATACGACAAAATTAGTTCGGGAATATAATTTTTTTTCTTTCAAAATTTTCATACACTTATACATAAAATTAACTTTCGTTTTTCTCCTATATTGATAATGTTGATGTATTTTTTCACACTAACGAAAAGTACATAAATCTCTTGATGAAATCTACATAAACGTTTGTAATAAATCGATGTTTTAATGCTGATTAACGTGAAAAAGATAACACAACAAAGAATAGAGAACTTTTAAAGTAGTTCGGATGCAAATGCAATCTTACATTCACTATTATTTTATTGCTTTTTTTGTGTGTTTTTCACGTACAAGCGAGCTCAATTCTTAGCCCAGATGAGTGTTTTAATAGCAAGCAAAGGGTGTCCAAAAGATCCCCCCATTAGGGTGAGAGATCGGTTTTATTGTCACATTGGTAGACTTACACATAAAGTAATCCTAACATAGAATGACATCCAGCCTGAGATGGACTTATACATGAAGTAACCTCACATAGAGTGACACGCGACCTGACTTACAACTCAACCTTAAGACTTATCATAAAATAATCCTCAGTACACTTTCAAATGAAATAACCCTCTCACGGAGTGACACGCGACCTAGTAACAGTACAACTTTGGACATAAGTGTGAATCCATGCAGTGTGGATTTACCGCATAACGATATTTTTATTGGTTTCAAGTAAATATCTTGATGATTTTGACATATATTGCCCCACGAAAGAGCCTGCAATTTTTCGTCTTTGAAGCAGTTTTCTTGTTAAGAATTTTTGTTAAGAGTTTATGTATATGGATTTATTTGTTATGTGAAAATTTAAGGGAATAAAGTTGAAAATCTAATATATATCTACCAAGAAAATGCTATATTGCAGAGCTTAATTTAATATTAATTGTTGGATGGAATTAATTGATTAGTTAATTAAGTTGATGAAATATTTGCAACCCATTACAAGAGAGTTCCTTATTGTTAAGGAGTGAAGGATTAGTAATTAATGGTAGTGTACCTGTACAACTCTATTAACATTTAATAAAATTGAATGAAGGTAAAATGCATTATGTATAATACTATCCTTACAAAGAAATCGTACACAAAAATAACATGTAAATGAGGTGACAAAAAAATAATAGAAGATGAAACAAAAAGTCAAAATCACTAAATTCCTCTTCCATTCATTTTTTGTCATATCACTTTATATTGAGATCTTAATAAAATTTCTTTGTAAGTGTAGTATTATTCTTATATTATTGTAGCCATTAATGGTATTGATAAGGTTCTCTTGATTCGCCATGACCTAGGTTCTCTTGATTCGCCATGAACCCTCTTCTAGCTCCCTTTGCCTAAGTGATCAGTAGCTTAATTGGATCAGCTAACACCGTATTAAGACAATTTATTAACTTATAATACACACAACCAAATTAAAGTACCTATTATCATATTAATTAAACTATCCATATCATTATGGTTCTTTTTAATTGGAAACCAGAAAAATATGCATTAGTATTAGTCTATTAGAGAAAAAGGAGGTTATAAGAGTGCAAGGTGTCCCCCTCTACAAGTATGTTACGTCCACAATTTAATCTCGTAATCTTTGATGTGATAACTCTGTCATACCTCGCAAAATGGGTCTCGCTTACTTGTATGGGTCTTATATGTTCATTTGCAAGTTAACTAATGACGAGTGGTCACATCAAGTTGTAAGAAAATGTTGTGAACCTAGCATTATTGCTCTCTTTATTAAATAATAAAAATTAACAGCCACCGCCATTATTGAAGGGATTAAAGAATTATGCAGATTTTAGCAATAAATAATTATTACGTGAATTTTGAGAAAAAAAATATAGTCATAATACAACTCTTTTTTTATAAAATTTAGCTCAAGAACCCCTCCCAACTAATAAATGGTAAACAGCGAAAAACACCGAAGGTTTAGAAAGAAAGCTCACTTGAGCTGGTATAGAGTAAAGGTAGTAGCTAAAAGAATGTAAAGAGAAACAAGACTTTTTGTCTGATTGCATTATTTATTTGGGCTTAAGCCTATGTATAGTGTAGGCTACAATCGAAGCTTAAGCCTATGTATGGTGTAAAGCTACATGAATGGAATCGGCCAAGTATTGAGAAACTCGAGTTTGGCTCGATTGGAATAGTCAAAACTCAAGTTCATAGATATACGATAGACTCAAACTCGACTTAATTACAATCAAATCAAAATCGAACTCGAACTCGACTCGTTTGTAATCCAGTTATCAAGTTCGAATTAATTATTATAATTTTTATATTTTAATTTATAATAATATTAATATAAAATTAAAATAGTATATAATATATCAATCTGGATAAGCTCGCGAGCTGTGAGTCCTGAGTAATATTAGGCTAGAACTTGGCTCAATTCGACACACAAGCGACTCGACCTCGAGCGCTCACAAAAGTGTTTCTAATCTCAGAACAAGTGGTTTTCAAGAAAAAGATTGAGAATTAAAGTAGGGATGAGAGATTACCACATGTGAATAGGAAGGTTTTGTCCATTCCCCACAGCAATCTTCCCATTGCCTCTATATTCGTTTTGCACAGGGAGGTTGAGAGGTCATTAGTTATAGTGAGTTGCCCCACTGTCAAGGTACCAGTTGGATCTCCGAGGTTTCAGATGTAACTAATTTGTTGTTGCCCTAGTTTGGAGGATTGTTGGATTGTTGTTTTTTTGCGGGGTTTATTCTCCATCGTACCTGTAGTAGCAGTGTAGCACACTTGGCTAAGTGGCCACAGAGTTGACAGGTAGGTTTGGAATTGTTTCTCCCCCTGCCGCTATTTCTACCTCTGAAGTTCTGATTTCTCCCCCCATTGAATTGTGTTTTTTTTTTTTTTTTTTTTTTTTTTTTTTTTTTTTTTTTTTTGAAGGTTGATCAGTAGTCTGGGTAAAGTTGATGACAGATTTTGGTTTTACATCAACAGTGTAGGTTGTCTTTGGTTGGTCTATCAGATTCTCGTGGCTAAGGAAAAGACCATAAACCTATGGGAGAGAGCGAATCATTTATTGAGGACAATTTTCATATCTCATCGTGTAAGCACAAATAGTAGCCACCTGTTAATTCAGCTTGTTTCTATCATGATTCATGACTAAGATTTGATCCAATCTTTTTTACTTGCGGTCCGGGCTAATTACTCCTTTTTCAAGCCTTGTTTTAGCTTAGTGTCGAGCCCACCTTGAGTCAATTTCGTTGTCCCATCATAACAGCTTTCCTTATTTCTTCCAGGTTTTGAGACTAAATCCTATTTGTAGTCGTTTTTCTTTTAAAGTATTAATTAATAATTAATCTAATTTATGTTCATACTAAACATGATACACCTAATACGCGTGATACCTATCATAAACCTCCAAGGTAATGGTAAAAAAGGTTACCCTTTCATCGAACTTTCTAAGTTTGAATAACCACCTTCCTATTGTGTCTGCCACAACTTACTTTTCAAATTGGTAGCTTTTATCTGTTTTATGTGTTATGCCTGAGAAAATAAAGGGCAACATGGGAAAGTCGCGTGAAGGTGACCTGCTCCCGTCAGAGCAACACGTACACGTCGGGCCTGCCAAATGAATGGAGCTCACACGCGTCCATTTCCCTGCAATAAATCGTACGAGTCAGCTTGGAAGAGAGCAATGGGACATAAGGCTGGATTATATCCTGACAATCACACACACCAACCCATGGATTTAATGATGATTACACGCTTCAGTTTTATATAAAAAAGAAGACCCCTTCATTAAGGGGATTCGGCCATTTTTACAAAGACTCTCTCTCTCCTGTAAACACATTTACTTTTCATAATTCCTCTGTAAGTCAGTCCGCTTTGCGACCTGACCCACACTAATACAATCACATCAGTGGACGTAGGACTGCTACCTTAGCATCCGACCACTTTAAGCTTTCTTTGCATTTATTTCACTTCGTATATCCGTTATCACGTGTGTTAATCCACCAATCAGCATACGCACGTGACAATTAGTTGGTGCCAAAAACGAGCATCAACAGTTTGGCGCTAGAAGGAGGGCCCTGATTTAGTGTCTACCCTTCATCAGATAATCTTTGACCTACTGGTCTTACAGCACAAATGGCCCGCCAATCCAACCTGAGCAGTCAA
Source organism: Pistacia vera (assembly GCF_008641045.1). Lineage (NCBI taxonomy): Eukaryota > Viridiplantae > Streptophyta > Magnoliopsida > Sapindales > Anacardiaceae > Pistacia > Pistacia vera. The sequence continues at coordinate 175,794 of NW_022196831.1, forward strand.
CCAGCGTCTGAAGGATCCCCCCTAGCCCAAGGGACACCCTTCCAACATACCTCCAGTTTCGCAAAATGCGCTGGAAATACCCCACAGCTCCGCAACTGGACCCTGCCTTCAGAAGCAACCTGGAGAGGTTCGCACATACTCTCCAGACGGTCAACCAGAGATTGGACCGTTTGGATCAAGGCATGTCATCTACGACAGCCAAGCAGTACAACCGCCAAAGACCCTGCAGGTCGCACGAAAGCACGGCAAAGGGCGATAGCCCGTGCCGCGAGCACTGCAGCGCGTAAGCGCAAGGGTAGACAGTGGCAAAAATAAGCCTACAGGCTCCCAAGGCCAGCGAAATCAAAAGGCGCCCCAGCAGGGTGTCGACAAAGCTGAGACTCGGTAAAAAAGTGAATCCCGAGCTGTCCCATGCCACGTCGCAGGCAAACCCAAGCAAAATGCTGGACCGCGATGATTCCTATCACCACCAGCAGAACGACCCCGATCGTTCTCATTCGGGTGGCCCCCACACCTCGTGGGGTGGTTCGTACCACCGCGAGGGTCTGAAAATGCCCCACACGCAATCCATCGTCTTCACGCGCCTCTAGTCAGCGTGTGTCGAGCGCGGCTGGAAATACCGGCCGAGCGAGGAGGAATCCGACCTCCGAACTCTCCTGAACCGCAACCGAAAGGCCGGGCTCGCATGGGTGAAAGCAACCCCCAATTGGCTCCGTTACCACAATTGAGGAGCTGCACAAGCTCTGGACAGGCTAAGGGAGCAGCAAAAAACAGGCGCAGGTCGCCTCAACATCCCCTTTTTCCTCCCGAGGTGCTAGCTGCTCCCACTTCCACCAGGGTTCAGAATGCCAGATATGCGGCCGTTTGATGGAAACTATGATCCGCAGGATCATTTATATGAGTTCAACGACCTGATGGAGCTCCACCAGGTTTCGACCTTGCAAATGCTGCTGTTTGGCCGTGACGCTGACCTTTCACGCCAAGCGGTGGTAAGGTCGCTCCCAGCGGGATCGATCGGTTCGTGGCCTCAGATGAGCACGACGTTCCTGCGGCATTTCCAAGCCAATCGAATTTTCAATGCCTTTGAGCTACCTCAGCAACATAAGGCAAGAAAGAACATCCCTGCATCCTACATTACCGCTTCCATAGGAACTCACACAAGTGGCTCACGCTCCAGAGAGTGCATCCGAACTCTTTAATAGCTGGAGTTCGCCCGCAAACCGACCTTGGAAAGACCTGCAGGCTGAGGACGATATTCCCCCTCACCAGATCTACAACCTGGCAGAAAAGTATCTCCGAATAGAGAATTCATTGGCGGCACGTCCGCCGTCGCGATCACGGCACTTCAGCAGCCATGCCTGTCGGGAGATAACAGGCAAGCGGATCGCAAGGACAATTGACGACCAGCGAAAGGGAAGAACCCCGCTACGAGAAAAAAAGTCCTTGCTCCTGTCTCCCACCGCGACCGCGACAGGACCCAATACACTCTGTTAATGTGTCCATATCTGCATCCTCGACAAATCCGAGGAAGCTAGCCTGCTCGGTGAGCCTAAACTAATGAAACCCCTGCTACGCTAGAAACACAAAAATACTGCCGTTATCATCGGGATAATGGGCATCTCACTGATGAGTGCCGAGCTCTAAAGCAGGCTATCGAAGAGCTCATCAGAAGGGCACTTCAAGGAGTATTTGATGACTCCCCGAAAGAAGGCCAAGGGAGCAAAGAAAAAGCGTCGTGATCGCAGCGGTACGATAGTGTTAACATAATTTTCAGAGGTCCGCACCTCGCAGGAAACACGCGAGGAGCGCAGGAAAGATATGCTCGCGAAGCGCGCCATGACCCGATCAGGGTAATGAATACTTCGCAGCGACCTCAAAAGCCAGAAAAGAGGAGCCATCACCTTCTGCGAGAAAAGGCAGCTCGCTTGCACATCCTCACGAGGATGTCTGGTAATCACGCCCCTGAAGGGTGTCATAATGTCTGCAGAATGCTTGTAGACAACGGAAGCGCTGTGAACATCCTGTTCAAGTCCGCTTTCGACAGAATGAACTTGGTTGAGGCCGACCTGAAGCCAGCCTCGATGCCTCTGTACGGTTTTACAGGGGATCACCTATCCCCAAAGGAACGATCCAGCTAACCAGTCACGCTCGCGACTACGCGAGTGACTAGGGTTACCGAATTTTTGGTCGTGGACTGCCCATCGGCCTTCATGGAATCCTGGGCGACCTCTGCTGAGAACCTTCAGGGCATTCACTTCCATTTATCATCTCAAGATGAAGTTCCCCACTCCATCGGGATAGGGAGTAAGCGGGTCGCAAAGCACATCTCGCGAATGCTATGTAAAAGCGGTCCAAATGGCCACACAGGGGAAGGCATTTCGCGATGTGCGCCCCGCCAGGCTATGGCGATCAGCCAATCGAGCCACAGCCTGGTCCGGCGAGGATAACATAGATTCGCAATTCGAAATCCCCCGAGCGGCCCGGTTGAGGATCTGTCCGAAGTTTCGGTTGATCGAAAGAGCCGGCCGAGTGCTAAGACTGAAAGCTGTCTCAACCCTCACTCGCTTCCGAGCTGGTAAGCTTCTGAAGGAGAACATTGACGTGTTCGCCTGGTCGCACGCAGACTGGTCGGGATCGCCCGGACATTATTGCCATGCACTGAATGTCAACAGTGAAGCGAAGCCAGTTCGCCAAAAAAGGAGGGCGATGGATCCGGAGCGGTACGCCGCCTAAAATCAGAAGTGGAGAACCTTCTCCGAAATGGATCCATTCGCGGGCTCTCTACCCGACATGGGTTGCTAACCTGGTCCTGGTAAAGAAACCAAATGGCAGTGGCGGACCTGTGTAGACTTCAGCGACCTCAACAAAGCTTGCCCGAAAGACACTTCCCCCTGCCAAGAATCGATCAGCTCGTTGATGCCACCTCGGGGCACGAGCTTGTTAAGCTTCATGGATGCTTATTCCAGATACATCAAATCCCGATGTATGGACCAGATGAAGACATACGACCTTCTTACGGATCGGGGGCTATACTGTTACAAAGTCATGCCCTTCGGCCTCAAGAATGCGGGTGCGACCTATCAGAGGTTGTCAACCGAATGTTCTCCACCAGATCGGAGGACAATGGAGGTCTTGTGGACGCATGCTGGTCAAATCCCAGTCGCCTCGCCTCAGAGCATATTACGCATCTCGCTGAGATTTTTGACATACTCCGGCTCTACGAATGAAGCTGAACCCTCTCAAATGTTCATTCGGGTTTATCGTCAGGAAAGTTCCTGATATACGGTCAATCAGCGGGGCATAGAGGTAAACCCCGAAAAGATTCAAGCTCTGCTCGATATGGAAAGCACGACCAGCAAAAAGCAAGTCATGAGTCTGAACGGGCGAATAGCGGCACTTAGTCGCTTCATATCAAGGCTAACAGACCGCTGTTTACCATTCTTCAACGTCCTAAAGGCCAATAAGAGATTCGAGTGGACTCCCGAATGCGAGCAGGCATTCCAGAACATAAAAGAACACCTTGGGAAGCCACCTCTCCTCTCTAAGCCTCTTCCACAGGAGACCCTGCTCGTCTACCTGTCCGTGTCTCAGTTCGCGGTCAGTGCAGCTTTAATACAGGAAGAGGAAAAGGCTCAATGGCCAGTATATTATGCAAGTAAGCGTCTATCAGACGTCGAGATGTGGTATCCGGAGATGGAGCGACTAGCTTTTGCTCTGTTGGTCGCATCCAGAAAGCTACAACCTTACTTCCATGCCCATACGATCAATGTAATGACGAATTACCCCCTCAGGCAGGTCCTCCAGAAACCAGAGGCCTCGGGTAAACTGCTCAAATGGGCCACGGAGTTGAGCCAGTTCGACCTAAGGTATAAGCCCAGGTCGACCATCAAAGGGCAGGCTGTTGCAGACTTCATCTCGGAATTTTCCTATCTCCCAAGCAAGCAGTAGCCTAGCGAAGTCGGGCAAGAAATTATTCAGAACCTGTCGACCTGGAACCTCTACATCAACGGATCATCAAACAGGAAAAGAGTCGGCGCGGGTCTTCTCCTTGTGAGCCCCGAGGGGGCTCGGGTTCACGGTATCCTTCGATTCGGGTTTAAAGCGACCAATAATGAGGCCGAGTACGAAGCCCTGCTCGCCGGGTTGCGACTTGCCAAAGAAATGGGTGCAACCGCGATCAACATTTACAGCGACTCTATGCTGGTCGTCAACCAAATCCTAGGGGAATACCAAGCCAAGGAAGAGAACATGGTCCGCTACATGAAAGAGGCTAAGGCCTCTCTGGGGTCGTTTAAGCACTTTGAAATCGCTCAGATCCCCAGAGAGAGCAGTTCTATAGCGGACGCCTTGGCAAAGATAGCCTCATCGTTAGATTCTGAGGCTCCTGATAACATTCCTGTTCGCTTCGTCGATGCTCTAACTATCAGCTCAACCGAACAGGTCTTAAATGTGGCTCAACAGGATTCCTGGATGACTCCCATTGTCCAGTACCTCAAGGATGGGACCTTGCCTAGCGACAAGGTCGAGGCAAGGGTCCTACGAGTAAGGTCTGCTTTTTTCACACTCATCGGGGTTCAGTTGTATATGAGAGGATTCAGTGCCCCTCTCCTCCGATGTGTAACCAGTGAAGAAGCAGACTACATCATGAGGGAAATTCATGAAGGGATCTGCGGTAACCACACAGCAGCTCGATCTCTTGCGAACAAGGTTGTTCGTAAACCAGCAGTCCAAACACTCCGAAGGTTTAGAAAGAAAGCTCACTTGATCTGGTATAGAAGTAAAAGGGTAGTAGCTAAAAGAATGTAAAAGAGGTAAACAAGACTTTTTGTCTGATTGCATTATTTTATTTGGGCTTAAGCCTATGTATAGTGTAAGGCTACAATCGAAGCTTAAGCCTATGTATGGTGTAAAGCTAATGAATGGAATCGAGCCAAGTATTGAGAAACTCGAGTTTGGCTCGATTGGAATAGTCAAACTCAAGTTCGATAGATATACGATAGACTCAACTCGACTTAATTACAATCAATCAAAATCGAACTCGAACTCGACTCGGTGTAATCCATTAAAATCAAGTTCGAAATTAATTATTATAATTTTTAATAATTTTAATTTATATAATTTAATATAAAATTAAAATAGTATATAATATATCAATCTGAGTAAGCTCGCGAGCTGTGGAGTCCTGATTAATATTAGGCTAAACTTGGCTCAATTCGACACACAAGCGACTCGACCTCGAGCGCTCAACAAAAGTTTTCTAATCTCAGGAACAAGAGTGGTTTTCAAGAAAAGAGATTGAGAATTAAAGTAGGGATGAGAGATAACCACGATGTGAGATAGGAAGTTTTGTCCATTCCCCACAGCAATCTTCCCATTGCCTCTATATCGTTTTGCACAGGGAGGTTGGAGAGGTCTTAGTTATAGTGAGTTGCCCCACTGTCAAGGTACCAGTTGGGATCTCCGGAGGTTTCAGATGTAGCTAATTTTTGTTGCCCTAGTTTGGAGGATTGTTGGATTGTTGTTTTTTTGCGGGGTTTTATTCTCCATCGTACCTTATGTGTAGCAAGTGTTTTAAGGGCATTGTTCCCGACTATTTCTACCCTACACTCGATTCTGATTTCTCCCCCCATTGAATTGTGTTTTTTTTTTTTTTTTTTTTTTTTTTTTTTTTTTTTTTTTTTTGAAGGTTGATCAGTAGTCTGGGTAAGTTACTGACAGATTTTGGTTTTACATCACAGTGTAGTTGTCTTTGGTTGGTCTATCAGATTCTCGTGGCTAAGGAAAACCATAACCTTTGGGAGAAAGAGCGAATCAGATTATTGAGGACAATTTTCATATCTCAATCGTGTAAGCACAAATAGTAGCCACCTGTTAATTCAGCTTGTTTCTATCATGATTCATGACTAAATTGATCCAATCCTTTTTAACTTGCGGTCCTGGGCTAATACTCCTTTTTCAAGCCTTGTTTTAGCTTTAGTGTCGAGCCCACCTTGATCAATTTCGTTGTCCCATCATAACAGCTTTCCTTATTTCTTCCAGTTTTTGAGACTAAATCCTATTTGTATCGTTTTCTTTTTAAAGTATTAATTAATAATTATCTAATTTATGTTCATACTAACATGATACACCTAATACGCGTGATACCTATCAAAACCTCCAAGGTAATGGTAAAAAGGTTTACCCTTTCATCGAACTTTCTAAGTTTGAATAAACCACCTTCCATATTTGTGTCCTGCCACTAACTTACTTTTCAAATTGGTAGCTTTTATCTGTTTTATAGTGTTATGCCTGAGAAAATAAAGGGCTAACATGGGAAAGTCCGTGAAGGTGACCTGCTCCCTCAGAGCAACACGTACACGTCGGCCTGCCAAATGAATGGAGCTCACACGCGTCCATTTCCCTGCATAAATCGTACGAATCTCAGCTTGGGAGAGAGCAATGGGACATAAGGCTGGATTATATCCTGACAATCACACCAACCCATGGATTTATGATGATTACACGCTTCAGTTTGATATAAATGAAGAAGACCCCTTCATTAAGGGATTCGGCCATTTTTACAAAGCACTCCTCTCTCCTGTAACACATTTACTTTTCATAATTCCTCTGTAAGTCAGTCCGCTTTGCGACCTGACCCACACTATAACAATACACATCAGTGGACTAGGACTTGCTACCTTAGCATCCGAACCACTTTAAAAGCTTTCTTTGCATTTATTTCACTTCGTATATCCGTTATCACGTGTGTTAATCCACCAATCAGCAATACGCACGTGACAATTAGTTGGTGCCAAAAACGAGCATCAACAGTTTGGCGCTAGAAGGAGGGCCCTGATTTAGTGTCTACCCTTCATCAGATAATCTTTGACCTACTGGTCTTACAGCAGCAAATGGCCCGCCAATCCGAACCTGAGCGAGTCAACCAGCGTGCTGAAGATTCCCCCTAGCCCAGAGGGACACCCCTTCCAACACCTCCAGTTTCGCAAAATGCTGCTGGGAATACCCCAGCAGCTCCGCAACTGGACCCTGCCTTCAGAGCTACCTGGAGAGGTTCACAATACTCTCCAGACGGTCAACCAGAGATTGGACCGTTTGGATCAAGGCATGTCATCTACGACAGCCAAAGCAGTACAACCGCCAAAGACCCTGCAGGTCGCACGAAAGCACGGCAAAGGCGATAGCCCGTGCCGCGAGCACTGCAGCGCGTAAGCGCAGGGTAGCAAGTGGCAAAAAGTAAGCCTACAGGCTCCCAAGGGCCAGCGAAATCAAAAGGGCCCCGAGCAGGGTGTCGACAAAGCTGCGCGGTAAAAAAGTGAATCCCGAGCTGTCCCATGCCACGTCGCAGGCAAACCCAAGCAAAAATGCTGGACGCGATGATTCCTATCACCACCAGCAGAACGACCCCGATCGTTCTCATGTCGGGTGGCCCCACACCTCGTGGGTGTGGTTCGTACCACCGCGAGGGTCGTGAAAATGCCCCAACGCAATCCATCGTCTTCACGCGCCTCTAGTCAGCGTGTGTCGAGCGCGGCTGAAAATACCGGCCGAGGCGAGGAGGAATCCGACCTCCGAACTCTCCTGAACCGCAACCGAGAAGGCCGGGCTCGCATGGGTGAAAGCAACCCCCAATTGGCTCCGTTACCACAAATTGAGGACTGCCAGCAAGCTCTGGACAGGCTAAGGACAGCAAAACAAACAGGCGCAGGTCGCCTCAACATCCCCTTTTTCTCCCGAGGTGCTAGCTGCTCCACTTCCACCAGGGTTCAGAATGCCAGATATGCGGCCGTTTGATGGAAACTAGATCCGCAGGATCATTTATATGAGTTCAACGACCTGATGGAGCTCCACCAGGTTTCGGACCTTGCAAAATGCTGCTGTTTGGCCGTGACGCTGACCTTTCACGCCAAGCGGTGGTTAAGGTCGCTCCCAGCGGGATCGATCGGTTCGTGGCCTCAATGAGCACGAACGTTCCTTAGCGGCATTTCCAAGCCAATCGAAATTTTCAATGCCTTTGAGCTACCTCAGCAACTAAGCAAGAAAGAGACGAATCCCTGCAATCCTACATTACCGCTTCCATAGGAACTCAACAAAGTGGCTCACGCTCCAGAGGAGTGCATCCGAACTCTTATAATAGCTGGAGTTCGCCCGCAAACCGCCCTGTGGAAAGAACTGCAGGCTGAGGACGATTTTCCCCCCAGATCTTACAAACCGGCAAGAAAGTTCTCCGAAAGAGAATTCATTGGCGGCACGTCCGCCGTCGCGATCACGGCACTTCCAGCAGCATGCCGGTCGGGAGATAACATGCAACGGATCGCAAGGAGACATTGACGACCAGCGAAAAGGAAAAACCCCGCTACGAGAGAAAAAGTCCTATGCTCCTGTCTCCCACCGCGACCGCGACAGGACCCAATACACTCTGTTGAATGTGTCCATATCTGCTGTCCTCGACAAATCCGAGAAGCTAGCCTGCTCGGTGAGCCTAAACTAATAAAACCCCTGCTACGGCTAGAAACAACAAAAAATACTGCCGTTATCATCGGGATAATGGGCATCTCACTGATGAGTGCCGAGCTCTAAAGCAGGCTTCGAGAGCTCATCAAGAAGGGCACTTCAAGGAGTATTGATGACTCCCCCGAAAGAAGGCCAAGGAGCGAAAGAAAACGTCGGATCGCAGCGGTACGATAGTGTTAACATAATTTTCAGAGGTCCCGCACCTCGCAGGAAACACGCGAGGAGCGCAGGAAAGATATGCTCGCGAAGCGCGCCATGACCCGATCAGGGTAATGATATACTTCGCAGCGACCTCAGAAAGCCAGAAAAGAGGAGCCAATCACCTTCTGCAGAAAAAGGCAGCTCGCTTGCCACCATCCTCACGAGGATGCTCTGGTAATCACGCCCCTGATAGGGTGTCATAATGTCTGCAGAATATGCTTGTAGACAACGGAAGCGCTGTGAACATCCTGTTCAAGTCCGCTTTCGACAGAATGAATTGGTTGAGGCCGACCTGAGCCAGCCCTCGATGCCTCTGTACGGTTTTACAGGGGATCACCTTGATCCCCAAAGGAACGATCCAGCTACCAGTCACGCTCGGCGACTACGACGAGGTTGACTAGGGTTACCGAATTTTTGGTCGTGGACTGCCCATCGGCCTTCATGGAATCCTGGGGCGACCTCTGCTGAGAACCTTCAGGCAGTTCACTTCCATTTATCATCTCAAGATGAAGTTCCCCACTCCATCGGGGATAGGGAGGTAAGCGGGTCGCAAAGCACATCTCGCGAATGCTATGTAAAAGCGTCCCAAATGGCCAACAAGGGGAGGGCATTTCGCGATGTGCGCCCCGCCAGGCTATGGCGATCAGCCGAATCGAGCCACAGCCTGGTCCGCGGAGGATACATAGATTCGCAATTCAGGAAAATCCCCCCGAGCGGCCCGGTTGAGGATCTTCCGAAGTTTCGGTTGATCCAGAAGAGCCGGCCGAGTGCTAAAGACGAAAGCTTGTCTCAACCCTCAGCTCGCTTCCGAGCTGGTAAGCTTCTTGAAGGAGAACATTGACGTGTTCGCCTGGTCGCACGCAGACATGGTCGGGATCAGCCCGGACATTATTTGCCATGCACTGAATGTCAACAGTGAAGCGAAGCCAGTTCGCCAAAAAGGAGGGCGATGGATCCGAGCGGTACGCCGCACTAAAATCAGAAGTGGAGAACCTTCTCCGAATGGATCCATTCGCGAGGCTCTCTACCCACATGGGTTGCTAACCTGGTCCTGGTAAAAAACCAAATGGCAAGTGGCGGACCTGTGTAGACTTCAGCGACCTCACAAAGCTTTGCCCGAAAGACAGCTTCCCCCTGCAAGAATCGATCACTCGTTGATGCCACCTCGGGGCACGAGCTGTTAAGCTTCATGGATGCTTATTCCAGATACAATCAAATCCCGATGTATGGACCAGATGAAGAGCATACGCCCTTCATTACGGATCGGGGCTATACTGTTACAAAGTCATGCCCTTCGGCCTCAAGAATGCGGGTGCGACCTATCAGAGGTTGGTCAACCGAATGTTCTCCGACCAGATCGGGAGGACAATGGAGGTCTATGTGGACCACTGCTGGTCAAATCCCAGTTCGCCTCAGAGCATATTACGCATCTCGCTGAGATGTTTGACATACTCCCGGCTCTACAGAATGAAGCTGAACCCTCTCAAATGTTCATTCGGGTTATCGTCAGGAAGTTCCTGGGAATATATTTGCCCCACGAGAAAGAGACTGCAAATTTTTCGTCTTTGAAGCAGTTTTCTTTATGGAAGTTAAGAATTTTGTGTAAGAGGTTTATGTATATGGAGTTATTTGTTATGTGAAAATTATAAGGGAATAAAGTTGAAAATCTAATATATATCTACCAGAAGAAAATGCTATATTGCAGAGCTTAATTTAATATTAATTGTTGGATGGAAATTAATTGATTAGTTAATTAAGTTGATGAAAATATTTGCAACCCAATTACAAGAGAGTTCCTTATTGATTAAGGAGTGAAGGATTAGTAAATTAATGGTAGTTGTACCTGTACAACTCTATTAACATTTAATAAAATTTGAATGAAGGTAAAATGCATTATTGATATAATACTATACTTACAAAGAAATCGTACACAAAATAACATGTAAAATGAGGTGACAAAAAATGAATAGAAGAGTGAAACAAAAAGTCAAAATCACTAAATTCACTCTTCCATTCATTTTTTGTCATATCACTTTATATTGAGATCTTAATAAAATTTCTTTGTAAGTGTAGTATTATTCTTATATTTATTGTAGCCATTAATGGTATTGATAAGGTTCTCTTGATTCGCCATGAACTAGGTTCTCTTGATTCGCCATGAACCCTCTTCTAGCTCCCTTTGCCTTCAAGTGATCAGTAGCTTAATTTGGATCAGCTAACAACGTATTAAGGCACAATTTATTAACTTATTAATACAACAAACCAAATTAAAGTACCTATTATCATATTAATTAAACTATACATATCATTATGGGTTACTTTTTAATTGGAAACCAGAAAAAGATATGCATTAGTATTAGTCTATTAGAGAAAAAGGAGGTTATAAGAGTGCAAGGTGTCCCCCTCTACAAGTAATGTTACGTCCACAATTTAATCTCGTAATCTTTGATGTGATAACTCGTCATTCATCAACTCGCAAAATGGGTCTCGCTTACTTGTATGGGTCTTATATGTTCATTTGCAAGTTAACTAATGACGAGTTGTCACATCAAAGTTGTAAGAAAATGTTGTGAACCTAGCATTATTGCTCTCTTTAATATAAATAATAAAAAAATTAAACAGCCACGCCCATTATTGAAGGGATTAAAGAAATTATGCAGATTTTAGCAATAAAATAATTATTACGTGAATTTTGAAGAAAAAAAATAATAGTCATAATACAACTCTTTTTTTATAAAATTTAGTTCAATAAACCCTCCCAACTAAAATAAATGGCAAACAGCTAGGCTTTGATATCTCTTACCAACAGCTGAAGGTCTCAATAATATTTTTTGCCTGTTCACTATATTCTAGCTCTTGGTGTTCTGTTCTCTCACCCTTTTCTTTACTATGTTTGAGGTACCTGAATTAGAAGATTACATTGTCTTGTTCTTCGACAGATGATTTGGTAGTTGATAATTTGTTAGTAATTTTTGGTGTTAAAGCCTGATGTTGAATCGCATCTGCTATTGATGAATCCTTTCCATCTTCCTCTTCAACTGCCTGTAATTTTGTAAAACTATTAATAGCATATAATGTCAAGCAACTATTGCTATCATTTGAATTTTTAAAAGTGTTACTTAAAAAAAATATATATATTATATATCGACGTCTTCCAATCGCTGTAGCTTGTAATCATTTTATAGTTCATCATTGACTGGAAAAATTTTAATACAGTATAAGTCTCATATCCTTGTTTCAAATCAGTTTCTGACAACTAATTTTGAAAACAAAAGTCTTTCCACAAAAAGCATTTACAACATCTGGAATTCTTTCATGATTGTTTTCTTGGGTTTTAAAACTGGGAACATGACAATCCAACCAATTTCTGGCATACTGAATCAAACATTATAAAGCCGCTTCAACAGTGCCATCTATGACTGCAATATAATTTATACCTGTTATAACAAACTATTCATTAATAAATATCAAATGTTAACATTATAATGCATTGTCTTACAACAATTATTTAATTTTCAATAAAAAAATTGATTCACCTCATTTGTGGAAATTTTATCTCCTGTTGCATTTAACACAGTAGAAATTGCTATTGTTCATATCAGGAATTTTCTTCTTACAAACACTGCAAGATAAGTAACACCAACCAAATCTGCCATTGACTCCAATTATTTTTGCCTTTATTGTATATTCTGTAATCCAATCAGCTATACCACATAAGGCTGGTAAGATATTTCAAAGATACTCTATTTTGAAACTCTCCTCCTCAGCCGATATCTCATTTAGCTTTCTCTTTTTCAATTTAACAAACTGGAATATTTCATTACTGTAAATCGTACAAAAATGAGAAATAAATGATAATTATTTCTTAAAATATTTGCAGAAAAGGCTGCTAAAACATGTACTTTCTGCAAAGAGGGACCTCGTCAATTTCCAGATTGATATAGATCTTGATCCCAAATTACTATTAAGATATATCTTACCTGACATTTGAAATCACGAATTATAAACCAAATTTCTATCCAATAAAAGCCTAAAATACCTTGAAACTCTTTAACGTTTGTTGATGTGATAATTATGACAACTGATTTGTCATCTCCCATTAGCAAGCTCTCATCAATTTTTTTTCGAAATTTCTTCCCATAATGAACTCTAAATGTCTCCTTGAAAATAACATCGATGTAACATAATCAATTGTACCACATTATTACATATTCAGAAAAGAACTTACTGTTCAATCTGCAAAATGATATCTCGTTTATAACTGTTTGTTGATAGATTTTTTCGATCTCACCTACTCCATTCAAATACCGATAACATTTTAAACAATTTACTGTATTTAGAATTACAGTAGATAATATAGATGTACAACATGATAGTAATAAAAGGTTTACCTGATAACAAAGATGTGTAATTTTTTCTATTTTGCAGATCATTGATACCAGCAAATTGAAATTTAAACTCTGGAATAGCAATTGTTACTCCTTGATCTCCTCGATGGAAGTATTCATGAGAGATTGTAAACGATAAGCACCTTCAATAGGCTTGTAAGTAGCAGCACATGGTATGACCTTCACATTTTTAATCAGATAATATGGTCTTCACGAATTTGGTTCTTAAATTTTACAACTCTATTTTTTGTATAGTCCCGATCACATCATGCTATAAATAATTACAAATAAAAAAGGTTAACGAACTTACACAATTTCAATGTTGGTAAAATATATAATTTAACAAAATATATATACCTCTTCATCAATAAGAATCATATCAAGACTAATCAGCTTGTTGTCCCTTCTGAAATTAAAACATTCCCACAATCTAGAAACCCTGACAATCAATATCCAATCATCTCGCAATTGATTAATATCTTAAACAAAATATTCGAAGCTGTCATAACTATCCTGCAAAGATATTAACCAAAGACGTGTGATATTTCAAATTGTATTTTGTTATGTTTATATAGGAACAACAAAATGCGAAAGAGCAGAATAGCAAGAGACTGTTTCTCTTAATAGTTACATTTATTGAACACATTTAGTGCATAGTTTCCACTAAATTGATGTGATAACTAAAGGGTTGATGAATATTATCATGTTCATATTAAATGCATGTACATATATGAATATCAATAGTTAAGAGATTGTGATAAATAGTTAGATTTAGTGAATATATTTAAAACAACAAAATGTGAAAAGGTAGAATAGCAAAAGACTGTTTCTCGTAAATAGTTACATTTATTGAACATATTTAGTGCATAGTTTCCACTAAATTGTTGTGATATAAAGGGTTGATGAATATTATCATATTTAGATTAATGTATATATGTAGAATATCAATAATAAGAGATTGTGATAAATAGTTACATTTAGTGAATATCTTTAAAATATTATTTGAGAATTATTACTGTTATTGAAACATGACTATTATAGCAAGCCCAATAAACAAGAAACATGTGGACCAATTAACAACATCTTACATGGCAATCATATCAATCCTAGTGGCGTCGAAGAAGCATTCTGCTTCAGCATTTATTAATATAATATATAGATTGTTAGACAACTAGCCTTTAACTAGTTGTATTTTAGTCAAACCTCTGGAGAGGTCAATGAACATTTTCAATAAATTTTATTGATTAAATAATAAAATTACTTATTTGATCATTTATGAACATGGTATTGACACTCTTAATAATTTAATTTGATATATTTCACAAATAAAAATAAAAAATAAAAAAAAAAATTTACCTCTTTCACTACTATTGGGCATAGCTTTTATTAGAAATTGGCAAAAGGGTGCTTAATTATACGACAAAATTAAGTTCGGGAATATAATTTTTTTTCTTTCAAAAATTTTCATACACTATACATAAAAATTAACTTTCGTTTTTCTCCTATAATTGATAATGTTGATGTATTTTTCACACTACGAAAGTACATAAATCTCTTGATGAATCTACATAAACGTTTGTAATAAATCGATGTTTTAATGCTGGATTAACGTGAAAAAGAATAAACAAAAACAAAGAATGAGAACTTTTAAAGTAGTTCGGATGCAAATGCAAATCTTACATTCACTATTATTTTATTGCTTTTTTTGGTGTGTTTTTCACGTACAAGCGAGCTCAATTCTTAGCACAGATGAGGTGGTTTAATAGCAAGCAAATGGGTGTCCAAAAGATCCCCCCATTAGGGTGAGAGATCGGTTTTATTGTCACATTGGTAGACTTACCATAAAGTAATCCTAACATAGAATGACATCCGCCTGGATGGACTTATACATGAAGTAATCCCACATAGAGTGCACGCGACCTGACTTACAACTCAACCTTAAGACTTATAATAAAATAATCCTCAGTACACTTTCAAATGAAATAACCCTCTCACGGAGTGACACGCGACCTAGTAACAGTACAACTTTGGGACATATAGTGTGAATCCATGCAGTGTGGATTTACCGCATAACGGATAATTTTATTGGTTTCAAGTAAATATCTTGATGATTTTGGACTTCACATTCATGATAAATGTTTTATGATTATACGTTATCTTTCATTGTTTCTGTCTAATTGAATGTGGAGGGGTACAGAACATGAAAGGGTAGATATATATAGATAATATTCGTTATAATTAATATGCATGAATAAATGCGAGCATTAATATATTGATAAGGTGTATTGTTGAATTTCATGAATTTGATGAGATGCGTTGTATCACTTAAAGGATTCGTTGCTTTGAATCCTATATATATGTGGATAGGGCTGTGCAAAAAAATCCGATATCCGATATCCGATCCTGATCTGCTCCGCTCCGCTCCGAAAAAATCGGATATCTGAAAATTTGGATCGGATGCGGATCGTAATTTAAAAAAATCTGAATATTCGGATCAGATACCGGATCGGGATTGTTAAAAAATCGAAGATCCGTATCCGATCCGGATTTTACTAAACTACGTCGTTTTGAGTTTTAAAATAACCCTAACAGTCTAACACAATTAACTCAACTCTCTCACTCTCAGTCTCTGTCGCTCGAACACGCACAGACACACAGTCACTCAACCTCTCTCAGACCAGATCTCATCTCAGTCTCTCACTCTCTCTCGCTCAACTCTCTCGGTCTCTCTCGCTCGAACACGCACAGACAGACACATAGTCAATCAGCACTCAAACTCTCTCAAACTCAGATCTCAGTCTCTCTCGCTCAACTCTCTCGATCTCTCTCGCTCGAACACGCACAGCGGCACAGACACAGACACACAGTCACTTAAAACTCTCTCAGACTCATATCTCAGTCTCTCTCACTCAACTCTCTCGGTCTCTCACTCTATCTCGCTCGAACACTCTCAGATCTCAGTCTCTCTCGCTCGAACACTCTTAGATCTCAGTCTCTCTCGCTCAACTCTCTCAGATCTCAATTTCTCTGACGATTGAAGCCCCAAATCGATTGTAAGTAAATTTCTTTAGAATTTAGATTTGCTGAATTTTATAGGCTACTTTTTTATGTAGAGACACCACAAACTCTTTCACATATAAGTCAAACTTAAAAGCAGGAGACAACACCAAGCTTCATTATTTCTTTATATTCTTTGCCATACTTATGCCTACTTAACACCAAACCATTATTGTAGATTAGCCTTAATGCTTTTTTGTTAAGTGTTTTTCCAACAAAAAGAAACTCATTATGTACTCCCTTCAAACTGTTGACTAACTTTAATTCTATATTAGCTTCGAGCTCGGTCAAACCAAATACGAACCCTTTTTATATGCTTAGTCAAATCTGTATTGAAAATGGAAGCTCCTTATGCAATTAATTTTGTTGTTAATCTTAAAAGTTGTTTATTGAAATGGTTTATTTGTTTTGTTTTGTTTTGTACAGGAGGATGATGACAAGTAGGAATTGGCAATGAAGATAGCATAGTCATTTAGGCTGTGACAGTGTATGGACAACATAGGTTAAATGTTTTTGCTTCATGTTAATTTTTTTAGATACTTTTATCATGTAAGGGAATTATAATTTCGATTTTATTGCTAGAATTATTTGATTTTAATAAGAAAATTTTAAAATTCGGATCAATTTCGGATATCAGATTATCTGATCTGAATAATCGGATATCCGTAAGACCAGATATCCACATAATTCGGATCGGATTCGGATCAAGATATAGCCTGATCTGAAAATTCGGATCGGATCAGGAAAAGCCCTATTCGGATAGAATATCCGGATTTGAACAGCCCTATATGTGGATATATTAATAATTTATTACATGATTTATCTGAAAAAAGAGAGGTAGTCAACTTTTAATTGTGCTAAAGCATTTAAATCGAAGTTCCCAAAAGCCAGTGCATATTTTTTAGAAGAAGCCATGCTAGAAGACAATATCTCTGCTGATGTCAATAATATTTGAAACATTAACTTATATAAAGTTCATAGGAAAAACCTATTAATTGCTTTGTATTTTTGAAACTGTTTGTAAATATTTATGTTGCACTAACAATTGAAATTTGGTATTCTGCCAAAAAACATGTTGCTAAAAATAGATACGAATATCTACTTTGTATTAGTTAGTAATAAATATTACATGATAATATTTAAAAACACAAGAAAAAAGAAGAAAAGAACAACAATTTTCTCAAAATCTCAATTTTTCCTTCCATGTGTACACTATTTTTTTTTTTTTCGCTGCCTTATCTGATTGTTTCCTAACATGATATAATATTATTAATTGATATAAATGTACTGACGGTATCTATTAAGAAAGTTTTCACAAAATCTAGAGAGAGTTTTTGATAATATATAGGGGCTTTCAAAATCTCCAATATATATTCACGTCTTTTTATTTTTTGAGCTCGAATTCGAACTCTGATGCGAGCACAAATTCTAGCTCCTTCTCGAGCTTAAACAACTCGGGTAACAAAAGAATTGAACTTGAACCAATCTCGAACTCCAGTAAATTCCTCGAGCTCGAATTCGATTAGGTTTTCCTAGGCTCGACGAATTCGAACTCGAACTCCTTCATATTTCACAAACCACCTCGAACAAAAGGTGTTCAGCTCGGCTCGGTTCGTATGCAGGCCTAGCTAGGCACACCCATGCTTAAAACTGATGATCTTGTTAGTGAAGTCATATGTTGTGGGAGCAACACGTGGGGCAAGCTTGACCATTGATCTTGTCATGGTGTAAGGACATGTGGCGCAAATCTGGCACTAAAAAGTCCACTGCCACACAATGGTGATAGTATGTATCTTCCATATTTTCCTTCAATTTAGGACAACTTTTTAATGTTTTACGGGAACTTCGTTGAAGGTGAAAACGAATTGATATATACAATTTGGTAAAATGACATTTTATCTCCAACCTATCTGAAAGGACAACTTTCTTCCTTTTAGTTTCTATTTTCGAAAACACCTGTGTCACCCCCATTTTTCAATTTAAATGTTAAACTTAACTAAGAAAGGGAATATTATCGGTTCATCTCACATATATAACACTAAGAAAACCAAAAAACCTAACCTAACCTAACTCAAAGTTTAAATCTTGCAACTAAATCACAATAAATCCAAATCTCTTAAAATTAATTTCCCTAAATTATACACCTTAATAATCGAAACCATCAAGAATCACAAAACGTACAATCAGATGATCACATTTTTCGATTTTGGATGAACTTTTTAGGATTAATTTTTATACTTGATGATTTTCTTAATTGGTATTTTTAATAATTTTTATTAATTAATTTTAAAATGTTTATTCTTCTAATTGAAAATAAGTGTAAAACTAGAATTTTAGTCTCAAAGCTGCTCAAATCGAAAATTTAGATAGACGTAGACTAACATTAGGGTGAAATGAGTGTTCCCAAGGTCAAGGGGAGAAATGTCTTTTGCAAAAGATTAAGGGACAAAATGTTATTCAGCCTATATTATTATTATTTATTGGTGCAATAATGGTATTGGTTTTAACAAGATTATCTTGATGCCCCATGGACCCTACCTCTGCTTTAAAGTTATCAGTAGTTGACTACACAAGATTAATTAATTGAGGTGGGCTACTTTTGCTGTAATTTAATCAATTTATATTGCCTTATAAAACGACATCACTATTAAATATTAATTACTTTCTTGTATAATGCCCTAATAATAGAAGAGACAAAATGTCCCCACACAGCCCTAACAATGACTGGGAATAATACGCAATCCTTCTAACAGAGCCATAAAACAGAATCCTTTTTAATTAATTCAGTTCAACACTCCTCCCAGCTAAGAAATAATAAACAGAGAATTTTTTGGGGGGAACTGTATCAATAAACTTGGCTTCTTTAATTCCATCAATAACATTAGATGAATTTTATAGGATTTATTCTTAGGGGTGTGCAAAATAACCGATTGGAATCGAAACCGCACAAGTATTCAGTGTTTGTATTCTCATTCCTACCTTGAATTGGCCCTTACAGGGAAGTTTCGATTCTAAAAATCAAGAATCGGCCGGATTCGAATCCACCCTTACAGGAACCGAGAATCAGAATTGAGATCAGGCACCTAAGTAAGAATCGAGACTGAATTATAATTTTGTAAACTATTGGAGTGTATTGTAAGTATTTATTTATGATTTATAAATGAATTTATAATGTATTATTTGAAACGAAATTATGAATAACTATCAATATTTTAATGATACCTAATATAATATTTATTTTTATTATAATCTTGTAACCTACTCATATTACCTCATGTATACTACCGAATAAACATGATACATGTGTGACGATGATTTGGTTCCTTTTCTATAACCAGACAATACACTAATAACCAAACTGATAGATTCCTCATCTTTAATTTAATTTTCCAAGGAATCAATTCATCTATGCTCACTTACTCTTCACTATACCCACATAACTACACTTCATCAGCATCACCCCCCCATGGACAACAAAGAAAAGCTTCACATTGCAATGTTCCCATGCTAGCTTACGGTCACATTATGCCATTTTTTCAAGTGGCTAAGTTTTTAGTTGAAAAGGGTCATCATGTCTACTCTCTTTCTACCCCAAAAATATTCATCGTCTCCCTCAAATCCCTATAACTTACTTCTCAGCTAAACTTCGTCCAACTTCCTTTCCTCACGTTCAAGGATTACCAGAAGGAGCTGAGTCCCCCGCTGATTTACCCATTCACAGCTCCTTACCTAAAACAAGCCTACGATATGCTCCAACTCCCTTTCATAAACTTCCTAAAAATTCACAGTCACTTGGATCATCCAAGACTTTGCCTCCTACTGGTTACCCAGTGCCGCCGCTCAACTCGGTGTCAACACAGTTTACTTCAGCATTGTCAACGCTACCACTTGTTCTTTCTTCGTTTCACCCGCGGATTTAATCAATGGTCGGTTTCAGAAAGCCGAGACTTGACGATGGTCCCCCAGTGGATAAACTTTATTCTAATATAAAGTTTAAGCTCCACATATCATGAGGGGTCAACAGGAAGCAAGGACTCGGTGTCTGATTTATACCGTTGGGAACGGTACTTAAGATTGCCGCGCCGTGATTGTGAGGAGCTGCCCTGAGTTTGAACCTGAAGCTTTTACTGTATTCAGTAAACTTTTACAAAAACCAGTACTTCCGTCAGCTTATTACCACCATCAATGCAAGATTATACTGTGGCTGATAGCAAATGGCAAGTTTTAAAGATTGGCTTACACTAAGAAGGAGAGATCAGTAGTTTATGTTGCACTCGGTACTCTGTTGACTCTGAGTCAGAACTTATGCACGAGTTGGCTTATGGGCTAGAAAAAAGTGGGTTCCCTTTTATTTGGGTAATTAACAAACGGCCACTTGTTGAAGAAGATGGTTCGGATCTAGTTCCGCACGGGTTTGAAGATCGGGTTTCGGGCTCGGCTTGATATGGAGGATTGGGCACCTCACTAATCTTGGCTCACTCATCGGTCGGTGTTTCTTGACTCACAGCGGTTGGAGTTCAGTTATTGAGCGCTGATTGGGGCGCCACTGATCATGCTTACAGGGTTCGGATACGGGTTGGTTGCAAGGATGATGCTAGGCGGGTGGGGTAGAAATAGAAAGAGATGACAAAGATGGTTCATTTACAAGTGAGTGTGTGGCTAAGTCCATTAGCCAAGTTTTAGTGGAGAAGAGGGAGAGCCACTGAGAGCAAATGCTGGGCCATGAGAGAGACTTTTGGCAACATGGAATTACGTACACAGTACTTAGAAGAGTTCAATCGGTTCATCGAAACAATACTGCTCCAAACCGCTCTATATGATTCATCTTTAGTTTTCATGAATTTGTAAATTTAAATTAGTTGGTTTGTGAATTGTGAAGAGGGGAATCTTCATTGTTCGTTCAAATCAGTTAAGTAAACAAGGAAGGAATTCCCATTTCCATTTCCATTCCTTTGTTTATTCCGGAAAGCTTAGAGTCGAAAAGCCCTTCAAGTTGTTAAAAGCTATCGCTCCGGTTGGAGTGGGGTGGCGCTTATCTCAAAATGGTAATTTTTATTTCTTTCTTTGTATCCCAAAATATCATAAACTAGATGACACGTCCGCGCATTCTGTAAGTTTATTTATTATATTATTTTGTTTTATTATCAAATTTTTATATTTAAGAAATTATAAATTACTATGTTTCGTCAAAAAAAATGTCAAATATTGATTAAAAGAAATTTTGTTATTGTTCCTTTTTTTTTTAATCCGGTTTTTATGTTTAAAGATTGCTGAGAACCTTTATGATTGCCATTTAGGATGTCGTAATTTGTCTCCATGTTTGCTGCTTATTGGTGTTGATAAAATAGGGATGATTCACTACATTCAATTAATATCTGCAGTACAAATCTTGCACATTCCTCTTTAATTGATAAAATACAAGTGATGAAGATTGAAATGATCATTTGTAATTCAGCAGGAATTGAAAACTATATCATTGATTATGCATTATGTTCTACGAAAAGTTATATGTAAATAAAAGAATAGTTACCTTGATTTTCAAGTACATTATCGAATATTGTTGGTCTGTTCATATTGATCTTTACACATTTATAAACAAGAAAAAAATTAGGAACAATAAATATTAATAAGGAATTCTCGAAAAAATAAATATAACAGTAGTATAATGTACTTCTCTTTCTCTTCAATTTTAAAATATCAATTTTTCGTATGTCTAGGATACTACGTCTGTAATTTCTTCTCATCACCATTATCCATCATCAGGTTTATACCTGGGAAAAAAATTCAAAAGGATTATAGCAATACAACGGTAAACAATTCCGAGCCAACCAAAGAAATATAGACAAACTAAACTAACTTTGACACCACAATTTTAAGAACGTGAACAAATATATGATCCAGGAGAATTATGTAACTATATAATTCACATAAACACCTCTATTGTTTGTGATAAACGCACAAAAAATCAGTAATAATAGACATATCATAGTTTCAATTTAATGAATCTTGCTTTTAATACAAACTACCTCTTCAATTCATGAATGGATAATATGTCACTTTACATTCATATTATCGTAAATATTAACATTAGCATTGAAATTAAAATTAAAATACTTGTACAATTCAGATAAATCATGTAACAAACTGTTAATAATCACATATATATATGATTCAAAGTAATGAGTCATTTAACTGATACAACGTAGAGAAATTCAAAATAATACTTATCAATCCATTAATTTCACATTCTTCATGAATTTAATTAATATTAATATTGTACCCTTTCACATCAATTAATATATAATATAATATATCTTTACCCCTTCACATTCAATTAACAAAACAATGAATAAACTAAATTCATCAAACAAAACATATAATCATGCTATAATTATTATTATTAATTAATTTTAATATAATATATCTGTACCCTTCACATTCAGTTAATATTACTAATATTATAACTTTTACCCCTAGCCTTCACATTCAATTAAACAAAAACAATGATAAGCTAAATCATCGAACAAAACTTATAATCAAAACTAAATTTTAATTATAAACATATAACAAAAACTTAATTTGAATGTGAAGTGTATTTATCTAATTAAACACACCAACAAATATTGAATGTATCTTGTTATATAGATATCTGTTATTAATAATCCAAATAGAAAACCAATAACATGAGACAACTTGTAGCAATTAGAGATTCTGAGATCCTATGTGGCAATAAATATCAAGTGTTAAAATTATATAATTAAAATGAATCAGATAAATCATCAAACAAACATATAATCATGCATATTAATTAATTTTAATATTAATATATATGTACCCCTTCACATTCAGTTAATTATTATATATTAGTATATCTTTACCCTTCTTCCTGCTTTTTTTGTCCACCCAACTATTCACTTTGGAAGTCTCTAATTGCCTCATTTTCCCAAGTTGACCCTAGTGAATTGCAGATTCATTGTTTTCCTCTCATGTTTGAATTAAAAAACAGAAAATTTTTGACCGTTAAATTGTGAGCACAAAAATATGCATTTAATAGTTTGTTATGTCAGATTTAATCAATACAATTAAATTATTATTTTGAATGTTACTCATGTGACAAAAGGTTGAAGTTGAAAGCATTATATATAAACAGTTCAAATGTTTATGGGTGCAGTTTGTTAGGTTATTTTTGTTTGAAATTAATTCCATTATGCTATAATTAGTCAATATAGTTGTCCATTTTATAGTACAATTCCTGTTATTATATTGTTATATATACATTTAATACTATGATAGTATCAAGTGTTTATGGATAAGGTCTGTTATACTATTGTTATTTACAGGCTTTCGATTATTACTTGTTTTGTACGCATGTATAATCTCTTTTCACTGGGTTTCTTAGACTTTTTAGTTTTGAAAGTTGATGTTGAAAGCATAATATATTAATAGTTCAAAGTGTTATGGGTGGGTCTGTTCCGTCATTTTTATTTATATTTTTTCTAATTATTTACTTTCTTCAATTACAATTAATATTTCTTTGACAGGGTTTCTTGGGTTCTTAGAAATAAAGCAACGATGGCTAGATTCACCCAATGTGATTGCCGATTAGAAAGAATCAAGGATTCTAGAACTTGAAAGAAAAAGTGTATGGGGACATAATTTTGTAAAAAAAAGAATTGAAGAAACTTAAATGAATTAAAAGACAAACAGGAGTTGTAAAAGTCTTGGAAAATCTTGTGCAAGAGCGAGGAACTTGATGTCCTTAAGAAACAGGAAAAAGAATTACTGGATGAAAACGCAAACTTACAACCTGCTCTTGCAAAAACAGAAAGAAGAGAGATCAAGCTCTGATATTGTGAAGACAGTTTATAAAACCCGAAAACAAGTGTCTACATGTTATTGTTTTAGCTTATTGTTGCAAGGTTTTGCATGTTATTGGTTTATACTATTTGTATTATTATAACAGATATATATCAATGTTTTGTAGATGTTAACTGTTTTTTTTATTAATAGATTAGAGAACTCTTCACATTCACCCAGTGTCTATGGAACAAATCCTCTAACGAATGGTGGTGCATGTGATCCTTAGACTTGAGATCACTGGAGCGCCTTGTGCACCGATTGGTACAGTTTGACACTAGCCTAACGCAGTTCTATTCAGAGCTGTCAGTACGGTGGTTATTGGCTGTATTAAGGAGTGTATCAAGACTATGGTGGATTGACAGAGGATTCATCACTCCCAGGTACGGGAGAAGTTATCTCACGGCGTAATTCAGTAAATGGCAATGACACTAAAACTGTTGCCACAGTGGGATTGAGTTGCTGCTCTATCCAGATTATAATACCGGTCATTGGTCAAGAAACTGAATATATAATATCGAGAGTAACCGAAGGTTGACACTATTTCTATGCCTTCGTCTCATCGAGATAACGTATGATGAAAGGATCAAATTACACGGTAACCATATCGTTGACAGGTAGCTACTTTGCTGAATCCGAATCTATCGGGTGGCTATGATGCCTTGCTAGGGGCCAATCTTGGTCTGTGTATAAGTGAGATGATTAATTGGTGTTAATCGCGATACTATACACTACCGGTATGGTAAGGAACCTATGGGTCACACACATAGAATATAATTTAAGAGCCAAGAAGGAAGAAGGGCGTTTTCGTTTTTTTTGGCGAAAGGGTATTTTGGTAATTTCACAGTGCAATTAAATTTGCTGAGGTCGTAGCCTTTATTTAATTTGTTAGAAAAATTAAATAAGTGAAATTCCATTTAAATATATGTTCGCATATATTTAAATAAATTATCATTATTGTTAAATGTTAATATATATGTTAAATATATATTAATTGATTTTTTAATTGAGATAATGATGAATTAAATTAAAATATCTAATTGGGAGTGTTTGGCAACATGGGGTGTTTGGGTTGGAGCCCAATCCCATTCCATGTGGGAATGGGGCAATTTAGTTTGCCTATAAAAGAAAATGTGTGTGTGAAATTAAACAAGGGTTTTTTTATTAGTTCATTTTCAATTAAAACAAGCACACACAGCAGCCTATTGACATTCTCCTACGTCACTTTCACCTTTTTGATTGAAAAATCAAATATCTCTTTTCTTCTTGATTTCTTAAGGCCAAGGAGGATTTAGCAAATCCCTCATTGGTTCTTGGTGGTTGTGTTCGTGTGGACTTCTTGGTTCGATCCTATACTTGGAATGGTAGCAAACACGTTCAGAGACAATATTGGTGGAGCCTCCAACATGGGTAGGAATCTAAACTTTAGATTTATTTCATTTTTCTTCATATTCTTGATATTATACATAAACTGTAAAATTTGTGCCTTGATTTTGGGCTTTAAGGAACGATCTACGGTTGTATAAAATTTTGTTTTCTGCTGAGCAACCGGGTCGTTTCCTAATAGTCGAGAGCTGATGAGGAGAGTCGTGTAGTCAATCCCGATCTTGTCTATGCCGTAACAGACAACCGGGAACTTAGCCGCTTATGGTGGTGATGACGGAGGTCGAAACGGTGGAAACGAAGCTGACCATGGCGGAGAGGAGGTAACCGATAGCGATATGATGCAAAGAAGGGGCGAAAACGACCAACGGACAGCCCAGAATATGAACAGCCGCACTTCACCAGAAAATGTTAATTTTCTGACGGGTCTTCCGAAAAACAGTGGCGGAAATGGGATCCGAAGGTACCGATGGAAAGCTCTGGTGATGGGGAGTTCAGATCAGGTCCTGGGGAGGTGAGAAGTCACTAGAAATGAGTAGGATCTAGGCTGGAAGATGAAGAGGCGCGGTGGCAAAATCGAGGATTCCGGCGGTTTTCGCGGCGGCTGAGGCTTGGAAATGCTAGATCCGGCCGTGGGGAATGAAGATCAAGTCTTGGGGAGTCCAACCATCACCGGGAAACTGCCAAAACTAGCCGAGAATGTGAAGTGTCACGGTGGGTGGCAGCCCCCTTTTCTGCGAACTTGCACTGGAGTTTTATACAAAATTTGCAAATTTCTATTTGGTCCCCGCATGATTGAAACATGACAGAATCAACCCCTAAACAGCATAAATGAGACAAAATCACCCTTAATCCATAAACCACAACCTAATATCAACTCATATACTTTCCAAAATCATTCCAAACACGTTAAATTCATAAGAAACATATCAGGAAGCTGTTTTCGTGAATAAATTCATAAATTCTTTAATTGTCTCAATATACTTCAATTTAATCACGCATAGAGTATTTTTATCACCAAAATAGAGTCACTTTCATGACTCTAACAGTGTATAGGTTGTTGTTGTAGGTGGAACAACTCTTAGTCAAGCATAGAGAGAAAGATGGGAACTGTAGTTCCAAGCTCCATGAATATATCAAAAACTGATAATGAAACAGGCATCATTGATTCTCCAAAGTGCTTGATGCTAGAGGTTAGTTCGTCCTTAAGTCAAGAGGTTAGTCAAATTAGCCAGATATAAATATGAATATCCAAGAATTTGTCAAACATCTGCATATGTTTTAATCCAAACTTAAGTTCTACACAAAAGTTTACTAAAAACTTAAAAATTTCTATTTGAAAAACTCTTTCTATAAGAAGTTTGAGTTTATTCTCAAAGAAAATAATGGGTTACTAAATTTAGTCTAGTTGTATAAAAGCACGAAGAAAAAAAAAATTTCAACTGCATTTAGACATTAAGAAAACTTACAATTATAGTTATTGTAAATAGACAAACTAATACAATAACTTTGACACCACATAATTTTAAGTAACGTGAACAAATATTATGATCCAGGAGAAATTATGTAACTATATAAATTCAACATAAACACCTCTATTTGTTGTGATAAACTGCACAAAAAATCAGTATATAATAGACATATACATAGTTTCAATTTAATGAATTCTGCTTTTAATACAAACTACCTCTTCAATTTCATGAATGGTAATAAATATGTCACTTCACATTCATATATATCAAGTAAATATTAACATTAGCATTGAAATTAAAATTAAAATACTTGGTACAATTCAGATAAATCATGTAACAAACTGTTAATATATCAGCATATATATATGATTCAAAGTAATGAGTCATTTAACTGATACAACGTGGAAATTCAAAATAATACTTTATCAATCCATTAATATTCACATTCATTCATGAATATTAATTAATATTAATATTTTTGTACCCTTTCACATTCAATTAATTATTATTAATATTAATATATCTTTACCCCTTCACATTCAATTAAACAAAAACAATGAATCAAACTAAATTCATCAAACAAAACATATAATCATGCATATGAATTATTATTAATTAATTTTAATATTAATATATCTGTACCCCTTCACATTCAGTTAATTATTACTAATATTAATATATCTTTACCCCTAGCCTTCACATTCAATTAAACAAAAACAATGAATTAAGCTAAATTCATCGAACAAAACGTATAATCACAAAACTAAATTTTAATTATAAAACATATAATCATAAAACATTTAATGTGAATGTGAAGTGTATTTATCTAATTAAACACATCCAACAAACATTGAATGTATCTTGTTATATAGATATCTGTTATTAATAATACCAAATAGCTTAAACCAATAACATGCAGACACTTGTAGCAATTATAGAGCTTCTGAGATCCTATGTGGCAATTAAATATCAAGTGATTTAGAATTATATATATATAAACAATGAATCAGAATAAATTCATCAAACAAAACATATAATCATGCATATTAATTATTATTATTAATTAATTTTAATATCAATATATCTGTACCCCTTCACATTCAGTTAATTATAACTAATATTAGTATATCTTTACCCTTCTTCCTTGCTTTCTTGTCCACCCAACTAATTCACTTTGGAAAGTCAATCTAAAATTGCCTCATTTTCCCAAGTTGACCCTTAGTGAATTGCAGATTCATTTGTATTCCTCTCATGTTTGAATTAAAAAACAGAAAAATTTATGACCGTTAAATTGTGAGCACAAAAATATGCATTTAATAGTTTGTTATGTCATGATTTAATCAATACAATTAAATTATTATTTTGAATGCTTACTCATGGTAACTAAAAGGTTGAAGTTGAAAGCATTATAATATAAACAGTTCAAATTGTTTATGGGGTGCAGTTTGTTAGGTTATTTTTGTTTGAAATTAATTTCATTATTGCTATAATTAGTCAATATAGTTGTCCATTTTATAGTACAATTCCTGGTTATTATATTGTTTATTATATACATTTAATACTGTATGATAGTATCAAAGTGTTTATGAGGATAGAGTCTGTTATACTATTGTTATTTACAGGCTTTCGATTATTTACTTGTTTTGTACGCATCGTATAATATCTCTATTCACTGGGTTTCTTAGACTTCTTAGTTTCTGAAAGTTGATGTTGAAAGCATAATTATATTAATAGTTCAAAGTGTTATGGAGTGGAGTCTGTTACGTCACTTTTTATTTATAGGTTTCTAATTATTTACTTGTCTTCTAATTACAATATAATATTTCTATTGACAGGGTTTCTTGGGGTTCTTAGAAATAAAGCAACGATGGCTAGATTCACCCAATGTGATTGCTCGATTAGGAAGAAATCAGAGGATTCTAGAACTTGAGAAAGAAAAGTGTATTGGGGACATAATTTTGTTATAAAAAAGAATTGAAGAAACTGTAAATGAATTAAAAGACAAACAGGAGCTTGTAAAAGTCATTGGAAAATCTTGTGCAAGAGCCGAGGAATAGCTTGATGTCCTTAAGAAACAGGAAAAAGAATTACTGGATGAAAACGCAGACTTACAACCTGCTCTTGCAAAATCAGAAAGATAGAGAGATCAAGCTGCTGATATTGTGATAGACACGTTTATCAAAACCCGAAAACCAAGTGTCTACATGTTATTGGTTTAGGCTATAATTGCTGCAAGTGTTTGCATGTTATTGGTTTATACTATTTTGTATTATTACTAACAGATATATTCAATGTTTTGTAGATGTTAACTGTTTTTTTATTATTAAATTAGATCAAGAGACACTCTTCACATTCATGATAAATGTTTTATGATTATACGTTATCTTTCATTGTTTCTGTCTAATTGAATGTAGAGGGGTACAGAACGTGAAAGGGTAGATATATATAGATAATATTCATTATAATTAATATGCATGAATAAATGTGAGCATTAATATATTGATAAGGTGTATTGTTGAATTTCGTGAATTTGATGAGATGCGTTGTATCACTTAAAGGATTTGTTGCTTTGAATCCTATATATATGTGGATATATTAACAATTTGTTACATGATTTATCTGAAGAAAGAGAGGTAGTAAACTTTTAATTGTGCTGAAGCATTTAAATCGAGTTTCCCAGAAGCCAGTGCAAATTTTTAAGAAGAAGCCATGCTAGAAGACAGTATCTCTACTGATGTCAATAATCTTTGAAACATTAACTTATATAAAGTTCGCAGGAAAAACCTATTAATTGCTTTGTATTTTTGAAACTGTTTGTAAATATTTATGTTGTACTAACAATTGAAATTTTGTATTTTGCCAAAAAACATGTTGCTAAAAATAGATACGAATATCTACTTTGTGTTAGTTAGTAATAAATATTACATGATAATATTTAAAAACTCAAGAAAAAGAAGAAAAGAACAACAATTTTCTCAAAATCTCAATTTTTTCCTTCTAGAGCTTTGATATCTCTTACCAACAGCTGAAGGTTCATCAATAATATTTTCTGCCTGTTCCCTGTATTCTAGCTCTTGGTATTTTGTTCCTTCACCCTTTTCTTTACTTATGTCTGAGGTACTTCAATTAGAAGATTGCATTGTACTGCATTGTTCTTGTTCTTCGACAGATGATTTGGTAGTTGATGTTTTGTTAGTAATTTTTTGTGTTAAAGCCTGATGTTGAATTGCATCTGTTGTTGATGAATCCTTTCCATCTTCCTCTTCAACTGCCTGTAATTTTTGCATAAACTATTAATAGCATGTTAATGTCAAGCAACTATTGCTATCATTTGAATTTTTAAGAATGTGTTATTTAAAATAAAAAATAAAATATACTGACCTCTTCCAATCGCTGTAGCTTGTAATCCTTTTCTAGTTCATCATTGACTGGAAAAATTTTTAATACAGTATAAGTCTCATATCCTTGTTGTAAATCAGTTTCTGACAACTTAATTTTGAAAACAAAAGTCTTTCCACAAAAAGCATTTACAACATCTGGAATTCTTTCATGATTGTTTTCTTGGGTTTTCAATAACTGGGAACATGAAAATCCAACCAATTTTTGGCATACTGAATCAAGCATTATAAAAGCCGCTTAAACAGTGACATCTGTGATTGAAATATCAACTTTATACCTGTTATAACAAACAATATTCATTAATAAATATCAAATGTTAACACTATAATGCATTATCTTACAACAATTATTTAATTTTCAATAAAAAACTGATTCACCTCATTTGTGGAAATTTTATCTCCTTGTTGCATTAAACATAGCAGAAATTGCTATTGTTCATATCAGGAATTTTCTTCTTACAAACACTGCAAGATAAGTAACACCAACCAAATTTGCCATTGACTCCAATTATTTTTGCCTTTATCGTATATTCTGTAAACTGATCCCAGTTATACCACATAAGGCTGGTAAGATATTTCAAAGATACTCTATTTTGAAACATCTCCTCCTCAACCGATATCTCATTTAGCTTTCTCTTTTGCAATTTAACAACTGGAATATTTTTATTACTGCAAATCGACAAATGAGACATAAATTGTATAATTATTTCTTAAAATATTTGTAGAAAAGGCTGCTAAAACACGTACTTTCTTTGCAAAAGATGGACCTCGTCAATTTCCAGATTGATATAGATTCTTGATTCCGAAGTACTATTAAGATATATCTTACCTGTACATTTAAAATCACTAATTATCAAACCATAAATTTCTATCCAATATCAAAAGCCTAAAATACCTTGAAACTCTTTAACGTTTGTTGATGTGATAATTATGACAACTGATTTGTCATCTCCCATTAGCAAGCTCTCATCAATTGTTTTTGAAATTTCTTCCCATAATGAAACTCTAAATGTCTCCTTGAAAATAACATCGATGTAAGATAATCAAATTGTACCACATTATTACGATATTTAGAAAAGAACTTACTGTTCAATCTGTAAAATGATATCTTGTTTATAACTGTTTGTTGATACGATTTTCAATCTCATCTACTCCATTCAAAATACCTATAACATCTGTAAACCATTTACTATATTTAGAATTATAGTAGATAATATATATGTACAACATGAATAGTAATAAAAGGTTTACCTGATAACAAAGATGTGTCATTTTTTCTATTTTATAGATCATTGATACCAACAAATTGAAATTTAAACTCTGGAATAGCAACTGTTACTTCCTTGATCTCCTCGATGGAAGTATTCATGAGAAATTGTAAATGATAAGCACCTTCAATAGGCTTGTAAGTAGCAGCACATGGTATGACCTTCACATTTTTAGTCAGATATATATGGCCTTCACAAATTTGGTTCTTAAATTTTACAATTCTATTTTTTGGTATAGTCCCATGCATCACATCATGCTAGAAAATAATTACAAATAAAAAAGGTCAACGAACTTACACAATTTCAATCTTGGTAAAATTATATAATTTAACAAAAATATATAATACGTCTTCATCAATAAGAATCATATCAAGACTAATCAGCTCGTTGTCCCTTCTGAAATTAAAACATTCCCACAATCTAGAAACCTTGACAATCAATATCCAATCATCTCGCAATTGATTAATATCTTTAAAACAAAATATTTGAAACTGTCATAACTATCTTACAAAGATATTAATCCAAAGACGTGTGATATTTCAAATTGTATTTTGTTATGTTTATATAGGAACAACAAAATACGAAAAGGCAGAATAGCAAGAGACTGTTTCTCGTAAATAGTTACATTTATTGAACATATTTAGTGCATAGTTTCCACTAAATTGATGTGATAACTGAAGGGTTAATGAATATTATCATGTTCAGATTAAATGTACATATGTAGAATATCAATAGTTAAGAGATTGTGATAAATAGTTAGATTTAGTGAATATCTTTAGAATATTAGGAACAACAAAATGTGAAAAGGCATAATAGCAAGAGACTATTTCTCGTAAATAGTTACATTTATTGAACATATTTAGAGCATAGTTTCCACTAAATTGTTGTGATAACTGAAGGGTTGATGAACATTATCATGTTCAGATTAAATGTACATATTATCATGTTCAGATTAAATGTACATATGTAGAATATCAATAGTTAAGAGATTGTGATAAATAGTTACATTTAGTGAATGTCTTTAAAATATTATTTTGAGAAATTATTACTAGTAATTGAAACCATGACTATTATAACAAGTCCAATAAACAACAAACACGTAGACTAATTAACAACATCCTACATGACGATCATATATCAATCCTATGTGGAGTCAGAAGAAGCAGTTTGCTTCAGCATTATATTAATATATAGATTAAAAGAGGAATGTGAAAGATCTCAAATTGAAAGAGGAATGTGAAAGATTTGTATTGAATGCATGTGAATAATCCCTATTATAGCAAGCCCAATAAACAGCAAACACGTGGACCAATTAATGACATCCTACATGGTGATCATACAGCAATCTTACGTGGCATCAGAAGAAGCAGTCTGCTTCAGCATTATATAAATATATAGATAATAATAAATTTTTTTTTTGAATGAGATGAATTATGATACTCATGGAATTTATAGGTGTTCGAAGCACAAAAAATAATGAGTAATACTAGCCTTACAAAGAGACATACAAAGAGTCATACAAAGAGTCAAATCCAGCCCTTGAAATGAGGGAAAAAGAGAGAGAGAAAGAGGCAATCATGAATTTCAAGGGCTGAATTTTACTCTTTGTATGACTCTTTGTATGTCTCTTTG
Organism: Pistacia vera; assembly: GCF_008641045.1. Classification (NCBI taxonomy): domain Eukaryota; kingdom Viridiplantae; phylum Streptophyta; class Magnoliopsida; order Sapindales; family Anacardiaceae; genus Pistacia; species Pistacia vera. The sequence continues at coordinate 208,961 of NW_022196831.1, forward strand.
TAAGGCTAGTATTACTCAAAACATAATTTAAAAATTTTTAAACGAGGTATATTAAGAAATGGAATTTCATTAGTTTAATTGTGGAGCCAATGAAAACACTCCTAAAATTTGAAGTGATGCTATTACACTCATCCCATTTATAAAGGATGAATAACTTGTATTTTTAAAGATTTATATTTAATCCGATTTATGTTCTTCAAAACCATGCAATAAATCAACATATCTTTATTATGTATCCCACTTCAAGAATAGATTATGATAACCCTTGTTATGGGTAAAATTGAGCTACACACATGACAAGAGAAAATGTTGACGCGTGTCCAAGGTGAAGGTCTTATCCTCGAAATAGTCATCATCCTTAAATAAAGGTTTGATAGGCTAATGGAAAATGGAAAATAGTGATCATCCAAAAACTCATCGTTCAAAATCTATTAACCTAAAGGTCAATAAACTCATAGCTCTCCTCATCTCCCAAGAGCTTATCGCTAATAACTAGCTCTCCACATCGCCTAAGTCTTTTTAAATCTCATGGCTAGTTCTCCTCATCCCCCAAGAGCTCATGACCATGTCAACTCTCCTCATCACCCAAGAACTCATGGTTAGCTTTCCTCATCGCTTAAGAGCGCATCATCCAATAACTCATGGCCAATAAGTAGGTCCCCCTATTGTCTAAGGGAAATTAGAGGGAAAGCGTATACAAAGTTTGTAAAGTCTAACATTTTAGCTGTCATATGCTAATAAGTCAATGACATGTGGTTCTATCTTAATGTTATCACCTTGGGACCACTAATCTTTCGCCTGTATAAAATATAAATAGCGTCTCAATAAATGAGCAAAGGGAGAACTCAACTCTATACTCTCAATTCACTTGCTCTTTCTCTCTATTCAATTAATTATTGAAAATTTCTCTCTAAACTTTCTTACATACTAGACTCTAACTTGAGTTTTGAAAGGTTTACATTGACAAAATCTTCGTCGACTCCCTTTGACTGTGACTTATTTTATAGAGGACAAAGAAAGTCACTCATTAAATTTACCTTAGCTTAGACAAACATTGGACTTGATCGTACTTAGACTATTAATTAGGAACCTAAACTCAGACAAGCACCGAATCAAGGAAAGTTAGCCACAGATTGATCAACTGAGCACTCAAAGTCATCAACCAAGTGGGATATACACCCGAAGACATAGATTTACATACCCCAATGCCCATGTTCAAATCACTAGTTGGCATTTGCCAAAAAATGACCATCAACAACCCTAATTCCTTACAAACTTAATTACCAAGTACTGTATATGATGTTGTATCAAAACCACGTTAATTATAATATATATGTATATATTATTTATAACATTATCTTTTAATCAGTAAAATTTGCTCTTATGTCAACAACTATATTAATTATGATTTAAAATCACATATTATTATATTATTATTGTTTTAGTAGATAATAATTAAACTACTAATAAGCATTAAACAAAACAAATTTAAATATAATTTTGGTACAACATTTGTTTGTACGTACCATGTAATTTCAGGGAAATTGACTTAGGTCAAAATGTATCCCCTTTTGTGATACACTTTTTAAAAGTGCATTCTATTATCATATCCTATCCTAGATAGTAAAAAACTTGTTTGTTTTAATATTGACTATTCAATTCAAATTCAATTCTATTATATTCAACTCAAAACATTTAACAATTACCTTTCACAATAAAAGTTTATAAATTAACAAAAACACCTCCACTCAACCAAGCCACTGCCGCCTTCTAGCAACCACCGCTGGCCGCTAGCCCTCACCATTGCCACTGCTGATTATTGGCACCGGATTGATGCATGATCAATCATACGGCCAATTGTGTGTTGAATTGGCCGTTTTGGCCATATCTATAGTGGATCTGCCAAAAACACCAAATCTATGACAAAAAACTGGCCGTTAATGAACTAGAAATGTAGCCATTGACGGCCAATCTGCTAGATCCATCTGGTCATTGACGGCCATATTTTTTCCGTTAATGATTGCCAAATTTTAGTCGTAGATCTGGTTGTTTCTGGCTAGATACATGGTGGATCTAGTCGAGAAAGGCAGATCGACACATGATCGGTCAGATCCAACCAGTCGTGAGCCATTCTAAAGACTAACCACCGTTCAGCAGTGGTGGCCAGTTACGGGTAGTCGGTTGGGTGGGTGAGGCTGTTTTTGTTAATTTATAAACTTTACTATGAAAAATGGGGGGGGGGGGGGGGGGGGGGGGGGGTAGTTAAAAAATAATCTAAATATTTTCAGAAAATGTACCAAATGTTAGGGCCAAAAATCATCCTTGGCCCAAATAGGAAAACGGGCATGATAGTGTGGAAGAGACTAGGCCCAAATCCTGATGCGAATCTGGATTAGGCCCATTTGATACGAGATACAGCCTGCCCACTTGGACCTATGAGCGAGTTCAGAGCCCACGACCCCCACAGATCACTTTCCTATTCCTGATCAACTTCCTATTCGAGGTTACTTTCTTGTTCAGGATCACCTTCCTATTCGAACACTGGTAAGACAACTCACCACCGCCTTAACTCCTCTAGGGTTCGTATCACAGTCACTCTAAGACTCTTACTCCCACCAGGAATGGGAGACCAAGCAGTCACTATATAAATAGAGGCCAGCCCTTTTATAAGGTACATTATACTACACCTTCACACCCAGAGTTCCTACTTGAGAACTTCACATCACCGCCGTAGTCACAGTCCCTGGCTAGACTTCCAGTAACCTCTCTATTCCTTAGCTCTCACTAAATTAGCCACTTTCAGCCTTGCTGGCTTGAGCGTCAGAGTGCCTACAGCAAACACCACCTTAGTGTTTTCCGTCGCTTCATGTTCGTTTCTCTATGTGTGTAGGTGTAGTGGATCACTATTGGCCTCAACCTCACAAGATTAGATGCTCTTTCCGTACAGGTAGATTTTTACGTCTACAGTTTGGCACCCACCGTGGGGCCTCTAGCAATCATTCGGCTCAACGAACCTTGTTGCATAAAGAAACTTTCCATGGCTGACAATTTTGACAACTCTAACCCCGGCCTCGAGGCCAAACTAAAGGCTCTGACCATGCTTATGTAACAAAACTCAGACAAGGTAGCCACACTGGAAGCTGAAAACACTGCTATCCGGACTGAAAACACCTCCATTAGGGCCGAGAACTAATCACTAAAAGAAAAGGTAAATCAGTTTTATGACCTCGAGCTTCTGCCTTCTCAAGTACCACCCAATCGGTTCTACATCTCGGTCCCATCCATGCAACCTCTCCAAACCCCAAAGCATGGACCAGTGGCCTGTGGTAAAAGGCCATGTCCATTAAGTTTGTTGGTGGTTGGCAATTTGGTCCTGATTCATGGAGAAAAGGATCTGCCCACAGAACCCCACTTAGCCGATCCACCCCAGTTTCAAGATTAAGACGCCCAAGTGACGGAACACCTACACCCACAAGACTAGCCCATTCTTACCATCCAGCCTCACCTTCAGTCAACCATCCCTACACAAACACCATTTGGCTTGGCTCGCCCTCATGGGTTTAACAGCCAACCCAACCAAACTACAACACTTGAGCCCACCAATCTTGACGAACCAAGTGACTATCAAACAACCCCCCTGACCATTCGTGTAGGGCGAAACACCAGATCGATTACCATGGGAGTCATCTAATTAGAAGGAGTGAATGAAGATCCAGGCTACTAGGGTGTGCATGAAGGAATGATCCACCAAACTACACCGCACGGGATGGCCTAACGGAATATGCCGAGGACGAATGCAAAGGCCGACCCGGTCAAGTGGGATGACCTAGTGGTGTCCTCCTCTCCTATGGAATAGGTACTGGCCAAGAGGCTACTTGATGTAGAGGCAGTGATGAGGCGCATCCCATGAATGTCGGTCCCAACAAAGAAAAATAGGCCTCACTGCTACGCTGACTTGATCTTTGTGGATGAGATCGCTCTAGCTAACATGCCCCAGAAGTTCACCATTCCCAACGTGAAATCCTACGATGGCACAACTGACCCTGATGACCATATAGCCTCGTACAAGCAGCGGATGTTCACTATATAAATACCCCAAGCGCTGAGGGAAGCTTGCATGTGCAAAAGCTTTGGTTCAAGCTTATCCAGTCCAGCCCTCTAGTGGTACACAAACCTCCCGAACTGTTCCATCGACTCATTCGCTCAGCTCACCGACACTTTTGTGGAGCAGTTCGCCAGCAGCAAGAAACTCAAGAAGTTGTTAGTCAATCTATACAGAGTATACCAGATGAGGGGAGAGCCACTAAGAGAGTATGTCAGTAGATTCAATAAAGAGAAGATCTCTATCCCTTCTTGCAACCCGAAGACAGCGGTAGACGCCTTTAGGAAGAGCCTTCTCCCGGATGGAGAATTGTACAAAGAACTGACGAAGTTGGGTTATACCATGATGGAAGACGTTCTGGCTCGTGCAGTGATCCAGATAAGTTAGGAGGAAGATGAGATAAACCAAGCAACTCGCACCGGATACAACCCAAGGCAGAATGACAGGAAGCCAAAACATAGATCAGTGGAACATTGCTATCAACCCCCAATGCTTAACATGGACAGAGTTAGGAAGCCTTATGATCGCCAACCAACGAGAACCGACAATAGATAGGTTGAATCGAGCTGATACAAGATACCGGAGTGTAACCTCAACGTCGAACCGGCCTAGGTAGTTACGATAATGAAAGGAATGGGATCCACCGTTAAGTGGTCAGGCAAGCTCAATCCCGAAGCAAGGAAAGACACAACCAAGTGGTGCGAGTTTCACGGTGACCACAGGCATAACATTGCAGACTGCATCACCTTGCGGCTGCAGGTCGTTGCACTTCTGAAAAGGAGACATCTCCAAGATCTGCTAACAGATAAAGGGAAGAATACCATCAGCCAGAGAAGCACTAAAGAAGCATCACCACCTCCATGAGAACCTATACCGAAAGGATTCTGTTTGCTCATCTCTAGGGGATCAGAGATCAAGGGGGCCAGTTACTCATTAGCCAAACGATATGCTAGAACTAACAGCCACCATGAAGTGTAGTCCATCCATCCGGTTTCATGATCACACACCCATCAGGTAATTCAGTTTGAAGATGATGAGCTAGTTACCTTGGCTGATCCTCATCACGATGCTCTAGTCGTCTCCCTGTAGATCGCCAACATCCTAGTGAAGAGGGTATTCATAGATGGAGGTTCCTCAGCAAACATCATATTCCTTGAAGCAGTGAAGGCTATAGATTTAGAAGAAGCAAACATCAATAGGAGGCCGACACTACTGGTTGGTTTCAGTTCTGAGCAAAAGTACACCATTGGAGAAATTGTCCTTCCTATTTACGCTAGCAGAGTAAACAAATAGACCGTCTTTCTGGTTATTGATTGCCCTTTACCATACAACGTTATCCTGGACCGACCTTGGATCCATGACATGCGAGCGGTCCCATCCACTTTCCACCAGACGGTCAGGTTTCCTACCAAATGGGGAGTACGAGAGATCAAAGGCGACCCCAAAGCTTCCAAAGATTGCTACAAGAATGCTTTCAAGGGCAAAGGTAACACTTCATAGCAATTACAGTCCTATCCAACCCCTCCGACCGAGTCAGACCAACCATCTATGAAAGAGTTGGATGAAGTATAGATACACTCGGATGACCCCAAGAGGAAGACACACATAGGTTCTTGCCTCGAGCCTGAGACAAGAGAAAAGCTGATAGAATTCCTTAGACAGAACCAAGACTGTTTAGCCTAGTCACACACCGACATGACGAGAGTCAGTCCAAAAGCGATGGTCTACCAACTCAAGGTAGATCCGAATCACCCACCAGTGAAGCAAATGAGAAGGAAATTCGCACCAGAGCATAACCTAATCGTCAATGAAGAGGTTAGAAGCTGTTAAGCAATGGTATGATTAGAGAGGTCCACTACCTTGAACGGTTGGTGAATGTCGTGGTCATAAAGAAAAAGAACGGCAAGTAGAGAGTCTGCATCAATTTCACGGATTTAAACAAAGCCTGCACCAAAGACTCCTTCCTATTTCCACATATCGACATGATGGTTGATATGACCACAGGTCACGAGCTCCTTAGTTTTATGGACGCTTTCTCAGGGTATAACCAGATCTTGATGCACCTGGACGACCAAGAGAAGACAACCTTCATCACGGAAAGGGGAACCTATTGCTATAAAGTGATGCCATTCGGTCTTAACAATGCCGGGACTACCTACTAGTGGCTAGTCGACAAGATGTTTGTCAAGCACCTCAGAGACACAATGGAGGTTTACATCGATGACATGCTTGTCAAGTCAAATATGGCCAAACAACACCTTGATCACCTCCGCTAGGCATTCGCCATCCTCAGGAAGTATAACATGAAGTTAAATCCAGCCAAATGCTCATTCGGTGTCTCATTAGGTAATTGCTTAGGCTACATGGTGACCTAGCGAGGGATAGAAGCCAACCCCGACCAAATCAGAGTGATCCTCAGTATACCATCTCCAGCTTGCATCAAAGACGTCCAGTGCCTGGCAGGACGAGTTGCTGCCTTGAGCCGCTTCATCTCGAGATCTGTTAACAAGTGCCATCTCTTCTTTCATGCCCTCAAGAAGTCCAAGAAGTTCGAGTGGACCCTGTCATGCGAAGAAGCCCTACAACAACTAAAAAGGTACCTAACCTCCCCTCCGCTCCTTTCCAAGCCCGTGGACAGGGAGAAGCTTTACACTTACCCAGCGGTCTCAGAGACAGCAATCTCAATAGTGCTAGTTCGGGAAGAAGAGATGAAGCAGCTACCGGTTTACTATGTAAGCAAGTCACTCATCGACATAGAAACACGATATAGTCAACTGGAGAAATTGGCCCTTGCCTTCATCCATGCATCCAGGAAGCTCAGGTCGTACTTTTAGTGCCATTCCATAGTTGTACTCACCTCTTTCCCCTTCAAGAAGATATTGCACAAACCAGAGCTATAAGGCCGACTCACGCAATAGACAGTAGAGCTAAGTGAGTTCGACATATCCTACTAGCCTCGCACTGCCATCAAATCCCAAGCATTGGCAGACTTCATTGCTGATTTCACCCCAAGTACCACCACCTAAGGAAAAAAAGAGCTGTTATGCATGAGCGATAGACCACCTTCCAAATGGACTCTCTTAGTGGATGGCTCAAGTAATGTGAATGGAAGCGGACTTGAGTTAGTATTGATTGTGCCAAAGGGAGATATCATCCAGCGAGCAATACTGTGTGGGTTCAAGTGCATGAACAACGAAGCTGAGCATAAGGCTCTCATCGCTGGACTTTCTTTAGCCAAAGAAATTGGAGCGAAGAGACTGGAAGTGAAGTCCGATTCCCAACTTATGGTCAATCAACTGCAAGGCATGTATCAAGCACGCAACTTGAAGATGACATCTTACTTGAACATGGTCAGAGAGTTGCAGGTGTAATTCGAGGAGTTCTCCATCATCCAAGTCCCCAGAGCAGAGAACTCTTACGTTGATGCCCTTGCCAACCTTGGCTCAGTGCTCAAATTTTCTTCCCCGTCATCCATCCCTTTATTATTCATGCAGTGGCCAGCCAACCGGAAGGAACAACCACCCAACAAGCCGCCCAAGGAAGCAATGGGTGTTGAGCTTGCCGACAGCTAGATGACTCTAATAGTGAGATATTTAGAATACGATAAACTCCTGGCTAACAAGAACAAAGCACGCCGACTGAAAGCAAGAGTCACCAGATTCACCATACATGAAGGCCAACTCCTTAGAAAATTATTCTCCGGTCCATATCTCAAGTGCACAAGCCCAGATGAGGCCCAACGTGTTCTCGCCAAACTCCATGAAGGCGAATGTGGAAACCATGTTGGGGGACACAGCCTTGCACACTGGGTGATCACTGCTGGGTATTATTGGCCAACAATATGCACTGATTCGGCTACCTATGTGAAAAAGTGCAACAACTGTCAAAGGTTTGCTCATGTCTCACACCTCCCACTAGAGCGACTCCATTCCATCCTCACACCCTAGCCCTTTATGAAGTGAGGAATGGACATAATGGAAAAACTACCGACTGCACCCATTCAACAAGTCTTCATGTTAGCTGTGACAGACTACTTTACCAAGTGGATTGAAGCCAAAGCCTTTGCACAAGTCAGAGAACAAGAGGTAAAAGCTTTCATCTGGAAGCATGTTATCTGCAGGTTCGGAATACTAAAGGAAATCGTCACCGATAATAGATCCCAATTTATTAGTTCAAGCTTTAGGGATTTCTGTGACATGTGGGGGATAAAACTAAGCTTCTCAACCCCCCGTAACCCCTAGTCCAACAGCCAGGCCGAGTCATCCAACAAGACCATCATTCAGACCTTGAAGAAGCGATTACAGAAGGCAAAGGGTACATGGGCAGATGAACTACCTGGAGTCATTTGGTCATACCGAACCACGGCTCGCTTATCAACAGGCGAGACCCCATTCTCTCTCACATATGGTTCTGAAGCAGTCATCCCAGCTAAAGTATCAGTCCTGTTGACCAGGCTCCAATGGGCGGACCAGAACCTATGCTAGAACTTGGACACCATCGATGAGCTACAAGAACGAGCGAGCATCAGCAACGTAGTCTATCAACAACAGGCCACCCGACACTACAACCATAATGTAAGGATCCAAACTTTCAAGATAGGCGACTAGGTCCTCCGCAATGTCTTTCAAAACACAAGGAGATCAACTCTGGCAAACTCGATCCCACATGGGAATGTCCCTACAAGATTACCAAAGAAGCAAGGAAGGGTGCTTACAAACTCCAGACCCCCAAGGGCAAAGACATCGGTAATAGCTAGAATGCCGTTCACCTCAAGCGCTACTACTTTTAGGTGAACTTGTTTTTTCTGTCTGTTTTCCTTTATTTTTATTTTTAAAAGGAATAGTGGGCCTATCCACCTTCTCATAGATAGTCGGCCTCATGGCCCAATTTAATGAAGTATTATTTATAAAATTTTCATCTTCAGATCGACTAATTGTTATTTACACCATCGAATTGGCCCTGCCCGATCCATGATACGAATTTACACCATCGGATCGGCCTTGCCCAATCCCCGACCCTAATTTACACATTCCGATCGACCCTACCCGATCCATGGTATGAATTTACACCATCGGATCAGCCCCGCCCAATCCACGACACTAATTTACACTTTTGGATCGACCCTACTTGATCTATGACATGAATTTATGCCATCAAATTGGCCCCGCTCGATCCACGAAGCTAATTTATACCATCGAATCGGCCCTATCCGATCCAAAAATACACACCTTTGGATTGACCCCGTTCGATCCACGAAGCTACACACTCGGTCGGCCGGACCGAGCGAAGGGTTTCTTATACCTTTAGTCGGCAAAACAATTGATCTAGCCCAACTAAAGGCCCATATGTCTCAGCCACTAGGCCGGACTAGAATCACAAATGCTACACAAGAGCTTAACCCTAGTACATCCATAAGTAAAGGAACAATGAACAACTCAATTCATCCATCAAGAAAGCATAAAAAATTAGAATAGCAAGTATAAAACATAAAGCCTCAAACAGCCAAGTTCATAGTACAATAAAAGGCACACACGCCAAGAAAAAAGGCATCGCAAGCCTCCAACATCTCCTGCATGAGCTGGATGTCTTCATCCAGATTCCAGTGGGAAGTGTTCCTGGCTTTATACTCGAGCATGAGCTCCCCCTGGGCTTTGATAATAGCATCATCTGAAATAGAGAGAACCTGCTCCTTGAGGGACTCGACCTCTGCGGTCCTCTTGGCCAACTCACCCCTCAGTCTCTCCAACTCACGCTCAACATCCCTCAGATGCTGTTGACTCTCTTGCTCAGCCTTTTGGGCTGCTGCCTCTCTCTGGCACAAACTAGTGTTCGCTTTGGACACATCTTGTATCCTCTTCTCCTACGCCACCACAGACTTTCTTAGATGAAGACTACTTGTGAATGCCTTCACAACAAAGCATTGTCATCAGTACGAAGGTCAAGAACAAAATAGAAAGAAACTCCAGCCATACCTGAAAGGCGTAGGATACCCCCAAGGCAATGGTGGCAACTGCGCCCATTTGGTTCAAATGCACCTTATCCATTGGGAGTAAGAACGAATCAGCCAGCATGATCTAGCAGTCGGTAAGGTTTAATGGTGATTTGAAGGAAGATCCGAATCAGCATATTACGTACTTTTTGGAAATTTGTGACACCTTTAAGTCTAACGGAGTGTTAGATGATGCCATTAGGTTGAGGTTATTCACATTCTCATTGGGGGATAGAGCTAAAGGGTGGTTAATGGCACTACCATCAGGAACTATCACAACATGGAATGATCTAGCACAGAAGTTCCTGACCAAGTTCTTTCCTCCAACAAAATCAGCAGAACTGAGAAATGATATCACATCATTTCTACAAGATGAATTCGAGTCATTGTATGAGGCTTAGGAGAGGTACAAGGAATTGATGAGGAAATGTCCACACCATGGGTTGCCAGTTTGGCTTCAAGTCCAAACATTCTACAACGGATTGATGGGTAATGTGCAAACCATGGTGGATGGAGCATTGGGATGAGCCTTGCAGAGTAAGACACCAGAGGAGGCTTATGAGTTGCTTGAGGTTTAGGCAAGCAACAACTATCAAAGACCAAATGAGAGAGCGATATCAAAAAAATCTACGGGTCTTCATGAAGTTGATGCCTTCACAGCCATCTCAGCCCAACTCACGGCACTTCAAAAATAGTTGGGAAGTATGCAGGTAAATTCTATTCAAGCACCTCAACTAACTTGTGATTTTTGTGCAGGTAACCATGTGAGCAGCGAGTGTCAAGTGGGGAACACATTTGCTTTGTCATCTTCATCATTTGAGCAAGTGAACTACTTGGCAGGAAATCAAAGGTAACCAAACAACCCGTATTCCAACACATACAATCCGGGGTGGAGAAATCATCCAAATCTGGCTTGGGACAATCAGAACCAGCAAAATAATCAATGGAACCAAAGGACATTGCCAAATAACCAACTAGGGGTGAATAATCAACCAGGAGATCTAAGAGTGACAAAGATGGAGGACATGTTTGGAAAATTCATGTAGAAGACCACGAGTTTTATGAATGAGACGAGGATAAATTTCAGAAATCAAGGGGCGTCCATTTTGAATCTTGAGGTACAGATAGGCCAATTGGCCGAGAAGCTAAATGAGAGACCGTAGGGTTCCTTACTAAGCAACACAGTGACTAACCCACGTGAGCAAGCAAATGCCATAATTTTGAGGAGTGGGACAGTTTTGGAAGAAGTTGAACAAGCTGGAAAAGAAGAATCTAAAAAGGAAGTTGATGAAGAGATTGTAGTTGATGAGAAACCAAGCGGTTTGGAGGAAGAGAACAAGAAGAGGGAAGAAAGGCAACAGAAGAAGGAGAAATTGCCATTCCCTGAGATACCACTAGAGTTGGCCCATCACATTCCACCCGTGCCTTTTCCTCAGAGACTAAAGAAAAAGAATCAGGATAAGCAGTTTTCAAAATTTATTGAAATATTTAAAAAATTGCATATTAACATTCCTTTTGCAGATGCATTGCAGCAGATGCCGAGCTACGCGAAGTTCATTACGAAAATCCTATCAAACAAAAGGAAGCTAGAAGATGAGGAAACGATGATGCTTACGAAGGAGTACAGCGCCATTCTCTAGAAGAAGTTACCCCCGAAGCTCAAAGATCCAGGGTGTTTTACTATTCCTTGTATTATAGGAGATATTACTTTTGATCGTGTTTTATGTGATTTAGGTGCTAGTATTAATTTAATTCCCTTTTCTGTTTTCAGGAGATTGGGAAGTGGTGAAGTGAAGCCAACGACCATGTCGTTGCAACTCGCAGATAGGTCCATAAAACATCCGAGGGGGATAGTGGAAGATGTATATACACCCGAAGACATAGATTTAGATACCCCAATGCCCATGTTCAAATCACTAGTGGCATTTGCCAAAAAAGACCATCAACAACCCTAATTCCTTACAAACTTAATACCAAGTACTGTATACGATGATTGTATCAAAACCACGTTAATTAAATATATATGTATATTTATTTTAACATTATCTTATAATCAGTAAAATTTGCTTATGTCAAAAACTATATTAATTATGATTTAAAACACATTATTATATTATTATTGTTTTAGTAGATAATAATTAAACTACTAAAGCATTAAAACAACAAATTTAAATATAATTTGGAACAACATTTGTTTGTACGTACCATGTAATTTCAGGGAAATGACTTAGGTCAAAATGTATCCCCTTATGTGATACACTTTTTAAAGTGCATTCTATTATCATATCCTATCCTAGATAGTAAAAAACGTGTTTGTTTAATATGACTATTCAATTCAAATTCAATTCTATTATATCAACTCAAAACATTAACAATTACCTTCACAATAAAAGTTTATAAATTAAACAAAACACTCCACTCAACCAAGCACTGTCGCCTTCTAGCAACCACCGCTGGCCGCTAGCCCTCACCATTGCCACGCGTGATCATTGGCACCGGATTGACGCAGGATCAATCAGATCTGGCCAATGTGTGTGTGAATTGGCGTTTTGGCACTATCATAGTGGATCTGCCAAAAACAGCCAAATCTATGACGAAAAATCTGGCCGTATGACAACTAGAAATGTAGCCATTGACGGCCAAATTGGCTAGATCCCTTTAGTCATTGACGGCCATATTTTTCCGGAATGATTGCCAAACTTTAGTTGTGATCTGGTTGTTTCTGGCTAGATACATGGTGGATCTAGTCGAGAAAGGCAGATCGAACATGATCGGTCAGATCCAAACAGTCGTGAGCATTCTAAAGACTAACAAGCACGTTCAACAGTGGTGGCCAGTAGGGTAGTCGGTGGGGGGGTGAGACTGTTTTGTTAATTATAAACTTTTATTATGAAAAATGGGGGGGGGGGGGGGGGGGGGGGGGGTAAGTTAAAAAATAATCTAAATATTTTCAGAAAATGTACCAAATGTTAGGGCCAAAAATCGTCCTTGGCCAAATAGGAAAACGGCATGATAGTGTGGAAGAGACCGGCCCAAATCCGATGCGATCTGGATTAGGCCCATTTGATACGAGATACAGCTGCCACTTGGACCTATGAGCGAGGTCAGAGCCCACGGCCCCCACAGATCACTTTCCTATTCCTGTCAACTTCCTATTCGAGGTTACTTTCTTGTTCAGGATCACCTTCCTATTCGAACACTGGTAAGACAACTCACCCCCTCCTTAATCCTCTAGGGTTCGTATCAACAGTCACTCTAGGACTCCTACTCCACCAGGAATGGGAGACCAAGCAGCCACTATATAAATAGAGGCCAGCCCTTTATAAGGTACATTATACTACACCTTCACACCAGAGTTCCTACTTGAGAACTTCACATCCAGCCATAGTACAGTCCCCGGCTAGACTTCCGTAACCTCTCTATTTAGTCTCACTAAATTAGCCCTTTCAGCCTTGCTGGTTGAGCGTCAGAGTGCCTACGCAAACACCACCCTGGGTTTTCCGTCACTTCATGTTCGTTTCTCTATGGGTGCAGGTGTAATGGATCGCTATTGGCGTCAACTCACGAGATCAGACGCTCTTTCCGTACAGGTAGTTTTTACGTCTACAGTTTGGCACCCATGTGGGGCTCTAGCAATCATTGGCTCAACGAACCTTGTTGCCTAAAGAAACTTTCCATGGCTGACAATTTTGACAACGCTAACCCCGGCCTCGAGGCCAAACTAAAGGCTCTGACCAGGCTTATGTAACAAAACTCAGACAAGGTAGCCACACTGGAAGCTGAAACACTGTTATCCGGACTGAAAACACCTCCATTAGGGCTGAGAACCAATCACTAAAAGAAAAGGTAAATCAGTTTTATGACCTCGAGCTTTGCCTTCTCAAGTACCACCCCATCGATTCTGCATCTCGGTCCCATCCATGCAACCTCTCAAACCCCAAAGCATGGACCAGTGGCTCTGTAAAAGGCCAGTCTATTAAGTTCGTTGGTGGTTGGCAATTCGGTCCTGATCATGGAGAAAGGATCTGCCCACAGAACCCACTTAGCCGATCCACCCAGTTTCAAGATCAAGATGCCCAAGTGACGGAACGCCCACACCACAAGACTAGCCCATTCTTACCATCGAGCCTCACCTTCAGTCAACCATCTACACAAACACCATTTGGCTTGGCTCGCCCTCACGGGTTTAACAGCCAACCTAACCAAACTACAGCACTCGAGCCCACCAATCTTGACGAACCAAGTGACTATCAAACAACCCCCGACCATTCGTGTAGGGCGAAACACCAGATCGATTACCATGGGATTCATCTAATAGAAGGAGTGCGAAGATCCAGGTACCAGGGTGTGCATGAAGGAATGATCCACCAAACTACACCGCAGGGATGGCCCAACGGATATGCCGAGGACGAATGCAAAGGCCGAACGATCAAGCGGGATGACCTAGTGGTGTCCTCCTCTCCTATGGAACAGGTACTGGCCAGAGGACTACTGATGTAGAGGCAGTGATGAGGGCATCCCATGAATGTCGGTCCCAACAAAGAAAAACAAGCCTCATGCTACGCTGACTTGCTCTTGTGGATGAGATCGCTTTAGCTAACATGCCCTAGAAGTTCACCATCCCCAACGTGAAATCTACGATGGCACAACCGACCCTGATGACCACATAGCCTGCAAGCAGCAGATGTTCACTATCTAAATACCCCAAGCGCAGGGAAGCCTGCATGTGCAAAAGCTTTGGTTCAAGCTTATCGATCAGCCCTTAGGTACACAAACCTCCCGAACTGTTCATCGACTCATTCGCTCAGCTCACGACACTTTTGGAGCAGTTCGCCAGCAGCAAGAAACTCAAGAAGTTGTTAGTCAAATATACAGAGTATACCAGAGGAGGGAGAGGTACTAGAGAGTATGTCAGTAGATTCAATAAAGAGAAGATCTCTATCCCTTCTTGCAACCGAAGACAGCCGGTAGACGCCTTTAGGAAGAGCCTTCTCCGATGGAGAATGTACAAAGAACTGACCAAGCTGGGGTACCATGATGGAAGACGTTCTGGCTCGTGCAGTGATCTAGATAAGTTGGGAGGAAGATGAGATAAACCAAGCAACTCACACCAGATAACCCAAGCGGAATGACAGGAAGCCAAAACATAGATCACTGGAACATTGCTATCAACCCAATGCTTAACATGGGCAGAGTCAGGAAGCTTATGATCTCCAAGTCCCTGCTTGACGACGTCCATCCGACCAAGTCTCACTATAGTACACTGGTACGGTACGGTACCTTTGACTACCAAGTAGTGAAAAATGCGTTAAGTACACTGGTACGGTACCAACCCTAGATCTATAGTGCAGGTCTTAAGGCTAAGGAGTTAGAGTTGAAAGTCCAGAAAAGGAGTGGGTCTAATCTGTTGTTAAAACCAAGGTGAAGTCTAGTCAGACAGGGAGAAATAATTCTGTGAATCAGGGGAATAGGAATAAGAAGATGAAAGAGCATCCTAAGTCAGTACCCATCATTAGCAGTGTCAGAAATTGACACTGTAAGCACGTCAGGTTATCTACTAGGTTTTTACTGGTGGCTAGGTTTGTCTCTGTGTTCCCTTGTTTTTGTTTCTTGATCCATTCAAAACAGTCTTTTTAATATGGCCAGCCTTATACAGAAAAACATTTTCTAGGTCTTTACTCTTGTTATTTCTCTTCCATTTTTCTTATTCCTATTCCCCTGATTCACAGAATTATTTCTCCTGTCTGACTAGACTTCACCTTGGTTTTAACAAACCGATTAGACCACTCCTTTTCTGGACTTTCAACTCTAACTCCTTAGCTTAAGACCTAACTGATTAGATCTAGGGTTGGTACCGTACCAGTGTACTATAACGCATTTTTCACTACTGGTAGTCATAAGGTACCGTACCGTACCAGTGTACTATAGGTGAGGACTTGGTAGTGGAAGTCGGCAAGCAGGGGACTTGGAGATCAGGAAGATGAGATAAACCAAGCAACTCACACCAGATATAACCCAGGCGGAATGACAGGAAGCCAAAACATAGATCACTGGAACATTGCTATCAACCCCCAATGCTTAACATGGGCAGAGTCAGGAAGCCTTTCACTATAACGCATCAAGAACCGGAGTGTAACCTCAACGTCGAAAGGCCTAGGTAGTTGCGATAATGAAAGGAATGGGATCCACCATTAAGTGGCCAGGCAAGCTCAATCCCGAAGCAAGGAAAGACACAACCAAGTGGTGCGAGTTTCACGGCGACCACAGGCATAACATTGCAGACTGCATCGCCTTGCGGCTGCAGGGCGTTGCACTTCTGAAAAGGAGACATCTCCAGATCTGCTAACAGAAAAGGGAAGAACACCATCAACCAGAGAAGCAATAAAGAGCATCACCACCTCACGAGAACCTACACCGAAAGGATTATGTTTGCTCATCTCTAAGGGATCAGAGATCAACAGGGTTAGTTACTCATTAGCAAACGATACGCTAGAAACTAACAGCCACCTGAAGTGTAGTCCATCCATCCGGTTTCATGATCACACAACCATCAGGTAATTCAGTTTGAAGATGATGAGCTAGTTACCTTGCTGCTCCCCATCAAATGCTCTAGTCATCTCCCTGTAGATCGCCAACATCCTAGTGAAGAGGGTATTCATAGATGGAGGTTCCTCAGCAAACATCATATTCCTTGAAGGAGTGAAAGCTATAGATTTAGAAGAAGCAAACATCAATAGGAGGCCGACACTACGGTTAGTTTCAGTTCTGAGCAAAGTACATCATGGGAAATTGGCCTTCCTATTTAGCTAGCAGAGTAAACAAATAGACCGTCTTTCTGGTTTTATTGCCCTTTACCATATCATCATCCTGGACTAAACCTAGATCCAGACATGCGAGCGGTCCTATCCACTTTCCACCAGACGGTCAGGTTTCCTACCAAATGGGGAGTACGAGAGATCAAAGGCGACCCCAAAGCTTCCAAGATTGCTACAAGAATGCTTTCAAGGGCAAAGGTAACACTTCATAGCAATATAGTCCTATCCAACCCTTCGACCGAGCCAGACCAACCATCTATGAAAGAGTTGGATGAAGTATAGATACACCCGGATGACCCCAAGAGGAAGACCACATAGGTTCTCGCCTTGAGCCTAAGACAAGAGAAAAGCTGATAGAATTCCTCAGACAGAACCAAGACTGTTTAGCCTAGTAACACGCGACATGATGAGAGTCGTCCAAAAGCGATGGTTACCACTCAAGGTAGATCCGAATCACCCACCAGTGTAATATCCCATTGAGGTACGTAGTTAAGATTTGCTGTATTAGTTCAAAGTTTATTGTTTCAACTTTAATGAGTTTGTATGTTGAGTTAGTTGATTAGTTGCCTTGAAATTGGTTGTGAGTTTGGTGAAGTTGGAAATCCAATCTTCGCCGGGGGAAGAAGAAGCTTCGCCGCGGCGAGGAGGAGGAGTGCACACACGGGTAGGTTCTGCCCTGTTTTGCTGAGGCAAAGTAAAATGCTTCGCCGCGACGACGAGGCTAAGACAAAGTTTCTTGAGTTTTCTAGAGAATTCTTCTTTTGGGGCACATGACCATTCTACCCCTAATTAGTAGGAAAAGTGGGGAGTAAAATGAAAGGAAATTAGTAGAGATGTGTTTGGATGGGGGTGTATTGTAAAGAATCAAAAGATATAGATGGAATTTCCAAGGAAGGACAAGGGCAAAATGGGAAATGATGCTTATAATATGAACTAAAAGGGTTAAGTGTAGAGAAACCCTTTATTCTTCATTCCACGCCTCTTCCATTTGCCCATTTTCTCTCATTTCTCCATCCAATCTTTCAAAATTTCAAGGAATATAGAGGGGTTTTGAGTAGAGATTTCATCTAAAGCATCCTAAGGTAAGGATTCATGCTTTAGATGTGAGTTTTCTTTATATTGTAGTGAAGTCTTATTTGGTTGTTGTGTCTTTGTGATTGTTTTGAGTTGTAGAGAGGAGACAAGATCACAAAGGGAAGGAAAAGTGCTAAAGAAGTCTTTTTGCACAAGGTAAGAAATCCAATCAACTTGAGTTTTAAACAAGCTTTTGTGTAGAGATGTATGCATGATCAGTATGTAGTATGATTTATGAGGAAAATGAGTTGAGATGAGTAGCTATTTTTGTAGTTGTTGGATAGATTCCATATATGAGAGGTGTTTTAATGTGTATTGAGAATGAAACTTGAGATGAAGTTTGAGAGATGTTGTGTGAAGCTTTTTGGGAGTGCTTTTCTTAACAGGATTAGGAGTATTTGAGGGAGTTTCCCCAATTTGGATGGCTAGAGAATGAAGTATAGTGGTATTTTAGTAGAGTGTTTATATGCACATGAGTTGTTGATGAAATGCCTAAGTGAAATCTGCCCTGTCACTGCCGTAACTTTCTAAGTAATTTTGGACATTCTACGGTTGAACTGGGCTGAGACCAAAACAGAGAAGTTATATCCCTGTTTCTAAGCTTTAAACGAGACCAGAACAGTAGCAATCGACGGTGTATAACGCAAGTTTGGCCGTTTAGTGTGACCTGTGCAGAATAACTGTTTTGAGGAAATCTTGTAGTTGGCATTTCATTAGTGCATTAGGGAGCATGAGCTAGCTCTACACCTTTGTTTATACACTTGAGAAGTAGCTTGAGATTTAGTAGGAATTTGAGTATAAGCTACTTTAAGAGTTAAGAGAAAGAGAATAGAGTAGGTTGTGCGATGGGGAACCCGTGAGTAATGGGTAGAGTATTCGCATGTACGCCGCATTGAGAGAGCGGCATGAGTATCAGATAAAAAGTGGTGTAGCCCGTGAGAGTGCATGCGGATGAGGGCTATACCGAGTACCGAGAGAGAGATTATAGACTCACATGGCCAAGGGTTCCGAATCCATGCTAACCGAGTCTGATCGGCTAGAATGAGTAGAGGTCACGTAGAGTGGGAGCGAGTCCCAGCCGTGCCCCCAGTAAGATGGGGTTGTGATTTATGAGAGATTACTAGAAAAAGTTTTAAGAGAAAGAGAAAAAGAGAGAAGTATCCAAAGAGAAATTGAATGAGGAGTTGTAAGGAAAGAATTAGAGAGAGAGTTACGGGGCTAGCATGAGTAGAGGATTTACTTACTGAGCATTATTTAGTGTCACCCCGTTGTTTTCCTATGTTTTGCAGGACCTAGGTGAGGACACTGCGTGATGGATGTCGGCGTTCTAGAAGAAGCGGTTACACTGCCCTTATGTTTTGATGACTTTTGTATATGTTATACATTTTGTGTAAAAATGTATTTGTTTGTAAAGAATATGTATATATGTTTAATAAAAGAAAATTTGGGCCCAATTTCTTTATTTTATTTTTTATGTATTTATTATAAGTTTTGAGTAGTAGTGGCTATTCAAACCAGTGAAGCAAAGGAAAAGAAAATTCGCACTAGAGCATAACCTAATCGTCAATGAAGAGGTTAGAAGCTGCTAAGCAATGGTATGATCAGAGAGGCCACTACCCCGAAGGTTGGTGAATGTCGTGGTCGTAAAGAAAAAGAATGACAAATAGAGAGTCTGCATCGATTTCACGGATTTAAAACAAAGCCTGCACCAAAGACTCCTTCCCATTTACACTATCGACATGATGGTTGATATGACCATAGTCACGAGCTTCTTAGTTTATGGACGCTTTCTCAGGGTATAACCAGATCTTGATGCACCTGGATGACCAAGAGAAGACAACCTTCATCACGGAAAGGGGAACTATGCTATAAGTGATGCCATTCGGTCTCAACAACGCCGGGGTACTACCAGCGACTAGTCGACAAGATGTTGTCGAGCACCGGAGACACAATGGAGGTTTACATCGACGACATGCTTGTCAAGTCAAATATGGTGAACAACACCTTGATCACCCTCGCTAGGCATCGCGTCCTCAGGAAGTATAACATGAAGTTAATCAGCCAAATGCTCATCGTTGTCTCATTAGGTAATTTCTTAGGCTAATGGTGACTTAGCGAGGGATAGAAGCCAACCCTGACCAAATCAGAGTGATCCTCAGTATACCATTCCAGCTTGCATCAAAGACGCCAGCGCCTGGCAGGACGAGTTGCCGCCTTGAGCCGTTCATCTCGAGATCTGCTAACAAGTGCCATTCTTCTTTCATGCCCTCAAGAAGTCCAAGAAGTTCGAGTGGACCCCCTCATGCGAAGAAGCCCTACAACAACTAAAAAGGTACCTAACCTCCCCTCGCCCTCCTTTCCAAGCCTCGTGGACAGGGAGAAGCTTTACACTACCCGGCGGTCTCAGAGACGACAATTCAACAGTGCTAGTTCGGGAAGAAGAGACGAAGCAGCTATCAGTTTACTATGTAAGCAGTCACTCATCGACACAGAAACACAATATAGTCAACTAGAGAAATGACCCTTGCCCCATCCATGCATCAGGAAGCTCAGGTCGTACTTTTAGTGCCATTCATAGTTGTACTCACCTCTTTCCCCTTCAAGAAGATATTGCACAAACCAGAGCTATAAGGCCAACTCACGCAATGACAGTAGAGCTAAGTTAGTTCGACATATCTACTAACCTCGCACTGCCATCAAAACCTAAGCATTGGTAGACTTCATTGCTGATTTCACCTCCAGTACCACCATAAGCAAAAAAGAGCTGTATGCCTGAGCGACGGACCACCTTCCAAATGGATCTCTTAGTGGATGGCTCAAGTAATGTGAATGGAAGCGGACTTGAGTTAGTACTGATTATGCCAAAGGGAGATATCATCCAGCGAGCAATACTGTGTGGGTTCAAGTGCATGAACAACGAAGCTGAGTTGAGGCTCTCATCGCTGGACTTTCCTTAGCCAAAGAAATTGGAGCAAAGTGACTGGAAGTGAAGTCCGATTCCCAGCTTGTGGTCAATCAACTGCAAGCACGTATCAAGCATGCAACTTGAAGATGACATCTTACTTGAACATGGTTAGAGGTTGCAGGTGTAATTCGAGGAGTTCCCATCTCCAAGTCCCAGAGTAGAGAACTCTCACGCTAATGCCTTGCCAACCTTGGCTCAGCGCTCAAATGTTCTTCCCCGTATCCATCCCTCTATTGTTCATGTAGTGGCAGCCAACTAGAAGGAACAACCACCCAACAAGCCACCCAAGGAAGCAATGGGTGTTGAGCTTGCCGACAGCTAGATGACTTGATAGTGAGATATAGATACGATAAACTCCTGGCTAAAAAGAACAAAGCATGCCGACTGAAAGCAGAGTCACCAGATACCATACATGAAGGCCAACTCCTTAGAAAATTATTCTCCGGTCCATATCTAGGCACAAGCCCAGAGGAGGCCCAACGTGTTCTCGCGAACTCATGAAGGCGAATGTGGAAACCATGCGGGGGACACAGCCTTGCACACTAGGTGATCACTGTTGGGTATTATTGGCCAATAATAGCACTGATTTGGGCCCTATGTGAAGAAGTGCAATAGCTGTCAGAGGTTTGCTCAGTGCTCACACCTCCTACTAGGCGACTCCATTCCATCCTCACTACCCTAGCCCTTTATGAAGTGAGGAATGGACATAGTGGGAAAAACTACCGACTGCACCATTCAACAAGTCTTCATGTTAGTTGTGATGACTACTTTACCAAGTGGTTGAAGCCGAAGCCTTCGCACAAGTCAGAGAACGAGAGGTAAAAGCTTTATCTGGAAGCGATGTCATCTGAAGTTCGGAATACTGAAGGAAAAGTCACCGACAATGGATCCCAATTTATCAGTTCAGGCTTTAGGGATTTCTGTGACTGTGGGGCATAAAACTAAGCTTCTCAACCCCCCGTAACCCTAGTCCAATAACCAGGCTGAGTCATCCAAAAGACACATTCAGACCTTGAAGAAGCGATTACAGAAAGCAAAGGGTACAAGGCAAATGAACTACCTGGAGTCATTTGGTTACCAAACCACGGCTCGCTCGTCAACAGGTGAGACCCCATCTCCCTCACATTGGTTCTGAAGCAATCATCCAGCTGAAGTATCAGTCTCGCGACCAGTCTCAATGGGCGGACCAGAACCTGTGCCGGAACTTTGACACCATCGATGAGCTACAAGAACGACCGAGCATCCGCAATGCAGTCTATCAACAACAGGCCGCCTGACACTGTTAGTGTATGCCCTAGAAACCATTCGTGTTGTCGGTTTCAGGCATTTTGTCTTGTATCTATTATATCATAAATAATAGAAGAAAGAGTTCTTCAATTCTATATGTAAATTGCTTCCTTTATTTAGTCATGCATTTAAAATAAGTATGTATATGAATGTCCAGATGATTCATTTAATAGGTAAATGATTATCGAAAAGGGGTCCTTACGGAAGCAATATAAATTTGGGCAACTATATTGCACAGTAGCATACCGGTGCTTCCGAAAGATATCATGAGTTGATATAAGTACGGATGACGATAATAGTCATGTCACTGGGGCATTGGTATGGATTAACGGTTGGTGAACTGTTTTCGAACGTGACCAAATAAGAAAAATCACTTGGAAAAACATGTAGTCAATGATTTATCGTTTGGTATATCAGTGCACGATGTAGTCCTTTGATGAGACATTGTAGTCGGATCGATATGGATGCGTATGGTTCATACGGTGTATAAGTACGAGACTAATCAGTTTCGTACATAAAGCCTATTTGGTCATGCGTTGTTCATATGCGGAAATGAACGATGGTCAAGAGGGGATCCATTGACTCGGAATATAGGATCGGGAGTACCGCTGACTCCATCGCGATTCGAGGTTTAGACGACATCGATAAATGTCAGAAAACTAATCTCTGGCCAGAGTCTATTATTAGTCATACAAAAGTAAGTTTGTGGTGACAAGTTTGGACCTATTGATCGACAATTCGGTAGAAGATCGAGTTTAGGATTTTGACGTTCCATGAATCCATACTCGATTAGGATATCTCAATGGAGGGACTTTACCTGCATGGTACGTATGATCTGAAATGGGTTCGATGAAATATTTCTTCATCGTGGTTTAGGGAATATGGCACATTGCTAGTGTTTACCATAGTCGTTGGGCCTCGGACAGGTTTCCAGATTATCCAGAACCGGCCACGGTAATCCACGGTGGACCTACATGGTCACACCAATAGCCTTGAGAAGTTAGAGAAGGATGAGAGAGAGAAATGATTATCCGAAGAGGGCTAGCACCTTCCGAGGGTAATAACGGGATTTCTATGGTAATAGTTACATAGAAAACCATTGTGACATTTTAAGGATTAAAATGGTCAAGCAATAATTATTATATTTAATATTATATCTTAAAGTGTTAAGATAAATCTTAAGTGTTAAGATTAATGATGAACAAAAATAACCTTTTAATAGTTAAAGGGTAAAAGGGGTAACATTATGGGTTGTCATGTAAAATAGTTTAGTTAGGGCCCTTGAATATATTGATTATTCAAAGGATAGCATATAAATCATGGGGTCCCTTTATAAAATAAGATTTTATTGGGCTTTGAAGTGAAAAAAAATAATTGCAAAATTGCCCAAGATATATAAATGCAAAAGGTTGCATTTTTGTTCATAACACACATGTTCACTCAAAGCAAAACCAAAACTCTCTCTTAAAAGCCACGACCACTCTCAAACCTCTCAAGGTGGTGTTAAAGTGTGGAGGTCTCATTACTTTGAGGTTGATCTTCATCAACCAAAGCAAAGGAGTAGGTATAATCTCTTTTCCAAGCTTTGTTTGAAAACCGGTTTTTAGAATCCATGCTTTCATGCTTTCATTCTCCATCTCCACCACTCTTCATGCATGCTGATTCTTTCAAACACTACAACCGTAATGTAAGGATCCAAACTTTCAAGATAGGTGACTAGGTCCTCGCAATGTCTTCCAAAACATAAGGAGATCAACTTGGCAAACTCGACCCACATGGGAAGGTCCCTACAAGATTATCAAAGAGCAAGGAAGGGTGCTTACAAACCCAGACACCCAAGGGCAAAGACATCGGTATAGCTGTGGACGCGTCACCTCAAACGCTACTACTTTAGGTGAACTTGTTTTTCTGTCGTTTTCCTTTATTTTTATTTTTAAAAGGAAGAGTGGGCCTATCCACCTTCTTCATAGATAGTTGGCTATGGCCCAATTTAATGAAGTATATTTAGAAAATTTCATCTTCAGATCGACCAATTGTTATTACACCATCGAATTGGCCTGCCTGATCCACGATACGAATTACGCCATGGATCGGCCTTGCCCTACACCCCCCGATAATTTACACCTTCGGATCGACCCTACCCGATCCATGGTATGAATTTACACTATCGGATCGGCCTGCCCAATCCATGACACTAATTTACACTTTTGGATTGACCCTACTCGTCCATGACATGATTTATGCCATCAAATTGGCCCGCTGATCCACGAAGCTAATTTATACCATTGAATCGGCCCGTCCGATCCAAAAATACACACCTTTGGATTGACCCCGTTTGATCCACGAAGCTACCCACCCGGTTGGCCAGACCGAGCGAAGGGTTTCTTAACCCTTAGTCGGCCAAAACAATTGATCTAGCCCAACTAAAGGCCCTATGTCTCAGCCACTAGGCCGGACTAGAATCCAAATGTACCACAATTTTTCTTATGAATTTAACGTGTTTGGAATGATTTTGGAAAGTATATGAGTTGATATTAGGTTGTGGTTTATGGATTAAGGGTGATTTTGTCTCATTTATGCTGTTTAGGGGTTGATTCTGTCATGTTTCAATCATGTAGGGACCAAATGGAAATTTGCCAAATTTTGTATAAAACTCCAGTGCAAGTTCGCAAAAAAGGGGGCTGCCGCCCACCAAAACTCTTCACCTTCTCCGATCAAGCTCCGACGAACCTCCATCTTCATTTCCGGCGACGTTTCAGCTTCCCCTTGCTTCAGTCACCATTACTCCGTCATCACCACCGTGAAACACGCCTTCCATTAAATTGATGTGATAACTGAAGGGTTGATGAATATTATCATGTTCAGATTAAATGTACATATGTAGAGTATCAATAGTTAAGAGATTGTGATAAATAGTTGGATTTAGTGAATATCTTTAGAATATTAGGAACAACAAAATGCGAAAAGGCATAATAGCAAGATACTATTTCTCGTAAATAGTTACATTTATTGAATATATTTAGTGCATAGTTTGCACTAAATTGTTGTGATAACTGAAGGGTTGATGAACATTATCATGTTCAGATTAAATGTACATATTATCATGTTCAGATTAAATGTACATATGTAGAATATCAATAGTTAAGAGATTGTGATAAATAGTTACATTTAGTGAATGTCTTTAAAATATTATTTTGAGAAATTATTACTAGTAATTGAAACCATGACTATTATAACAAGTCCAATAAACGACAAACACGTAGACTAATTAACAACATCCTACATGACGATCATATATCAATCCTATGTGGCATCAGAACAAGCAGTCTGCTTCAGCATTATATTAATATATAGATTAAAAGAGGAATGTGAAAGATCTCAAATTAAAAGAGGAATGTGAAAGATTTGTATTGAATACATTAATTGAATGCATGTGAATAATCCCTATTATAGCAAGCCCAATAAACAGCAAACACGTGGACCAATTAACGACATCCTACATGGTGATCATACAACAATCTTACATGGCGTCAGAAGAAGCAGTCTGCTTCAGCATTATATAAATATATAGATAATAATAATTTTTTTTTTTGAATGAGATGAATTATGATACTCATGGAATTTATAGGTGTTCGAAGCACAAAAAATAATGAGTAATACTAGCCTTACAAAGAGACATACAAAGAGTCATACAAAGAGTCAAATCCAGCCCTTGAAATGAGGGAAAAAGAGAGAGAGAAAGAGGCAATCATGAATTTCAAGGGCTGAATTTGACTCTTTATATGACTCTTTGTATGTCTCTTTGTAAGGCTAGTATTACTCAAAAAATAATTTAAAATTTTTTAAACGAGGTATATTAAGAAATGGAATTTCATTAGTTTAATTGTGGAGCCAATGAAAACACTCCTGAAATTTGAAGTGATGCTATTACACTCATCCCATTTATAAAGGATGAGTAACTTGTATTTTTAAATATTTATATTTAATCCGATTTATGTTCTTCAAAACCATGCAATAAATCAACATATCTTTATTATGTATCCCACTCCAAGAATAGATTATGATAACCCTTGTTATGGGTAAAATTGAGCTACACACATGACAAGAGAAAATGTTGACGCATGTCCAAGGTGAAGGTCTTATCCTCAGAAATAGTCATCATCCTTAAATAAAGGTTTGATAGGCTAATGGAAAATGGAAAATAGTCATCATCCAAAAACTCATCGTTCAAAATCTATTAACCTAAAGGTCAATAAACTCATAGCTCTCCTCATCTCCCAAGAGCTTATCGCTAATAACTAGCTCTCCACATCGCCTAAGTCTTTTTAAATCTCATGGCTAGTTCTCCTCATCCCCCAAGAGCTCATGACCATGTCAACTCTCCTCATCACCCAAGAACTCATGGTTAGGTTTCCTCATCGCTTAAGAGCGCATCATCCAATAACTCATGGCCAATAAGTAGGTCCCCCTATTGTCTAAGGGAAATTAGAGGGAAAGCGTATACAAAGTTTGTAAAGTCTAACATTTTAGCTGTCATACGCTAATAAGTCAATGACATGTGGTTCTATCTTAATGTTATCACCTTGGGACCACTAATCTTTCGCCTGTATAAAATATAAATAGCGTCTCAATAAATGAGCAAAGGGAGAACTCAACTCTATACTCTCAATTCACTTGCTCTTGCTCTCTATTCAATTAATTATTGAAAATTTCTCTCTAAACTTTCTTACATACTAGACTCTAACTTGAGTTTTGAAAGGTTTACATTGACAAAATCTTCGTCGACTCCCTTTGACTGTGACTTATTTTATAGAGGACAAA
This sequence comes from Pistacia vera, assembly GCF_008641045.1. NCBI lineage: Eukaryota > Viridiplantae > Streptophyta > Magnoliopsida > Sapindales > Anacardiaceae > Pistacia > Pistacia vera. The sequence continues at coordinate 236,014 of NW_022196831.1, forward strand.
GAAAGTCACTCATTAAATTTACCTTAGCTTAGACAAACATTGGACTTGATCGTACTTAGACTATTAATTAGGAACCTAAACTCAGACAAGCACCGAATCAAGGAAAGTTAGCCACAGATAGATCAATTGAGCACTCAAAGTCATCAACCAAGTGGGATATACACCCGAAGACATAGATTTACATACCCCAATGCCCATGTTCAAATCACTAGTTGGCATTTGCCAAAAAATGACCATCAACAACCCTAATTCCTTACAAACTTAATTACCAAGTACTGTATATGATGTTGTATCAAAACCACGTTAATTATAATATATATGTATATATTATTTATAACATTATCTTTTAATCAGTAAAATTTGCTCTTATGTCAACAACTATATTAATTATGATTTAAAATCACATATTATTATATTATTATTGTTTTAGTAGATAATAATTAAACTACTAATAAGCATTAAACAAAACAAATTTAAATATAATTTTGGTACAACATTTGTTTGTACGTACCATGTAATTTCAGGGAAATTGACTTAGGTCAAAATGTATCCCCTTTTGTGATACACTTTTTAAAAGTGCATTCTATTATCATATCCTATCCTAGATAGTAAAAAACATGTTTGTTTTAATATTGACTATTCAATTCAAATTCAATTCTATTATATTCAACTCAAAACATTTAACAATTACCTTTCACAATAAAAGTTTATAAATTAACAAAAACACCTCCACTCAACCAAGCCACTGTCGCCTTCTAGCAACCACCGCTGGCCGCTAGCCCTCACCATTGCCACTGCTGATTATTGGCACCGGATTGATGCATGATCAATCATATCTGGCCAATTGTGTGTTGAATTGGCCGTTTTTGGCCATATCTATAGTGGATCTGCCAAAAACAGCCAAATCTATGACAAAAAATCTGGCCGTTAATGACAACTAGAAATGTAGCCATTGACGGCCAAATCTGGCTAGATCCATCTGGTCATTGACGGCCATATTTTTTCCGTTAATGATTGCCAAACTTTAGTTGTAGATCTGGTTGTTTCTGGCTAGATACATGGTGGATCTAGTCGAGAAAGGCAGATCGACACATGATCGGTCAGATCCAACCAGTCGTGAGCCATTCTAAAGACTAACAAGCACCTTCACTGGTGGCCAGGTACGGGTAGTCGTTGGTGGGTGACTGTTTTTGTTAATTTATAAACTTTTATTATGAAAAATGGGAAAGAGGGGGGGGGGGGGGGGGGGGGGGCTGGGTATTAACAAATAATCTAAATATTTTCAGAAAATGTACCAAATGTTAGGGCCAAAAATCGTCCTTGGCCCAAATAGGAAAACGGGCATGATAGTGTGGAAGAGACCAGGCCCAAATCCCGATGCGAATCTGGATTAGGCCCATTTGATACGAGATACAGCCTGCCCACTTGGACCTATGAGCGAGTTCAGAGCCCACGGCCCCCACAGATCACTTTCCTATTCCTGATCAACTTCCTATTCGAGGTTACTTTCTTGTTCAGGATCACCTTCCTATTCGAACACTGGTAAGACAACTCACCACCTCCTTAACTCCTCTAGGGTTCGTATCAGAGTCACTCTAGGACTCCTACTCCCACCAGGAATGGGAGACCAAGCAGCCACTATATAAATAGAGGCCAGCCCTTTTATAAGGTACATTATACTACACCTTCACACCCAGAGTTCCTACTTGAGAACTTCACATCACCGCCATAGTCACAGTCCCCGGCTAGACTTCCGGTAACCTCTCTATTCCTTAGCTCTCACTAAATTAGCCGCTTTCAGCCTTGCTAGCTTGAGCGTCAGAGTGCCTACGGCAAACACCACCTTGGTGTTTTCCGTCACTTCATGTTCGTTTCTCTATGTGTGCAGGTGTAATGGATCGCTATTGGCGTCAACCTCACGAGATCAGACGCTCTTTCCGTACAGGTAGATTTTTACGTCTACAGTTTGGCACCCACTGTGGGGCTTCTAGCAATCATTCGGCTCAACGAACCTTGTTGCATAAAGAAACTTTCCATGGCTGACAATTTTGACAACGCTAACCCCGGCCTCGAGGCCAAACTAAAGGCTCTGACCAGGCTTATGTAACAAAACTCAGACAAGGTAGCCACACTGGAAGCTGAAAACACTGTTATCCGGACTGAAAACACCTCCATTAGGGCTGAGAACCAATCACTAAAAGAAAAGGTAAATCAGTTTTATGACCTCGAGCTTCTGCCTTCTCAAGTACCACCCAATCGATTCTGCATCTCGGTCCCATCCATGCAACCTCTCTAAACCCCAAAGCATGGACCAGTGGCCTCTGGTAAAAGGCCATGTCTATTAAGTTCGTTGGTGGTTGGCAATTCGGTCCTGATACATGGAGAAAAGGATCTGCCCACAGAACCCCACTTAGCCGATCCACCCCAGTTTCAAGATCAAGATGCCCAAGTGACGGAACGCCCACACCCACAAGACTAGCCCATTCTTACCATCGAGCCTCACCTTCAGTCAACCATCCCTACACAAACACCATTTGGCTTGGCTCGCCCTCACGGGTTTAACAGCCAACCTAACCAAACTACAGCACTCGAGCCCACCAATCTTGACGAACCAAGTGACTATCAAACAACCCCCCTGACCATTCGTGTAGGGCGAAACACCAGATCGATTACCATGGGATTCATCTAATTAGAAGGAGTGAACGAAGATCCAGGCTACCAGGGTGTGCATGAAGGAATGATCCACCAAACTACACCGCACGGGATGGCCCAACGGAATATGCCGAGGACGAATGCAAAGGCCGACCCGATCAAGCGGGATGACCTAGTGGTGTCCTCCTCTCCTATGGAACAGGTACTGGCCAGGAGGCTACCTGATGTAGAGGCAGTGATGAGGCGCATCCCATGAATGTCGGTCCCAACAAAGAAAAACAAGCCTCACTGCTACGCTGACTTGCTCTTTGTGGATGAGATCGCTTTAGCTAACATGCCCTAGAAGTTCACCATCCCCAACGTGAAATCCTACGATGGCACAACCGACCCTGATGACCACATAGCCTCATGCAAGCAGCAGATGTTCACTATCTAAATACCCCAAGCGCCAAGGGAAGCCTGCATGTGCAAAAGCTTTGGTTCAAGCTTATCCGATCCAGCCCTCTAGTGGTACACAAACCTCCCGAACTGTTCCATCGACTCATTCGCTCAGCTCACCGACACTTTTGTGGAGCAGTTCGCCAGCAGCAAGAAACTCAAGAAGTTGTTAGTCAATCTATACAGAGTATACCAGAGGAGAGGAGAGCTACTAAGAGAGTATGTCAGTAGATTCAATAAAGAGAAGATCTCTATCCCTTCTTGCAACCCGAAGACAGCCGTAGACGCCTTTAGGAAGAGCCTTCTCCCTGATGGAGAACTGTACAAAGAACTGACAAAGCTGGGTTGTACCATGATGGAAGACGTTCTGGCTCGTGCAGTGATCTAGATAAGTTGGGAGGAAGATGAGATAAACCAAGCAACTCACACCAGATATAACCCAAGGCGGAATGACAGGAAGCCAAAACATAGATCACTGGAACATTGCTATCAACCCCCAATGCTTAACATGGGCAGAGTCAGGAAGCCTTTCACTATAACGCATCAAGATACCGGAGTGTAACCTCAACGTCGAACCGGCCTAGGTAGTTGCGATAATGAAAGGAATGGGATCCACCATTAAGTGGCCAGGCAAGCTCAATCCCGAAGCAAGGAAAGACACAACCAAGTGGTGCGAGTTTCACGGCGACCACAGGCATAACATTGCAGACTGCATCGCCTTGCGGCTGCAGGTCGTTGCACTTCTGAAAAGGAGACATCTCCAAGATCTGCTAACAGATAAAGGGAAGAACACCATCAACCAGAGAAGCACTAAAGAAGCATCACCACCTCCACGAGAACCTACACCGAAAGGATTATGTTTGCTCATCTCTAAGGGATCAGAGATCAACAGGGTTAGTTACTCATTAGCCAAACGATACGCTAGAACTAACAGCCACCATGAAGTGTAGTCCATCCATCCGGTTTCATGATCACACACCCATCAGGTAATTCAGTTTGAAGATGATGAGCTAGTTACCTTGGCTGCTCCCCATCAAAATGCTCTAGTCATCTCCCTGTAGATCGCCAACATCCTAGTGAAGAGGGTATTCATAGATGGAGGTTCCTCAGCAAACATCATATTCCTTGAAGGAGTGAAAGCTATAGATTTAGAAGAAGCAAACATCAATAGGAGGCCGACACTACTGGTTAGTTTCAGTTCTGAGCAAAAGTACATCATTGGAGAAATTGTCCTTCCTATTTACGCTAGCAGAGTAAACAAATAGACCGTCTTTCTGGTTATTGATTGCCCTTTACCATATAACATCATCCTGGACTAACCCTAGATCCATGACATGCGAGCGGTCCTATCCACTTTCCACCAGACGGTCAGGTTTCCTACCAAATGGGGAGTACGAGAGATCAAAGGCGACCCCAAAGCTTCCAAAGATTGCTACAAGAATGCTTTCAAGGGCAAAGGTAACACTTCATAGCAATTATAGTCCTATCCAACCCCTTCGACCGAGCCAGACCAACCATCTATGAAAGAGTTGGATGAAGTATAGATACACCCGGATGACCCCAAGAGGAAGACACACATAGGTTCTCGCCTTGAGCCTAAGACAAGAGAAAAGCTGATAGAATTCCTCAGACAGAACCAAGACTGTTTAGCCTAGTAACACGCCGACATGATGAGAGTCAGTCCAAAAGCGATGGTCTACCAACTCAAGGTAGATCCGAATCACCCACCAGTGTAATATCCCACTTGAGGTACGTAGTTAAGATTTGCTGTATTAGTTCAAAGTTTATTGTTTCAACTTTAATTGAGTTTGTATGTTGAGTTAGTTGATTAGTTGCCTTGAAATTGGTTGAGTTTTGGTGAAGTTGGAAATCCAATCTTCGCCGGGGCGAAGAAGAAGCTTCGCCGCGGCGAGGAGGAGGAGTGCACACACGGGTAGGTTCTGCCCTGTTTTGCTGAGGCAACGTAAAATGCTTCGCCGCGACGACGAGCCTAAGACAAAGTTTCTTGAGTTTTCTAGAGAATTCTTCTTTTGGGGCACAATGACCATTCTACCCCTAATTAGTAGGAAAAGTGGGGAGTAAAATGAAAGGAAATTTAGTAGAGATTGTGTTTGGATGGGGGTGTATTTGTAAAGAATCAAAAGATATAGATGGAATTTCCAAGGAAGGACAAGGGCAAAATGGGAAATGATGCTTATAATATGAACTAAAAAGGGTTAAGTGTAGAGAAACCCTTTATTTCTTCATTCCACCGCCTCTTCCATTTGCCCATTTTCTCTCAATTTCTCCATCCAATCTTCCAAGATTTCTAAGGGATTTAAGAGGGGTTTTGAGTAGAGATTTCATCTAAAGCATCCTAAGGTAAGGATTCATGCTTTAGATGTGAGTTTTCTTATAATTGTAGTGAAGTCTTATTTGGTTGTTGCTGTCCTTGTGGTTGTTTTGAGTTGTAGAGAAGAGACAAGTCCACAAAGGGAAGGAAAAGTGCTAAAGAAGTCATCTTTGCACAAGGTAAGTAAATCCAACCAACTTGAGTTTTAAACAAGCTTTTTGTGTAGAGATGTATGCATGATCAGTATGTAGTATGCTTGATGAGAAATTGAATTGAGATGAGTAGCTATTTTTGTAGTTGTTGGATAGATTCCATGTATGAGAAGTGTTTTAATGTGTATTGAGAATGGAATTTGAGATGAAGTTTGAGAGATGTTGTGTGAAGCTTTTTGGGAGTGCTTTTCTTAACAGGGATTATGTGTATTTGAGGGAGATTTTCTCCCAATTTGGATGGTTAAAGAATGAAGTATAGTAGTAATTTTAGTAGGGTGTTTATATGCACATGAGATGTTTGAGGAAATGCCTAAGTGAAATCTGCCCTGTCACTGCCGTAACTTTCTAAGTAATTTTTGGACATCTTACGGTTTGAACTGGGCTGAGACCAAAACAGAGAAGTTGTAGCCCTGTTTCTAAGCTTTGAAACGAGACCAGAACCGTAGTAATCCGAGGTGTATAGCATAAGTTATGGCCGTTTTAGTGTGACTGGTGCAGAATGACTGTTTTGAGGAAATCTTGTAGTTGGCATTTCATTAGTGCATTAGGGAGCATGAGATAGCTCTACACCTTTGTTTATACACTTGAGAAGTAGCTTGAGATTTAGTATAGAATGTGAGTATAAGTTCTTTAAGAGTTAAGAGAATAGAGTAGGTTGTGCGATGGGGAACCCGTGAGTAATGGGTAGAGTATTCCCGCATGTACGCCGCATTGAGAGAGCGGCATGAGTATCAGATAGAAAAGTGGTGTAGCCCGTGAGAGTGCATGCGGATGAGGGCTATACCCGAGTACCCGAGAGAGAGATTATAGACTCACATGGCCAAGGGTTCCGAATCCATGCATAACCGAGTCTGATCGGCTAGAATGAGTAGAGGTCACGTAGAGTGGGAGCGAGTCCCAGCCGTGCCCCCAGTAAGATGGGGTTGTGATTTACTAGAGAGAGTTACTAGAAAAAAGTTTTAAGAGAAAGAGAAAAAGAGAGAAGTATCCAAAGAGAAATTGAATGAGGAGTTGTAAGGAAAGAATTAGAGAGAGAGTTACGGGGCTAGCATGAGTAGAGGATTTACTTACTGAGCATTATTTTAGTGCTCACCCCGTTGTTTTCCTATGTTTTGCAGGACCTAGGTGAGGACACTGTCGGATGGATGTCGGCGTTCTAGAAGAAGCGGTTACACTGTCCCTTATGTTTTTGATGACTTTTGTATATGTTATACATTTTGTGTAAAAATGTATATGTTTGTAAAGAATATGTATATATGTTTAATAAAAGAAAATTTTGGGCCCAATTTCTTTATTTTATTTTTTATGTATTTCATTATAAGTTTTTGAGTAGTAGTGGCTATTACAACCAGTGAAGCAAAGGAAAAGAAAATTCGCACTAGAGCATAACCTAATCGTCAATGAAGAGGTTAGAAGCTGCTAAGCAATGGTATGATCAGAGAGGTCCACTACCCCGAATGGTTGGTGAATGTCGTGGTCGTAAAGAAAAAGAATGACAAATAGAGAGTCTGCATCGATTTCACGGATTTAAACAAAGCCTGCACCAAAGACTCCTTCCCATTTCCACATATCGACATGATGGTTGATATGACCATAGTCACGAGCTTCTTAGTTTTATGGACGCTTTCTCAGGGTATAACCAGATCTTGATGCACCTGGATGACCAAGAGAAGACAACCTTCATCACGGAAAGGGGAACCTATTGCTATAAAGTGATGCCATTCGGTCTCAACAACGCCGGGGCTACCTACCAGCGACTAGTCGACAAGATGTTTGTCGAGCACCTCGGAGACACAATGGAGGTTTACATCGACGACATGCTTGTCAAGTCAAATATGGCTGAACAACACCTTGATCACCTCCGCTAGGCATTCGCCGTCCTCAGGAAGTATAACATGAAGTTAAATCCAGCCAAATGCTCATTCGTTGTCTCATTAGGTAATTTCTTAGGCTACATGGTGACTTAGCGAGGGATAGAAGCCAACCCTGACCAAATCAGAGTGATCCTCAGTATACCATCTCCAGCTTGCATCAAAGACGCCAGCGCCTGGCAGGACGAGTTGCCGCCTTGAGCCGCTTCATCTCGAGATCTGCTAACAAGTGCCATCTCTTCTTTCATGCCCTCAAGAAGTCCAAGAAGTTCGAGTGGACCCCCTCATGCGAAGAAGCCCTACAACAACTAAAAAGGTACCTAACCTCCCCTCCGCTCCTTTCCAAGCCTGTGGACAGGGAGAAGCTTTACACTTACCCGGCGGTCTCAGAGACGACAATCTCAACAGTGCTAGTTCGGGAAGAAGAGACGAAGCAGCTATCAGTTTACTATGTAAGCAAGTCACTCATCGACACAGAAACACAATATAGTCAACTAGAGAAATTGACCCTTGCCCTCATCCATGCATCCAGGAAGCTCAGGTCGTACTTTTAGTGCCATTCCATAGTTGTACTCACCTCTTTCCCCTTCAAGAAGATATTGCACAAACCAGAGCTATAAGGCCAACTCACGCAATAGACAGTAGAGCTAAGTTAGTTCGACATATCCTACTAACCTCGCACTGCCATCAAATCCTAAGCATTGGTAGACTTCATTGCTGATTTCACCCTAAGTACCACCACCTAAGCAAAAAAAGAGCTGTTATGCATGAGCGACGGACCACCTTCCAAATGGACTCTCTTAGTGGATGGCTCAAGTAATGTGAATGGAAGCGGACTTGAGTTAGTACTGATTATGCCAAAGGGAGATATCATCCAGCGAGCAATACTGTGTGGGTTCAAGTGCATGAACAACGAAGCTGAGTATGAGGCTCTCATCGCTGGACTTTCCTTAGCCAAAGAAATTGGAGCAAAGTGACTGGAAGTGAAGTCCGATTCCCAGCTTGTGGTCAATCAACTGCAAGGCACGTATCAAGCATGCAACTTGAAGATGACATCTTACTTGAACATGGTTAGAGAGTTGCAGGTGTAATTCGAGGAGTTCTCCATCATCCAAGTCCCCAGAGTAGAGAACTCTCACGCTAATGCCCTTGCCAACCTTGGCTCAGCGCTCAAATGTTCTTCCCCGTCATCCATCCCTCTATTGTTCATGTAGTGGCCAGCCAACTAGAAGGAACAACCACCCAACAAGCCACCCAAGGAAGCAATGGGTGTTGAGCTTGCCGACAGCTAGATGACTCTGATAGTGAGATATATAGAATACGATAAACTCCTGGCTAACAAGAACAAAGCATGCCGACTGAAAGCAAGAGTCACCAGATTCACCATACATGAAGGCCAACTCCTTAGAAAATTATTCTCCGGTCCATATCTCAAGTGCACAAGCCCAGAGGAGGCCCAACGTGTTCTCGCCGAACTCCATGAAGGCGAATGTGGAAACCATGCTGGGGGACACAGCCTTGCACACTAGGTGATCACTGTTGGGTATTATTGGCCAATAATATGCACTGATTTGGCTGCCTATGTGAAGAAGTGCAATAGCTGTCAGAGGTTTGCTCATGTCTCACACCTCCTACTAGAGCGACTCCATTCCATCCTCATACCCTAGCCCTTTATGAAGTGAGGAATGGACATAGTGGGAAAACTACCGACTGCACCCATTCAACAAGTCTTCATGTTAGTTGTGATAGACTACTTTACCAAGTGGATTGAAGCCGAAGCCTTCGCACAAGTCAGAGAACGAGAGGTAAAAGCTTTCATCTGGAAGCATGTCATCTGCAAGTTCGGAATACTGAAGGAAATCGTCACCGACAATGGATCCCAATTTATCAGTTCAGGCTTTAGGGATTTCTGTGACATGTGGGGCATAAAACTAAGCTTCTCAACCCCCCGTAACCCCTAGTCCAATAACCAGGCTGAGTCATCCAAAAAGACCATCATTCAGACCTTGAAGAAGCGATTACAGAAAGCAAAGGGTACATAGGCAAATGAACTACCTGGAGTCATTTGGTCATACCAAACCACGGCTCGCTCGTCAACAGGTGAGACCCCATTCTCCCTCACATATGGTTCTGAAGCAATCATCCCAGCTGAAGTATCAGTCTCGTCGACCAGTCTCTAATGGGCGGACCAGAACCTGTGCCGGAACTTTGACACCATCGATGAGCTACAAGAACGACCGAGCATCCGCAATGCAGTCTATCAACAACAGGCCGCCTGACACTGTTAGTGTATGCCCTAGAAACCATTCGTGTTGTCGGTTTCAGAGCATTTTGTCTTGTATCTATATATATCATAAATAATAGAAGAAAGAGTTCTTCAATTCATATATGTAAATTGCTTCCTTTATTAAGTCATGCATTTAAAATAAAGTATGTATATGAATTGTCCAGATGATTCATTTAATAGGTAAATGAATTATCGAAAAGGGTTCCTTACGGAAGCAATATAAATTTGGGCAACTATATTGCACAGTAGGCATACCGGATGCTTCCGAAAGATATCATGAGTTGATATAAGTACGGATGACGATAATAGTCATGTCACTGGGGCATTGGTATGGATTAACGGTTGGTGAACTGTTTTTCGAACGTGACCGAATAACGACAAATCACTTGGAAAAGCATGTAGTCAATGATTTATCGTTTGGTTATATCAGTGCACGATGTAGTCCTTTGACCTGAGACATTGTAGTCGGATCCGATATGGATGCGTATGGTTCATACGGTGTATAAGTACGAGACTAATCATGTTTCGTACAATAAAGCCTATTTGGTCATGCGTTGTTCATATGCGGAAACGAACGATGGTCAAGAGGGGATCCATTGACTCGGAAATATAGGATCGGGAGTACCGCTGACTCCATCCGGATTCGAGTTCCTAGACGAACATCGATAAATGTCGGAAAACTGAATCTCTGGCCAGAGTCTATTATTAGTCATACAAAAGTAAGTTTGTGATGACAAGTTCCGGACATATTGATCGACAATTCGGTAGAAGATCGAGTTTAGGATTTTGACGTTCCATGAATCCATACTCGATTAGGATATCTCAATGGAGGGACTTTACCTGCATGGTACGTATGATCTGAAATGGGTTCGATGAAGTATTTCTTCATCGTGGTTTAGGGACTATGGCACATTGCTAGATGTTTACCATAGTCGTTGGGCCTCCGGACAGGTTTCCGGATTCATCCAGAACCGGCTCACGGCTAATCCACGGTGGACCTACATGGTCACACCAATAGCCTTGAGAAGTTAGAGAAGGATGAGAGAGAGAAATGATTATCCGAAGAGGGCTAGCACCTTCCGAGGGTAATAACGGGATTTCTATGGTAATAGTTACATAGAAAACTATTTGTGACATTTTAAGGATTAAAATGGTCAAGCAATAATTAATTATATTTAATTATTATATCTTAAAGTGTTAAGATTAAATCTTAAAGTGTTAAGATTAATGAGATGAACAAAAATAACCTTTTAATAGTTAAAGGGTAAAAGGGTAACTTTATGGGTTGTCATTGTAAACTAGTTTAGTTTACATGGGCCCTTGAATAATATTGATTATTCAAAGGGTAGCATAATAAATTCATGGGGTCCCTTTATAAAATAAGATTTTATTGGGCTTTGAAGTGAAAAATAAATAATTGCAAAATTGCCCAAGTATATATAAATGCAAAAGGTTGCATTTTTGTTCATAACACACATTGTTCACTCAAAGCAAAACCAAAACTCTCTTTAAAAGCCACGACCACTCTCTAAACCTCTCAAGGTGGTGTTAAAGTGTGGAGGTCTCATTACTTTGAGGTTGATCTTCATCAATCCAAAGCAAAGGAGTAGGTATAATCTCTTTTCCAAGCTTTGTTTGAAAACCGGTTTTTAGAATCCATGCTTTCATGCTTTCATTCTCCATCTCCACCACTCTTCATGCATGCTGATTCTTTCAAACACTACAACCGTAATGTAAGGATCCAAACTTTCAAGATAGGTGACTAGGTCCTCCGCAATGTCTTCCAAAACATAAGGAGATCAACTCTGGCAAACTCGACCCCACATGGGAAGGTCCCTACAAGATTATCAAAGAAGCAAGGAAGGGTGCTTACAAACTCCAGACCCCCAAGGGCAAAGACATCGGTAATAGCTGTGGACGCCGTTCACCTCAAACGCTACTACTTTTAGGTGAACTTGTTTTTTCTGTCTGTTTTCCTTTATTTTTATTTTTAAAAGGAAGAGTGGGCCTATCCACCTTCTCATAGATAGTTGGCCTCATGGCCCAATTTAATGAAGTATTATTTAGAAAATTTTCATCTTCAGATCGACCAATTGTTATTTACACCATCGAATTGGCCCTGCCTGATCCACGATACGAATTTACGCCATTGGATCGGCCTTGCCCTATCCACGACGCTAATTTACACCTTCGGATCGACCCTACCCGATCCATGGTATGAATTTACACTATCGGATCGGCCCTGCCCAATCCATGACACTAATTTACACTTTTGGATTGACCCTACTCGATCCATGACATGAATTTATGCCATCAAATTGGCCCCGCCTGATCCACGAAGCTAATTTATACCATTGAATCGGCCCTGTCCGATCCAAAAATACACACCTTTGGATTGACCCCGTTTGATCCACGAAGCTACACACCCGGTTGGCCAGACCGAGCGAAGGGTTTCTTATACCCTTAGTCGGCAAAACAATTGATCTAGCCCAACTAAAGGCCCATATGTCTCAGCCACTAGGCCGGACTAGAATCACAAATGCTACACAAGAGCTTAACCCTAGTACATCCATAAGTAAAGGAACAATGAACAACTCAATTCATCCATCAAGAAAACATAAAAAATTAGAATAGCAAGTATAAAACATACAGCCTCAAACAGCCAAGTTCAGAGTACAATAAAAGGCAAACACGCCAAGAAAAAGGGCATCGCAAGCCTCCAACATCTCCTGCATGAGCTGGATGTCTTCATCCAGATTTCAGTGGGAAGTGTTCCTGGCTTTATACTTGAGCATGAGCTCTCCCTGGGCCTTGATAATAGCATCATCTGAAATAGAGAGGCACTGCTCCTTGAGGGACTCGACCTCTACGGTCCTCTCGGCCAACTCACCCCTCAGTCTCTCCAACTCACGCTCAACGTCCCTCAGATGCTGTTGACTCTCTTGCTCAGCCTTCTGGGCTGCTGCTCTCTCTGGCACAAACTAGTGTTTGCTTTGGACACATCTTGTATCCTCTTCTCTTGCGCCACCACAGACTTCCTTAGATGAAGACTACTTGTGAATGCCTTCACAACAAAGCATTGTCATTAGTATGAAGGTCAAGAACAAAATAGAAAGAAACTCCAGCCATACTTGAAAGGCACAGGATACCCCTAAGGCAATGGTAGCAACTGCGCCCATCTGGTTCAAATGCACCTTATCCATTGGGAATAAAAACGAATCGGCCAGCATGATCCAGCAGTCGGTAAGGTTTAATGGTGATTTGAAGGAAGATCCGAATCAGCATATTACGAAGTTTTTGGAAATTTGTGACACCTTCAAGTCTAACGGAGTGTTAGATGATGCCATTAGGTTGAGGTTATTCCCATTCTCATTGGGGGATAGAGCTAAAGGGTGGTTAATGGCACTACTATTGGGAACTATCACAACATGGAATGATCTAGCACAGAAGTTCCTGACCAAGTTCTTTCCTTCAACAAAATCAGCAAAACTGAGAAATGATATCACATCATTTCTACAAGATGAATTCGAGTCATTGTATGAGGCTTAGGAGAGGTACAAGGAATTGATGAGGAAATGTCCACACCATGAGTTGCCAGTTTGGCTTCAAGTCCAAACATTCTACAATGGACTGATGGGTAATGTGCAAACCATGGTGGATGGAGCATTGGGATGAGCCTTGCAGAGTAAGACACCAGAGGAGGCTTATGAGTTGCTTGAGGTTTTGGCAAGCAACAACTATCAAAGACCAAATTAGAGAGCTATATCAATAAAATCTACGGGTCTTCATGATGTTGATGCCTTCACAGCCATCTCAGCCCAACTCACGGCAGTTCAGAAATAGTTGGGAAGTATGCAGGTAAATTCTATTCAAGCACCTCAACTAACTTGTGATTTTTGTGCAGGTAACCATGTGAGCAGCGAGTGTCAAGTGGGGAACACATTTGCTTTGTCATCTTCATCATTTGAGCAAGTGAACTACTTGGCAGGAAATCAGAGGTAACCAAACAACCCGTATTCCAACACATACAATCCGGGGTGGAGAAATCATCCAAATCTAGCTTGGGGCAATCAAAACCAGTAAAATAATTAATGGAACCAAAGGACATTGTCAAATAACCAACTAGGGGTGAATAATCAACCAGGAGATCTAAGAGTGACAAAGATGGAGGACATGTTTGGAAAATTCATGTAGAAGACCACGAGTTTTATGAATGAGACGAGGATAAATTTTAGAAATCAAGGGGCATCCATTTGGAATCTTGAGGTATAGATAGGCCAATTGGCCGAGAAGCTAAATGAGAGACCGTAGGGTTCCTTACCAAGCAACACAGTGACTAACCCACGTGAGCAAGCAAATGCCATAATTTTGAGGAGTGGGACAATTTTGGAAGAAGTTGAACAAGCTGGAAAAGGAAGAATCTAAAAAGGAAGTTGATGAAGAGATTGTAGTTGATGAGAAACCAAGCGGTTTGGAGGAAGAGAACAAGAAGAAGGAAGAAAGGCAACAGAAGAAGGAGAAATTGCCATTCCCCGAGATACCACTAGAGTTGGCCCATCACATTCCACCCGTGCCTTTTCCTTAGAGACTAAAGAAAAAGAATCAGGATAAGCAGTTTTCAAAATTTATTGAAATATTTAAAAAATTGCATATTAACATTCCTTTTGCAGATGCATTGCAGTAGATGCCGAGCTACGCGAAGTTCCTTAAGAAAATCCTATCGAACAAAAGGAAGCTAGAAGATGAGGAAACGGTGATGCTTACGAAGGAGTACAGCGCCATTCTCTAGAAGAAGTTACCCCCAAAGCTCAAAGATCCAGGGTGTTTTACTATTCCTTGCATTATAGGAGATATTACTTTTGATCGTGTTTTATGTGATTTAGGTGCTAGTATTAATTTAATGCCCTTTTCTATTTTCAGGAGATTGGGAAGTGGTGAAGTGAAGCCAACGACCATGTCGTTGCAACTCGCAGATAGGTCCATAAAACATCCGAGGGGGATAGTGGAAGATGTGTTGGTGAAGGTGGATAAGATAATTTTTCCAACAGATTTTGTTATTCTAGATATGAAAGAGGATAAGGAAATTCCTCTTATTTTGGGCCGACCATTCTTGGCCACGGGGAGTGCACTAATAGATGTGCAAGAAAGAAAGTTACTGTTGAGAGTTCAAGATGAAATAGTAACTTTCAATGTCTTTGAGGCGATGAAGTTTCCATCCAAATCGAATTCATGTTTTAGTGTCGATGTGGTGGATAAATTGGTTGTAGAATCTATTGAAGAAAACACCCCACAATTACCTCTAGAAGCGTGTATAGCCAAATCAAAAACAGTAGAGGTAGATAAGTAGGCGAGTAATAAATGTGCTAGGTTGTTAGAAGCACTTCAACCGATTGATGAGAGTCAAGATCTAGAATTTGAGGAGTTTGATTTTGAAAAAGAGAAGGAAAAGGAAAAAAAATGAAGAACCTCCAAAGCTTGAGTTGAAACCTTTACCTTCCCACCTCAAATATGTATATCTTGGGGACTCAGAAACCTTCTCGGTGATCATTAGTTCAAGTTTGAGTAAATTGGAGGAAGAGCGGTTGATTAGGGTGTTGAGGGAACATAGACTAGCAATTGGATGGACTATTTCAGACATTAGAGAAATTTTGCCATCATTTTGCATGCAAAAGATACTCATGGAGGATGATATTAAGCCTAGGGTGCAACCACAGCGGAGATTGAATCCTTCGATGAAGGAAGTGGTGAGAAAGGAGGTGGTGAAACTCCTAGATGCGGGGATTATTTATCCTATTTTCGACAGTCTATGGGTGAGCCCAGTATAAGTGGTTCCGAAGAAGAGAGGTATCACGGTAGTAAGGAATGAGAATAACAAATTGATACCAACTAGGACGGTGACGGGCTGGAGAGTGTGCATTGATTACCGGAAATTGAATGAGGCAACAAGGAAGGATCATTTTCCTCTACCTTTCATTGATCAGATGTTGGAGAGGTTGGCAGGACATGCCTATTACTGTTTCCTGGATGGGTATTCAGGATACAACCAGATTGTCATCGCTCCTGAGGATCAAGAGAAGACAACTTTCACTTGACCCTATGGCACCTTTGCTTACCGAAGGATGCCCTTTGGGTTATGCAATGCACCAGCAACATTTCAGAGATGCATGATGTCGATCTTTGGAGACATGGTGGAACGGTTCATAGAAGTCTTCATGGATGACTTCTCAGTTTTTGGTTCATCTTTTGATAGTTATCTAACTAATCTTTCTCTCGTTTTGCAGCGATGTAAGGTGACGAACTTCGTGCTCAATTGGGAGAAGTTTCACTTCATGGTCCAGGAGGGAATAGTGCTCGGCCATAGGATTTCAAAGGACGGAATAGAAGTTGATCGAGCAAAGACAGAGGTGATAGAGAAGCTGCCACCACCATCAAATGTTAAAGTAGTCCGAAGTTTCTTAGGGCATGTGAGGTTTATAGACGATTCATCAAGGATTTTTCTAAGATTTCTAAATCCCTTTGCAATTTGTTGAATAAAGATGTTGTGTTTGATTTTAATGATGAATGCAAGCATGCCTTTCTAACTCTTAAAAAATTATTAGTTTCTGCACCCATTATTGTAGTTCCCGATTGGGAATGCCATTTGAATTGATGTGTGATGCTAGTGATTTTGCTTTAGGGATAGTGTTAGGACAGCGAAAAAACAAAGTGTTGCATGTAATTCAATATGCTAGCAAAACACTCACTGTGCACAATTGAATTACACCACCATTGAAAAATAATTGTTGCCTATGGTTTTTGCTTTTGACAAGTTTCGTTCATATTTATTAGGTGCAAAGGTGATCGTCTACATGGACCATTCAGCACTTAGGCACTTATTGGCAAAGCAAGAAGCGAAACCTCGACTGATAAGATGGATCCTATTGTTTCAAGAATTTGAGTTAGAAATTCGAGATAAGAAGGGGTCAGAAAATGTGGTGGCAGATCACTTGTTAAGGATTAAGAGACCAATCCAGGAAAATGAAGAGGAAAGTCCAATTACAGAAACATTTTCGGATGAGAAGTTGATGAAACTGGATGAAGCACCATGGTATGCAGATTTTGCGAATTATTTGTCATCAAGGGTGCTCCCTATTGGTATGAATTTCCAATAAAACAGAAAATTCCTCTCAGATTTGAAGTAGTACTTTTGGGAAGAGCCATTTCTGTACAAACACTGTGCTGATCAAGTGATACGAAGATGTGTCCTGGAGGAGGAGATGGAAAGCATTCTACGGCATTGTCACAAGAGGGAAATGGGTGGCCATTTTGGAGGAGCTAGGACAGCAGCCAAGGTTCTTCAATCGGGGTTTTATTGGCCAACCCTCTTTAAGGATTCTTTCCGGATGATTTAGGAGTGTGACTAGTGTCAACGGAGTGGTAATATTTCAAAAAGAGATGAGATTTCATTGAACAACATCCTGGTGGTTGAACTTTTTGATGTGTGGGGGATTGATTTCATGGGTCCCTTCCCAAATTGTTTTGGGAACACATATATCTTAGTAGCGGTGGATTTCATGTCGAAGTGGGTAGAAGGTGTCGAAGTGGGTAGAAGCAGTTGCATTGCCGACTAATGATGCTAGGGTAGTGATTAAGTTTGTGAGAAAGCATATTTTCTCAAGGTTTGGGGTACCACGGGCAATTATTAGTGATGGAAGATCCCACTTTTGCAATAGGCAATTGGATGCACTGTTGGATAAGTATGGAGTGACACATACCTTACTATCCACAAACGAGCGAGCAAGTGGAACTGTCTAATAGAGAACTTAAGGGCATTTTAGAAAAGACAGTTAATGCATCTAGGAAGGATTGGTCAGGGAAATTGGATGATGCATTATGGGCCTACCGAACTGCATTTAAGAATCCAATTGGTATGTCCCCATTTAGGATGGTTTATGGGAACTGCATCACTTATCGATGGAACTCGAGCATAAAGCATACTGGGCAGTCAAGCAGCTAAATATGGATTTAAGAGCTGCTGGGGAGGAAAGGATGCTGACTTTGAATGAACTCCATGAGTTCTGTCTTGAAGCATATGAAAATGCTCGAATTTACAAAGAGAAGACAAAAAGGTGGCATGACAAGCATATCAGGAAGAAGAATTTTGAAGTAGGGCAAAAAGTGTTGTTGTTTAATTCTAGACTTAGGCTATTCCCCGGAAAACTTAAGTTTAGATGGTCTGGACCATTCACAGTTACAAGAATTCACTCATCCGGAGCAGTGGAAGTTACACATGAAGAAAAGGGCACTTTTATAGTCAATGGATAGAGATTGAAGCCATACATTGATGGGGTGATGAGTTGCAAGTCCATCCTGATCCGGCTTGACATTCCGACTTGAGGAATTGAGAGAGTCGAGCTTTCGACTATAAACAAGCTCTCCTTGGGAGGCAACCCAAGTGTTATTATTTATTTTTCTTTATTGATTGGTTTGTAGTTGTTTAGTTTTGTTTGATTTTGTGATTGAATTTTAATTGATGTGTCTTTGGTTGCGTTTTAGGTGAAATTGGGAATCAAGGAAGAAAACTGAAAATTCCAATTTTCGCCTCAGCTAAGCAATTTTTGACAATTTAGAAGGCGAAAAGTTCTAGTTTCACTACGACGCTGTCCTCTTGGTAAGTTTTCGCTACGGCGAATGAATTTGGTAAAATTGGCTAAGGGAATTTCACCGTGGTGAATTTAGTTTGTCGCCGCAGCGTTATGCTCGCGGTAATTTTTCGCTGTGGTGAAGTATTTTTCTTCGCCACGGCGAGACCTAGGTTTTGAAATTAGGGTTTTTGAACGAAGAAGTTTGCCGCGGCGAAGCTTGTTCTTCGCCATGGCAAAGATTTTATATAAATACCCACTTTCGTTTTCCATTTTTCATGCAACTGCTCAAACCCATTTCAAAGAAAAAACTTTCAAACTTCAATCCAGAGCCTCCCCAACGATTTCCAAACAAAATTTCTCACTCTTTAACCTTCCTAAACACCAACCCAATGCATTTCAACACCAATTTTTGCGAAAAGTTCATGAATTTTTTTGAGTTCAACGAATTTGGGGGTTTTGCATTGCAGGCTAATTTTGGCTTAATTGGTGACAAATACTCCCTACTTTGGGTAAGATTTCACATTCTCTAAGATTGTTTCTCAAAAATTTTGAGTTTTAATTTATGGATCTGAAATTTGTGGATTGTTGGTGGATGTGCGAATTTTTGGTGATTGTGCCTTTGATTTTGTTTGAGGAAGGATTATTTGTGTGTTGTGTGATATTGAGGCATGTGGGTTTTCAATTTTGAAGTGTTTGGGTGATTGTGAAAAAAATTGTAGTTTGGGGGTTGAGGTGAAAATTTTTGGAAGTGTTGTCCATTTTTGTAGGATTGAATTGGTTGTCGTAGGACACTTAGGTTTGAATTTTTGAGTGCATTGTTGAGTTGAAATATAGTTTTACAGAAAATGCCACTCAAAGTCAAGATACCATCTAAGGGAAAAGGGAAAGGAAAGAAAGTAGACGATCGGTTTGTAAGTGACAATGCTCGGCAAAACTATAAGGCAGCAGCAAAAAGGAAAGACAAGGGATTTATCCCTGAGCATGGACTGACTGCAACCGAAGCTGATAAGTGGAGTCAAGGGAGAAAGTGGGAGGATTTTATGGATGAACCCGAACATGCAGCTGTGGAACCACTGGTGAGAGAGTTTTATGCCAACCTCCCTGAATGTGATAAGGGGGTTGTCTTTGTGAGGGGTATTGATGTGATTTTCATGGAAAATGTCATCAATGATTTCTATGGCCTACCTCAAATTGACAAGGATGAATATGAGGAGTTTAGGAAGACACAGAAAAATGATGAGGTGATTCTTAGGACCATAGCGAAACCATATGCCTCATGGGATATTTCAAAGAAGGGCAAGAAAACCATTAAGGGTACTAGTTTAACACCAGTGGCTCAGTTGTGGCAGTATTTTGTTTCAGCTAGGATGATGCCGAAGACGCACTATAGTACAGTGATGTATGATAAGGCAATCTTGTTATATTCTATTGCCACAGGAAAGAGAATGGACGTGGGGAACATCATTCTGACAAGTATTCAACTTGTAGCCAAACCAGGGCGAGGCAGTTTTCCATTCCCACAACTCATTACAGAGTTGTGCACTAAAGCACAAATCCAGGTACAGGCTGATGAGCCACTAATCCATGCTACCCCAGTTCTCGACACAGCCTACTTTCGCAAACGTCTTGTTCATCAACCAGAAGCAGGGCCCAGATCACGTACCAAGAGAAGGAGAACCACAGAAGCGGCCACCGCATCAGGTTCAACAGCCCCAATGAGAGAAATGATGTAGAAAATGATAGGTCTGATGAAAAGAATGGATCGACATCAGGATTGGCTGGTAGAGCAGGCTAGGAAGACACATGTGCTACAAATTCACTGCTGCAACAACGTCGGGATTAATACTTCAAAACATCAGTGGGCTAAATGGGATTCAGATGAGTGGATGGGCTTAGAAACAGAAGAAGATGACACTGAGGAAGACGAGGAAGCCGAAGAATGAGCAACTGAGCACCTGTTTTAGTTTCGTTATTTTTTATTTGTTTTAGTTGTTTCTGTTTTTCTTTTACTTTGAACATTGAACTCAGTTGATAATTTTGTTTGGGATTGTGTTAGTTGTTTTAGTTGTTTCAATTTTTGTTTTAAATTCTAGTTAATGTAAAGACGAGATTAGGGTTGTAATACTTTCATATTAGTTAGTGGATTTTTCTAACATGGTGGACACCATAGTTTTCATTGTTTTTATAGAAGTTAAATGATGAAAAAGCTGAGGACCGGGTGTGCACAATGTTGAGCGGAGCTTCAACGTCATGGATTAATTAGGGAACTGTCTCGTACCTTTTTCAATTTTGTTTTTTATTCCTGATTTATGCATAATGTGACATTAGGGACAATGTCATCTTTAGTTTGGGGGTAGGGGAAAATTTTGAAATTTTTTTGAGTTTGTTTTAGTTAAGTTTGTGTTTTAATTATGATTGCCAATGATGAATTGCGTAAGTCCATGTTGAGACTAGGATTGTTGGGATTGTATTGTTGAAAATGTTAAGCATTGCTTCAAGTTTTTGTTTATTGACTGGATTTTGATTGAGGTTTGTTAAATGGTTCAGCCACCATTTCCATTTATTTTGACATGCTTAGATTCATTTTATGTGTTTAGGTAAAGTTTGAAAATGTTGGTGGATTCTAGAACCTAGTAGAGAATTGCTTGAGGTGAAATTCTAGGATTAGACATTGTTGAGAAAATGATTTAGGCATTTTTCGGAACGTTTGAGGCTTTCAAGCCGACCCATGAATGAATCTTTCCCTAGTGACCATTTGAGCCTTGTGAGAGTATCATTGCTTTATTTTCTTTGCAAACTGAAAATTTCCCAATCCAACTATCCTAAACACATAATCATACCCTTAGGGGAATTTTGGCCCTAATGCAAACACAAAGAAAGTGAAGAGTGGTGCGAGTCATTAAAAGAACAGTTTAAGGGTTGTGAGAAGGGCAGTACGAATAAGAGAGGTAATTAACCTCAATTCGATTTTATTTTCAAAAAAAAAAAAAAAAATTTAATGTTCTTTAGTTCAATTCAAAATCAAAATAAGGAATGCATAAGCTTAAAGGGTGTAAAATGGTTGATACTTTGATTGGTGGTTAAGAAGAAGTGGAGTTTGATGTGAGTGTTTACATGAGGGAAACCGAGTTCTCTTACTTTGTTTATCCTATCCTTTTTCTTGAAACCCATTACCCGAGCCTAACGTTACAAGCTTGCAAAGACCTTTTGATCCTTAGCGATGTCTAGTCTAAATTAGTGGAGAGTAGTTCGATATTTAGGCTTATGGAGTCTGCCACCATTTGATAGACTTTTCATTTCTACATAAAATAATCCGGGAAGTTGGAATGTGGATTGAAGTAGGGATCACCTACTGGGTGGACCAATTGAGAAAGACTGTCGATGTAGCTTATAACTTCTTGGAGTGTTAAACATTTTCTGATAATAATTTTTCAACAACCTTTGAGACTTGTGTAATTTCGAGGCAATTCGTATGTTGAGTTGAGTCTAAGTTGTGTTTGTTCATTTCTCAGTTTTGTTGTGTTTTGTATTTTTGTTGTTTATAGTTTTTCTTTCGTTGAGTCCTTATGCTCGAGGACGAGCATGTCCTTAGTTTGAGGGTATTTGATAATCCGTGGATTATATTGTTTTGATTATACTTTTTAGTCAGATTTTAGATACTTTTTAGTTCATTTTAACCTGAATTGCTACTTAATTTTTAGGTTTAACCCATAGAGTTCGAATAAAGTCAAAACCCTACCCGTATGCTTGAATTGATTTTATCCATATTTTAAATCTTGCTTTCATAGTTTACTTTTATTTTAGTAAATTTTCTTTTAGTTATAGTTTTAATTGCTCCCTTTAATCTAAAAGAATTCGATTGCTTCAACTTGAAAACGTTAGAAAACTTAGTGCTTAGCAACAATCCTCGTGGGAACGATACTCACTCATCAATCTATTATTGGTGCGACTAGTATACTTGCTACATTTGCATGTTGTAGGAAACATGCATCATCTCTTAGCCACCCCATTCTGTTGAGGAGTGTGTTTCACAGTCCTATGCCTCAAAACCCCTTCATCCCTACAGAACTTATCAAACTCTTGGTTGCAGTATTCTAACCCATTGTCAGTTCTGAGAACCTTAACCCTCTTATTCATCTAATTTTCTAAGATTTTCCACTCCCTAAACTTTTCTAAGGCTTGATCCTTAGTCTTTAATAGGTAAACCCACTTTTGGAAACTGTTTCTATGTTGCTTTCCCATTGTCAGGTCAGAGTGAATGTACTCAAGTTGACTAGTGGCTTGGTGTACCCACTTTTGGAAACTGTTTCTATGTTGTTTTCCCAATATGCAATTCTCATAGAAATCCAGTAAAGAGATCTTATCCTTACCAAACTAACCTTGATTGTTCAGGGTATCCATGCCTCTTTGGCTTATGTGACCTACTCTAAGGTGCCACTTTTCAATGTTGGATAGGTTGGCAGGCTTAATCATAGAGTTCAAACAGTTCAAGGATATGTTCCCACAGAGTATGTAAAGCCCATTCTTTTTCTCTTCTATCAGGATAAGGTTCCTATTTTTGTATATGTTCAGGCTTCCATTCTCTGCCTTATAACTACAACCTGATTCATCTACGGTACCTAGTGATATCAGGTTTCTTTTTAGTTCTGGGATGTACCCGACTCTTGTAAGTTTAACTAATTTTCCAGTGTTAAGACTTAAAGTTATAGAGCCAATTCCTCTAACCCTACATGCATTATTGTTCCCCATGTAAACTGTTTCTGAATCAGTATCCTTAAACTCCTGGAACCAGTTTATGTTTGGACTCATATGGAAAGAGCATCCTAAGTCCAGTACCCACTCATTAGCAGTGTCAGACATTGACACTGTAAGCACGTCAGGTTCATCTACTAGGTTTTTACTGGTGGCTAGGTTTGTCTCTGTGTTCCCTTGTTTTTGTTTCTTGATCCATTCAAAACAGTTCTTTTTAATATGGCCAGCCTTATTACAGAAAAAACATTTTCTAGTTTCTTTACTCTTGTTATTTCTCTTCCACTTTTTCTTATTCCTATTCCCCTGATTCACAGAATTATTTCTCCCTGTCTGACTAGACTTCACCTTGGTTTTAACAAACAGATTAGACCCACTCCTTTTCTGGACTTTCAACTCTAACTCCTTAGCCTTAAGACCTGCAACTATTAGATCTAGGGTTGGTACCGTACCAGTGTACTATAACGCATTTTTCACTACTTGGTAGTCATAAGGTACCGTACCGTACCAGTGTACTATAGGTGAGGACTTGGTCGGATGGACGTCGGCAAGCAGGGAGACTTGGCTACACTGTCCCCTGTTTTGTTTTGTTTTGTTTTGAAAGTTCTTGTACATATGATATTTTGTTTTGTAAAGAATGTGATTATTAAGTAAAGAAATTTTTTGGGCCCAAACTGTTTTTGATAAATATGCTATCTTTTATTAATCAATATTACGAATTTGGTAGAAAGAAAGTAGTTGTTACATTTTTGGTATCAGAGCAATGATTTTGGGATGGGACAGTGAGTCATTCTCGCCGCTACGATGTGCCTTATCCGACCACTGTAAGTTAAAATTTTTATTAATGGGTTGTTGAAATTGATGTGAGAATGGTTATTTTTGTAGATGAGACGTAGTAATAGAAAGAAAGGTAAGAGTGTGATGAATGAGGGAGAACCCTCTAACCCATCGGAACAAACTCCCCCTACCCTTGATGCGACAATGATTCGAACCATTGTACAGCAGGTGTTAGTAGAGAGCAGGGGAGAGTTGTACCGGAGAGAAATGAGACCCCTAGTAGAGTACCGCCCGTGAGACAAGAGCAAGAAGGGCCGGTACCTCAGATAGTACAGAATCAAGTTGATCCAATTCAGGGGCTTGCAAGTTAGCATTGACCACCAGAGTTTAGGGGCACTAGGGACCCATTAGAAGCTGAAGAGTGGTTTAAGTCTGTTGAGCAGACAGTGGCCCTGTTTCCCATGAATGATAGGGAGAGGATTAGCTATGCTAGTTTCTTATTTCGGGCTGATGCCCGAATTTGGTGGGAGCTAATGGAAGAGACTCATGACACGACAAATATGACTTGGGGAGATTTTAGAAGAGTGTTTGAGATCGAGTATCGAACGGTTGACTGGGTTCATGAAAAAATACAAGAGTTTATTAACCTGAAGCAAGGGATGAGTACAGTGAAGGAGTATTCGGTTCGATTCAACTCTCTTGTGAGGTTTGCACCAGGGATAGTGAGTATTCCCGAATTGAGAAGAGAGAAATTTGTCCTCGGGTTGAGATCAGAAATAGCCCGTGATGTTATGATAGGAGCAGAGCCCCCACATACCTATATGGAAGCATTAGATCGGGCTTTGAGAGCTGAAATTTATGTGAACAAGATGAGTTCAGAAGGGCCATCCATGATAGTACAGAATGAACCGTCCCCTGCTCCGCAGAAAGAAAGAGTTGAGATTGGAAGAGGTAGAGACATGAGGAACAAGAAGAGGTTCTAGCAAAAGAAGAACAGGGGCGATTGGCAGAGTAAACGGCCCAGAACAGCTGGAGTCACTCCGTGCCCTAAGTGTGGGAAAAATCATTTGGGGGAGTGTCTAAAAGAGTTCGGTCTGAATATCTGTTATAGGTGTCGTCAGCCAGGGTACCTAATGAGAGATTATAAAGCTCCTCCTCCACCAGCAGCACAGGCCCCTAGAGGCACGAATGCCAGGGTGTTTACCGTGGCACAGGGTGAGGTAGAGGCCAGTCCATCAGCTGTAACTGGTCAGTTATTCTTTCATACAGTTCCTCTTTATGCTTTAATAGATTCTGGAGCCACGCATTCCTTTATGTCTCATGGGATGATAGAAAGATTGGGTCTGAAGCCTGTCGTGGTAGATCAACCCATTAGGATAGAGTTACCCGATGGGATTAGTGTTCTGACCCGTGAGATGCTCCCAGGAGAGTCTGTAATGATTCATGGAAGAGAACTGTTAGTTGATCTAATAGTGTTTGATATGCCTAATTTTGATGTGATATTAAGGATGGATTTTCTAGGGAAGTATGGAGTAGAAATTGACTGTCGGAAGAAGAAAGCAAGGTTTAATCTTGATAGTGGAGATAAGTTTAGCTTCGGTGAGGGCTATCAATTAAGTATGTTGATCAGTAGCTTGAAAGCTAGGAAGATGCTGAGAAAGGGTTGTTCAAGATATATTGCACATGTAATGCAGAGTGGTGATGTCCCTCAGCTAGAAATTCAGAGGGTGCCTATAGTTCGAGAATTTCTAGATGTGTTTCCCGAAGAGTTACTGGGTTTACTTCCAGAGAGAGAGGTTGAGTTTAGTATTGAACTAGCACCCGGGACAGCACCAATATCGAGAGCCCCTTATAGAATGGCCCCAGCCGAGCTTCAAGAATTGAAGAAGCAACTCCAAGAGCTTTTAGATAAAGGTTTTATCCGACCAAGTCATTCACCCTGGGGAGCTCCAATTTTATTTGTGAAGAAGAAAGATGGATCGTTATGGATGTGTATAGATTACAGAGAGCTGAATAAGGTGACAGTGAAGAATAAGAATACAAAGAGAACTGATGAGTAATGCACGGGGATGATAGCGTAAGAGACTTTTTTTACTTACTGGGCATCTTTGTGCTCACTCCGTTGTTTTCTTTGTTGTACAGGAAATAGGTGAGGACTTGGTCGGATGGACATCGGCAAGCGGGGAGACTTGGCTACACTGTCCCCTGTTTCGTTTTGTTTTGAAAGTTCTTGTACATATGATATTTTGTTTTGTAAAGAATGTGATTATTAAGTAAAGAAAATTTTTGGGCCCAAACTGTTTTTGATAAATATGCTATCTTTTATTAATCAATATTACGAATTTGGTAGAAAGAAAGTAGTTGTTACAGGATTAGAGTCATTTTAATAAATTCATCTAAGTTGTCCTCTGTACTCCTAGAACTATCCATTTTGTAAGAAAATAAAGTGCCCGTCAAGAAAGCTAAATTAGGGGCAGATTGTAAAGCATACAAAGTATTGAGTTTACTCTATAGTTCTAGTGGTGATTCGATACCATCTACCTTTCTGAGGACACTGTCTGACAGATTCAAAATGATCAGATCGTAAGCTTCTTCATTAACTTCCTCCTTCTTCATCAGTTTTTCCTCTGGCCACTTCTTGATGTCTTATTCTAGTGCAATTGCAACCTTGTTGTGTGAGAGGAGAGCTTTCATCTTCTTCTTCCAACTCCCGAAATCAATCTTCCCATCATATTGGGAGATCTCCATACGAGCAGTACTCATTTTTCTATAACGACAGGAAAGAAAGAACTAAGAGGTACGGGACATTGTTATATAAGAGGTCGCCAAATACTGCCAGGCAGTTACTGGTTTCCAGCCTATATACCTTTAAACCTAGCCAAGATATGACTCCCTAGATCCTATTGGAGACACAAAGGAATCATAGATTCGAAAACCCCCAATTTCCAGAAACCCTAATTTCACAAAACCCTAATTTTGCAAAATCCCCAAATTTGCAAAACCATAATTTTTGTAAAATCCCTAATCTCCAAAAAATGGCTCTGATACCACTGTTATACTTGCTCGCAACAAATCAACCAGAAAGCAAACACAAAACACACAACACAAAACAGAATCACACACGTAACCCAAGATTTACCATGGTTCACTTGCTCGGATTTCAGCAAGCTACGTCCACGTTGAGCTAGGGAAACCAGGGAGCTCGCTGCACTATATTGATCAAGATTACATAACACAACTCGACCAAAGAATTGAACCCTTTCCCAGATCTTTACAGAACCCGTAACACCCTAGAGATATAGATCTAATACCCAAGATAAACTGCAAACTCTAGCACCCTCAAGTGGCTTGCAAACTAGCCACTCAACACCCTGTTACAAGATTCAATATCAAGACAAATACCCAAACCCTAAAGGAGGCAGTTCATTTTACAGAGAAAAGAGAAAAACATGAAAATAGGTTCAACTATTTCAGGAGAGACTGTTGCACTGCTTTTATACTGTTGACTATCAGACTGATTTGCCACCATTGGATACTTAGCCAACCAACAGACATGATTAATTTTTACTTGGCTCAAACAGACGTCGTCTCACTTAATGATAAAACGTCACCATATAAAGCCATCACCCTAACACAAATGTTGATCTGTGAGTGGTTCGAGGGTACCAACTTAGAATGCAGAGCTAGTACCCCTATTATAGTTGTATATGTTCTCATGTTTTGGGGGTCAGGAGGAATCACATTTTGAACATATACACTACCGTTATGCAGTAAACCCATGGGGCACAAATTGACACCACTTGCCTTGTGACTATGCAAATGGATCATAAGCCCTCACCACATGTTCTATGATTGTGCATCTATCCAAATCGCATGTCATACTATAAAGGTATTGCTTTATTTGTAAGATTACCATAGGTTGCTTCAACAGTATGGTCTAGAGTTGAGTTGTCATTTAGGTCGTGTGTCATCTTATATAAGGACTACTTGACTAGTAAGTCTCCAATAAAGGCAATTTGTCAGGTCATGTGTCATGCAATAAGAAGATTACTTCATGAGTAAGTTCACCTATGCAACAATGTAAATAAGGGCCTCTCAACCCAAAGAAAGGATCCAAAATTTCATTTTCCTTAATAGCTAATAGCAATTGTCTCATTTGAGAGCAAATAGCCTTTTGAAAACACATCAAAAACATACTAGAAAAGCAATAAGATAATAGTGGACATAGGATTTGCGTTTAACATCTGAACCACTTTAAAACTGCCATTGTGTTCTCTTTATTTATTTACTTGCATTGTTATTATTTTTCTCATTGGTTCAACATCATATTCTTTTGGTCGCTAACAAACCTTTGTGTGAACATTTTCGAAGGCTCGCATACTTCTCATTGGTGTGAGAAATTGCAACAACAACTACTAACAAACAAGAATATTTAAAACCGATAATAGTTACGATATTTCGGTAATTAATATTTCATAAGCACTTGTTAAATTTTAAAAAGGATATTTAGTAAATTAACCAAAAATGGCGGGGGTTAAAGAAAATTAATCACATCTCCAAAACTAGGCTATAGTAACCAACAACTATTAGGATTCCAAAATCACCATTTCCGGAACGTTTGAGGCTTTCAAGCCGACCCATGAATGAATCTTTCCCAGTGACCATTTGGCCTTGTGAGAGTATATTGCTTTATTTTCTTTGCAAACTGAAAATTTCCCAATCCACCTATCCTAAACATAATCATACCCTTAGGAGAATTTTGGCCCTAATGCAACACAAAGAAAGTGAAGAGTGGTGCAGTCATAAAAACAGTTTAAGGGTTGTGAAAGGGCAGTACGAATAAGAGAGGTAATTAACCTCAATTCGATTTATTTTTCAAAAAAAAAAAAAAAAAATTTAATGTTCTTTAGTTCAATTCAAAATCAATAAGGAATGCATAAGCTTAAAGGGTGTAAAATGGTTGATACTTTGATTGGTGGTTAAGAAGAAGTGGAGTTTGATGTGAGTGTTTACTGAGGGAAACCGAGTTCTCTTACTTGTTTATCCTATCCTTTTTCTTGAAACCCATTACCCGACCTAACGTTACAAGCTTGCAAAGACCTTTTGATCCTTAGCGATGTCTAGTCTAATTAGTGGAGAGTAGTTCGATATTTAGGCTTATGGAGTCTGCCACCATTTGATAGACTTTTCATTTCTACATAAATAATCCGGGAAGTTGGAATGTGGATTGAAGTAGGGATCACCTACTGGTGGACCAATTGAGAAAGACTGTCGATTTAGCTTATACTTCTTGGAGTGTTAAAATTTTTGATATAATTTTTCAACAACCTTTGAGACTTGTGAATTTCGAGGCAATTCGTATGTTGAGTTGAGTCTAAGTTGTGTTTGTTCATTTCTCAGTTTTGTTGTGTTTTGTATTTTTGTTGTTTATAGTTTTTCTTTCGTTGAGTCCTTATGCTCGAGGACGAGCATGTCCTTATTTTGGGGTATTTGATAATCCGTGGTTATACTGTTTTGATTATACTTTTTAGTCGGATTTAGATACTTTTTAGTTCATTTTAACCTGAATTGCTACTTAATCTTTAGGTTTAACCCTGAGTTCGAATGAAGTCAAAACCCTACCCGTATGCTTGAATTGATTTTATCCATTTTAAATCTTGCTTTCATAGTTTACTTTTATTTTAGTAAATTTTCTTTTAGTTATAGTTTTAATTGCTCCCTTTAATCTAAAAGAATTCGATTGCTTCAACTTGAAAACGGTAGAAAACTTAGTGCTTAGCAACAATCCTCGTGGGAACGATACTCACTCATCAATCTATTATTGGTGCGACTGTATACTTGCTACATTTGCATGTTGTAGGAACATGCATCATCTCTTAGCCACCCCATTCTGTTGAGGAGTGTGTTTCACAGTCCTATGCTCAAAACCCCTTCATCCCTACGAACTTTCAACTCTTGTTGCAGATTCTAACCCATTGTCAGTTCTGAGAACCTTAACCCTCTTATTCATCTAATTTTCTAAGATTTTCCACTCCCTAAACTTTTCTAAGGCTTGATCCTTAGTCTTTAATAGGTAAACCCACTTTTGGAAACTTTTCTATGTTGCTTTCCCATTGTCAGGTCAGAGTGAATGTACTCAAGTTGACTATGTGCTTGGTGTACCCCACTTTGGAACTGTTTCTATGTTTGTTTTCCCAATATGCAATTCTCATAGAAATCCAGTAAAGAATCTTATCCTTACCAAACTAACCTTGATTGTTCAGGGTATCCATGCCTCTTTGGCTTATGTGACCTACTCTAAGGTGCCACTTTTCAATGTTGGATAGGTTGGCAGGCTTATCATAGATTTCAACAGTTCAAGATATTTTCCCACAGAGTATGTAAAGCCATTCTTTTCTCTTCTATCAGGATAAGGTTCCTATTTTTGTATATGTTCAGGCTTCCATTCTCTGCCTTATAACTACAACCTGATTCATCTACGGTACCTAGTGTATCAGGTTTCTTTTTAGTTCTGGGATGTACCCGACTCTTGTAAGTTAACTAATTTTCCAGTGTTAAGACTTAAAGTTATATGAGCCAATTCCTCTAACACCTACATGCATTATTGTTCCCCATGTAACTGTTTCTGAATCAGTATCCTTAAACTCCTGGAACCAGTTTATGTTTGGACTCATATGGAAAGAGCATCCTAAGTCCAGTACCCACTCTTAGCAGTGTCAGACTTGACACTGTAAGCACGTCAGGTTCATCTACTAGGTTTTTACTGGTGGCTAGGTTTGTCTCTGTGTTCCCTTGTTTTGGTTTCTTGATCCATTCAAAACAGTTCTTTTTATATGGCCAGCCTTATTACAGAAAAACATTTTCTAGTTTCTTTACTTGTTATTTCTCTTCCACTTTTTCTTATTCCTATTCCCCTGATTCACAGAATTATTTCTCCCTGTCTGACTAGACTTCACCTTGGTTTTAACAAACAGATTAGACCCCCTCCTTTTCTGGACTTTCAACTCTAACTCCTTAGCCTTAAGACCTGCAACTATTAGATCTAGGTTGGTAGCCGTACCAGTGTACTATAACGCATTTTTCACTACTTGTAGTCATAAGGTACCGTACCGTACCAGTGTCTATAGGTGAGGACTTGGTCGGATGGACGTCGGCAAGCAGGGAGACTTGGCTACACTGTCCCCTGTTTTGTTTGTTTTTGTTTTGAAAGTTCTTGTACATATGATATTTTGTTTTGTAAAGAATGTGATTATTAGTAAAGAAATTTTTGGGCCCAAACTGTTTTTGATAAATATGCTATCTTTTATTAATCAATATTACGAATTTGGTAGAAAGAAGTAGTTGTTATTTGGTATCAGAGCAATGATTTTGGGATGGGACAGTGAGTCATTCTCGCCGCTACGATGTGCCTTATCCGACCACTGTAAGTTAAAATTTTTATAGGTTTGTTGAATTGATGTGAGAATGTTTATTTTTGTAGATGAGACGTAGTAATAGAAAGAAAGGTAGATGTGTGATGGAGAAACCCTCTAACCCATCGGAACAAACTCCCCCTACCCTTGATGCGACAATGATTCGAACCATTGTAGCAGGTGTTAGTAGAGAGCAGGGAGAGTTGTACCGGAGAGAAATGAGACCCCTAGTAGAGTACCGCCCGTGAGACAAGAGCAAGAAGGGCCGTTACCTCAGATAGTACAGAATCAAGTTGATCCAATTCAGGGGCTTGCAAGTTAGCATTGACCACCAGAGTTTAGGGGCACTAGGGACCCATTAGAAGCTGAAGAGTGGTTTAAGTCTGTTAGCAGACAGTGGCCCTGTTTCCCATGAAGATAGGGAGAGGATTAGCTATGCTAGTTTCTTATTTCGGGCGATGCCCGAATTTGTGGGAGCTAATGGAAGAGACTCATGACCCGACAAATATGACTTGGGAGATTTTAGAAAGTGTTTGAGATCGAGTATCGACCGGTTGACTGGGTTCATGAAAAAATACAAGAGTTTATTAACCTGAAGCAAGGGATGAGTACAGTGAAGGAGTATTCGGTTCGATTCAACTCTTTTGTGAGTTTTGCACCAGGGTAGTGAGTATTCCCGAATTGAGAAGAGAAATTTGTCCTCGGGTTGAGATCAGAAATAGCCCGTGATGTTATGATGGAGCAGAGCCCCCACATACCTATATGGAAGCATTAGATCGGCTTTGAGAGCTGAAATTTATGTGAACAAGATGAGTTCAGAAGGGCCATCCATGATAGTACAAATGAACCGTCCCCTGCTCCGCAAAAGAAGAAGAGTTGGATTGGAAGAGGTAGAGACATGAGGAACAAGAAGAGGTTCTAGCAAAGAAGAACAGGGGCGATTGGCGAGTAAACGGCCCAGAACAGCTGGAGTCACTCCGTGCCCTAAGTGTGGGAAAAATCATTTGGGGGAGTGTCTAAAGAGTTCGGTCTGAATATCTGTTATGGTGTCGTCAGCCAGGGTACCTAATGAGAGTTTAAAGCTCCTCCTCCACCAGCACACAGGCCCCTAGAGGCACGAATGCCAGGGTGTTTACCGTGGCACAGGGTGAGGTAGAGGCCAGTCCATCAGCTGTAACTGGTCAGTTATTCTTTCATACAGTTCCTCTTTATGCTTTAATAGATTCTGGAGCCACGCATTCCTTTATGTCTCATGGGATGATAGAAAGATTGGGTCTGAAGCCTGTCGTGGTAGATCAACCCATTAGATAGAGTTACCCATGGGATTAGTGTTCTGACCCGTGAGAGCTCCCAGGAGAGTCTGTAATGATTCATGGAAGAGAACTGTTAGTTGATCTAATAGTGTTTGATAGGCCTATTTTGATGTGATATTAGGATGGATTTTCTAGGGAAGTATGGAGTAGAAATTGACTGTCGGAAGAAGAAAGCAAGGTTTAATCTTGATAGTGGAGATAAGTTTAGTTCGGTGAGGGCTATCAATTAAGTATGTTGATCAGTAGCTTGAAAGCTAGGAAGATGCTGAGAAAGGGTTGTTCAAGATATATTGCACATGTAATGCAGAGTGGTGATGTCCCTCAGCTAGAAATTCAGAGGGTGCCTATAGTTGGAGAATTTCTAGATGTGTTTCCCGAAGGTTCCTGGGTTTTACTTCCAGAGAGAGAGGTTGAGTTAGTATTGAACTAGCACCCGGGACAGCACCAATCTCGAGAGCCCCTTATAGAATGGCCCCAGCCGAGCTTCAAGAATTGAAGAAGCAACTCCAAGAGCTTTTAGATAAAGGTTTTATCCGACCAAGTCATTCACCCTGGGGACTCCAATTTTATTTGTAAGAAAGAGATGGATCGTTATGGATGTGTATAGATTACAGAGAGCTGAATAAGTTGACAGTGAGATAAGAATACAAAGAGAACTGATGAGTAATGCACGGGATGATAGCGTAAGAGACTTTTTTTACTTACTGGGCATCTTTGTGCTGAACCACTGGTGAGAGAGTTTTATGCCAACCTACCTGAATGTGATAAGGGGGTTGTATTTGTGAGGGGTATTGATGTGATTTTCATGGCAAAGGTCATCAATGATTTCTATGGCCTACCTCAAATTGACAAGGATGAATATGAGGAGTTTAGGAAGACACAGAAAAATGATGAGGTGATTCTTAGGACTATAGCGAAACCAGATGCCTCATGGGATATTTCAAAGAAGGGCAAGAAAACCATTGAGGGTACTAGTTTAACACCAGTGGCTCGGTTGTGGCAGTATTTTGTTTCAGCTAGGATGATGCCGAAGATGCACTATAGTACAGTGATGTATGATAAGGCAATCTTGTTATATTCTATTGCCACAGGAAAGAGAATGGATGTGGGGAACATCATTCTGACGAGTATTCAACTTGTAGCCAAACCAAGGCGAGGCAGTTTTCCATTCCCACAACTTATTACAGAGTTGTGCACTAAAGCACAAATCCAGGTACAGACTGATGAGCCACTGATCCATGCTACCCTAGTTCTCGACACAGCCTACTTCCGCAAACATCTTGTGCATCAACCAGAAGCAGGGCCCAGATCAGGTACCAAGAGAAGGAGAACCACAGAAGCAGCCACCGCATCAGGTTCAACAGCCCCAATGAGAGAAATGATGTAGAAAATGATAGGTCTGATGAAAAGAATGGATCGACATCAGGATTGGCTGGCAGAGCAGGCTAGGAAGACACATGTGCTACAAATTCACTGCTGCAACAACGTCCGGATTAATACTTCAAAACATCAGTGGGCTAAATGGGATTCAGATGAGTGGATGGGCTTAGAAACAGAAGAAGATGACACTGAGGAAGACGAAGAAGCCGAAGAATGAGCAACTGAGCACCTGTTTTAGTTTCGTTATTTTTTATTTGTTTTAGTTGTTTCTGTTTTTCTTTTACTTTGAACATTGAACTTAGTTGATAATTTTGTTTGGGATTGTGTTAGTTGTTTTAGTTGTTTCAATTTTTGTTTTAAATTCTAGTTAATGTAAAGACGAGATTAGGGTTGTAATACTTTCATATTAGTTAGTGGATTTTTCTAACATAGTGGACACCACAGTTTTCATTGTTTTTATAGAAGTTGAATGATGAAAAAGCTGAGGACCGAGTGTGCACAATGTTGAGCGAAGCTTCAACGTCACGGATTAATTAAGGAACTGTCTCGCACCTTTTTCAATTTTGTTTTCTATTCCTAATTTATGCATAATATGACATTAGGGACAATGTCATCTTTAGTTTGGGGGTAGGGGAAAATTTTGAAAATTTTTTGAGTTTGTTTTAGTTAAGTTTGTGTTTTTATTATGATTGCCAATGATGAATTGCGTAAGTCCATGATGAGACTAGGATTGTTGGGATTGTATTGTTGAAAATGTTAAGCATTGCTTCAAGTTTTTGTTTATTGACTGGATTTTGATTGAGGTTTGTTGAGTGGTTCAGCCACCATTTCCATTTATTTTGACATGCTTAGATTCATTTGATGTGTTTAGGTAAAGTTTGAAAATGTTGGTGGATTCTAGAACCTAGTAGAGAATTGCTTGAGGTGAAATTCTAGGATTAGACATTGTTGAGAAAATGATTTAGGTACAGCCATCTCAGCCCAACTCACGGCACTTCAGAAACAGTTGGGAAGTATGCAGGTAAACTCTATTCAAGCACCTCAACTAACTTGTGATTTTTGTGCAGGAAACCATGTGAGCAGTGAGTGTCAAGTGGGGAACACATTTGCTTCATCATCTTCATCATTAGAGCAAGTGAACTACTTGGCAGGAAATCAGAGGCAACCAAACAACCCGTATTCCAACACATACAATCCGGGGTGGAGAAATCATCCAAATCTAGCTTGGGGCAGTCAGAACCAGCAAAATAATCAATAAAACTAAAGGACTTTGCCGAATAACCAACCAAGGGTGAATAATCAACCGAGAGATCCAAGAGTGACAATGTTGGAGGACATGTTTGAGAAATTCATGCAGGAAACCACAGGTTTTATGAATGAGACAAGGATGAATTTCAGAAATCAAGGGGCGTCCATTCGAAATCTTGAGGTACAGATGGGCCAATTGGCCGAGAAGCTAAATGAGAGACCGCAGGGTTCCTTACCAAGCAACATAGTGACTAACCTACGTGAGTAAGCAAATGCCATAATTTTGAGGAGTGGGATAGTTTTGGAAGAAGTTGAACAAGCTAGAAAGGAAGAATCTGAAGAGGAAGTTGATGAATAGATTGTAGTTGACGAGAAACCAAGCGGTTTGGAGGAAGAGAACAAGAAGAAGGAAGAAAGGCAAAAAAAACAAGGAGAAATTGCCATTCCCCGAGATACCACCAGAGTTGGCACATCACACTCCACTCGTGCCTTTTCCTCAGAGACTAAAGAAAAAAAATCAGGATAAGCAGTTTTCAAAATTTATTGAAATTTTTAAAAAATTGCATATTAACATTCCTTTTACAGATGCATTGCAGCAGATGCCGAACTACGCGAAGTTCCTTAAGGAAATCCTATCGAAAAAAAAGAAGTTAGAAGATGAGGAAACGGTGATGCTTACGGAGGAGTACAGTGCCATTCTCCAGAAGAAGTTACCCCTGAAGCTTAAAGATCCAGGGAGTTTTACTATTCCTTGCATTATAGGAGATATTATGTTTGATCATGTTTTATGTGATTTCGGTGCTAGTATTAATTTAATGCTCTTTTCTGTTTTCAGGAGATTGAGAATTGGTGAAGTGAAGCCAATAACCATGTCGTTGCAACTAGCAGATAGGTCCATAAAACATCTGAGGGGGATAGTGGAAGATGTGTTGGTGAAGGTGGATAAGATAATTTTTCTGGCAGATTTTGTTGTGTTGGACATGGAAGAGGATAAGGAAATTCCTCTCATTTTGGGCCGACCATTCTTGGCCATAGGGAGAGCACTAATAGATGTGCAAGAAGGAAAGTTACTGTTGAGAGTTCAAGATGAAACAGTAACTTTCAATGTCTTTGAGGCAATGAAGTTTCCATCCGAATCAGATTCATGCTTTAGTGTCAATGTGGTGGATAAATTGGTTGTAGAATCTATTGAAGAAAACACCCTACAATTACCTCTAGGAGCATGTACAGCCAAATCAAAAATAGTAGAGGTAGATGAGTCGACAAGTAATGAATGTGCTAGGTTGTTAGAAGCACTTTAACCGATTGATGAGAGTCAAGATTTAGAATTTGAGGAGTTTGATTTTGAAAAAGAGAAGGAAAAGGAAAAAAATGAAGAACCTCCAAAGCTTGAGTTGAAACCTTTACCTTCCCACCTCAAATATGTATATCTTGGGGACTTTTAAACCTTCTTTTTGATCATTAGTTTAGTTTTGATTAAATTGGAGTAAGTGTGGTTGATTATTGTGTTGAGGGAACATAGACTAGCAATTGGATGGACTATTTCAGATATTAAAGGCATCTTGCCATCATTTTGCATGCATAAGATACTCATGGAGGATGATATTAAGCCTAGGGTGTAACCACAACGAAGATTGAATCATTTGATAAAGGAAGTGGTGAGAAAGGAGGTGGTGAAACACTTAGATGCGGGGATTATTTATCCTATTTTCGACAGTCCATGGGTGAGCCCAGTACAAGTGGTTCCGAAGAAGGGAGGTATCACGGTAGTAAGGAATGAGAGTAACGAATTTATACCCACTAGGACGGTGACGGGCTGGAAAGTGTGCATTGATTACCGGAAATTGAATGAGGCGACAAGGAAGGATCATTTCCCACTACCTTTCATTGATCAGATGTTGGAGAGGTTGGTAGGACATACCTTTTACTGCTTCTTAGATGGGTATTCAGGATACAACCAGATTGTCATTACTCTTAAGGATCAAGAGAAAACGACCTTTACTTGCCCCTATGGCTAATCTTTCTCTTGTTTTACAGCGATGTAAGGAGACGAACCTGGTGCTCAATTGGGACAAGCGTCATTTCATGGTCTAGGAGGGAATAGTGCTCAGTCATAAGATTTCAAAAGACGAAATATAAGTTGATCGAGCAAAGAGAGAAGTGATAGAGAAGCTACCACCACCATCAAATGTCAAAGCGGTCCGAAGTTTCTTGGGGCATGCGGGGTTTTACAGACGATTCATCAAGGACTTTTCTAAGATTTCTAAACCCCTGTGCAATTTATTGAATAAAGATTTTGTGTTTGATTTTAATGATGAATGCATACATGTGTTTCTAACCCTTAAAAAATTATTAGTATCTGCACCTATTATTGCAGTTCCTGATTGGGGATTGCCATTTGAATTAATGTGTGATGCTAGTGATTTTGCTTTAGGGGTAATGTTAGGACAGCGGAAGAACAAAGTGTTGCATGTAATTCAATATGCTAGCAAAACACTCATTGATGCACAATTGAATTACACCACCACTAAAAAATAATTGTTGGCTGTGGTTTTGCTTTTGACAAGTTTCGTTCATATTTGTTAGGTGTAAAGGTGATCGTCTACACGGACCATTCGGCACTCAGGCACTTATTGACAAAGCAAGAAGCAAAACCTCGGCTGATAAGATGGATCCTATTGCTTCAGGAGTTTGAGTTGGGAATTCGAGACAAGAAGGGGTTAGAAATTGTTGTGGCAGATCACTTGTCAGGAATTGAGAGACCAATCCAGGGAAATGCAAAGGAAAGTCCAATTACAGAAACATTTTCGAATGAGAAGTTGATGAGAGTGGATGAAGTACCATTGTATGCAGATTTTGCAAATTATTTGTCATCAAGGGTGCTCCCAAGTGGTATGACATTCCAACAAAAGAGAAAATTCTTCTCAAATTTGAAGTACTACTTTTGGGAAGAGCCATTTCTGTACAAACACTATGCTGATCAAATGATACGGAGATGCGTCCCAGAGGAGGAGATGAAAAGCATTCTACGACATTGTCACGAGAGGGAAGTAGGTGGCCATTTTGGAGGAACTAGGACAGCAGCCAAGGTTCTACAATCAGGGTTTTATTGGCCAACCCTCTTTAAGGATTCTTTCCGGATGATTCAGGAGTGCGACCAGTGTCAACGGAGTGGTAATATTTCAAAAAGAGATGAGATGTCGTTGAACAACATCCTGATGGTTGAGCTTTTTAATGTGTGGGGGATTGATTTCATGGGTCCTTTCCCCAATTCTTTTGGGAACACATATATTTTGGTGGCGGTGGACTACATGTCAAAGTGGGTAGAAGCAGTTGCATTGCTGACTAATGATGCTAAGGTAGTGATTAAGTTTGTGAGAAAGCATATTTTCTCAAGGTTTGGGGTACCACGGGCAATTATTAGTGATGGAGGTTCCCACTTTTGCAATAGGCAATTGGATGCACTGTTGGGTAAGTATGGAGTGACACATAGAGTTGCAACACCTTACCATCCACAAACGAGCGGGCAAGTGGAACTGTTTAATAGAGAGCTTAAAGGTATTTTAAAAAAGATAGTTAATGCATCTAGGAATGATTGCTCACAGAAATTAGATGATGCATTATGGGCCTACCGAATTGCATTTTAGAATCCAATTGGTATGTCCCTATTTAGAATGGTTTATGGGAAAGCATGTCACTTACCGGTGGAACTCGAGCATAAAGCATATTGGGCAGTCAAGCAGCTAAATATGGATTTAAAAGCTGCTGGGGAGGAAAGGATGCTACCTTTGAACGAACTCGATGAGTTCCATCTCGAAGCATATGAAAATGCTTGAATTTACAAGGAAAAGACAAAAAGGTGGCATGACAAGCATATCAGGAAGAAGAATTTTGAAGTGGGGCAAAGAGTGTTGTTGTTCAATTCTAGACTTAGGCTATTCCCTTTAAAACTTAAGTCTAGATTGTCTTGACTTTTCACTATTACAAGAATTCACTCATCCGGAGCAGTGGAAGTTACACATGAAGAAAATGGCACTTTTACAGTCAATGGACAGAGATTGAAGCCATACATTGATGGGGTGATGAGTTGCAAATCCATCCCAATACGGCTTGACATTCTGACGTGAAAAATTTAGAGAGTCGAGCTTACCGACTATAAACAAGCGCTTCTTGGGAGGCAACCCAAGTGTTTTAATTTTTGTTCTTCTATTTTTTATTTCAGTGTGTTTGATTCTTTTTAATTTGTGTGTTTTTGGGTGTTTTAGGTGAAGTTTTCAGCTAATGCAAGGAAAGAAAATGCTCTAGACTTCGCCGCGGCGAAGCACATTGTGTAAAAAAATAAGTTTTGAAAAGTCCCAAACTTCGCTGTGGCAAAGATTGTTCTTCGTCAAGGCGAAACAACCTGAAAATATGTTGTAGCTACTGTAAGTTTTCACCCCGGTGAAGAATTTTTCTTCGCCGCGGTGAAGCAGGTTGGATGAAATTTCTCTAAGGCAATTTCACCGCGGCGAAGATTTTACTTCGCCGGGGTGATTAGCCATGGTAATGTTTCAACCCAACAAAGTATTTTTCTTCGCCGCGGCGAAACCTGGATTTCAAATTAGGGTTCTATGAACG
The DNA here is from genome assembly GCF_008641045.1 of Pistacia vera. Taxonomy (NCBI): domain Eukaryota; kingdom Viridiplantae; phylum Streptophyta; class Magnoliopsida; order Sapindales; family Anacardiaceae; genus Pistacia; species Pistacia vera. Next base: position 275,926 of record NW_022196831.1, read on the forward strand.
AAGAACTTCGTCGCAGTGAAGCTTGTTCTTCGCCGTGGCGAAGATTGTTTTCTATAAATACTCACTTTGGTTTTCCATTTTTCACGCGACTTTTCAACTCCATTTGAGAGAAAAAAATTTCAATTTCAATCCTTTGTCTTCCAAGTGTTTTCCCAACCAAAGTTCTCACTCCTTAACCCTCCTAAACACCAAAACAACTCATTTCAACAACCAATTTTGCGAAAATTTCACGAAAATTTTAAGTTCAAGAAATTTGGGGCTTTCCAATCTGGGCTGATTCTGGGTAAATTGGTGGCGAATAATCCTTCGTATTGGTAAGATCTCAAGTTTCATAAACTCATTTTCGCACAATTTCAAGTTTTAATTTGTAGATATGAAAAATTGATTATTGGTTGAGTTGCAAATTTTTGGGTGATTGTGAGTTCGATTTTGTTGAGGAAGGGTTGATTGTGCATATTGTGATATTGAGGAGTGTCGGTTTTGAGTTTTGGAGTATTTTGTTGAATTTGGAGAAATCATAGTTTGCGAGTCTGATTGCGAATTTTTGGAAGTGTTTTCAATTTTCTTTTTCAGGTTTGAATTGTTTGTTGAGGGGAACCTAGGCTTGAATTTTTGGGTTGCACTGTGAGTTGAATTATAGAAAATGGCACCCAAAGTTAAGGTTCCATACAAAGGCAAAGGAAAAAGGAAAGAAAGTGGACAGCCGCTTTGTGAATGAAGAGGCCCAGAAACGGTATCAAAAGGCTATCCAAAGAAGAGATAAGGGCTTTATTCCTGAGCGCTGATTGACTGCGAGTCAGGCTTTAGACTGGAGTCGAGGGAGACAATGGGAACTGTTTATGAGTGCTCCTACACAACCGGCTGTAGAGCCGTTAGTAAGGGAGTTTTATGCCAACCTCCCGGATTGTGAAGAGGGTACCACATTTGTCAGAGGGGTTGATGTGCCGTTTACAGAAGATGTGATCAATGAGTTTTATAACCTGCCTAGGCTTTATCAGGAGGAGTACACAAGGTTTAGGGCATCACAATTTCAGGATAGTATCATTTTTCCGGTCATTGCAAAACCGGATGCAATTTGGGCAGTGTCAAAGAAACAAAAGAAGACCATTAAGGGAACTTATTTGACACCGATGGCTCGACTATGGCAGTATTTTGTTAGTGCGAGGTTGATGTCGGAAACGCACTATAGCACGGTAACTTACGAGAAGGCATTATTGCTTTATGCTATTGCCACAGGAAAGAGTATAAATGTGGGACGAATTATCTTTAACAATGTTCATCATGTTGCCAAACCAGGGTGATCAAGTTACTCTTTCCCACATCTCATTACAGCCTTGTGCATTAGAGCTGGAGCCAAGGTGGATAATGATGAGCAACGTATTCATGTTGCCCCCATCCTTGATTCAGATTATTTTCAGAAGCATCTTGAACGTTCGGAAGCTGAACAACCAAGAGCAGGAACAAAACGACAGAGAACCACACAAGGCCTTGTCACATCCTCCAGCTCCACAGCTACACAGTAGGAGATGATACAGCAGATGATGGGTATGATGAAGCGTATGGAAAAATGTCAGGATTTGTTGGTTGAGCAGACCCAGATGATGTATGATATGCAGAAGAGTAGCTTCAACAAGCTCATCGTTGACACTTTAGGATTCCAATGGGCTGACTGGGATTCAGATGAGTGGATGGGCTCCGAATCAAAAGAGGAAGAAGAGGAAGACGAGGGAGGCGAAGAATGAGCACCGGAACACCTGTTCTATTTTTCTTTATTTTTCTTTATTTTTATTTGTTTTTAGTTGATTTTGTTTTTCATTTCAAACATTAAACTCGGTTTATATTTTGTTTTGGGTTGTGGTAGTTGTTTTAGTTATTTCATTTTCTTTTAATTTGTAGTTTGTGCAAGGACGAAATTAGGTTGTAATACTTTCATATTAGTGAGTGGATTTTTCTAACCTAGTGGACACCACAGTTTCAATTGTTTTGACAGATGTTGGGTGATGAAAAGGTCATAGATTGGGTGTGCACTGTGGAGCGAAACTTCACAGATTAATCAAGGAACTATCTCGTACCTTTGTTCTTTTTGTTTTTATATTCCTAATTTATGCGTAATAGGACATTGGGGACAATGTCATCTTTTGTTTAGGGGTAGCAAAATTAGAAAATTTTTTATTTTGTTTATTTCACTTTGGTTTGATTGTTTTTGCCGATGATGAATTGTATAAATCAATGATGCAAATTGGATTGTTGCGTTTTTATTGTTGAGAAATGTTAAGCATTGCTTCAAGTTTAGGTCTATTGACTGAATTTTGATTGAGGTTTGTTGAGTGGTTCAACCACCATTTTCACTTTTTTCGGCATGCTTAGATTCATTTTATGTACTTAGGTAAAGTTTTGATAATGTTGGTGGACTCTAGAACCTAGTAGAGAAGTGCTTGAGGTGAAATTCTAGGATTAGACATGGTTGAGGAGATGATTTAGGCATTGTTTTGGAACGTTTGAGCCTTTCTAGCCAACCCATGAATGAAATTATCCCTAGTCACCCATTTGAGCTGTATGAATCATTGTTGCTTTATTTTTCTTGGCTAACCAAAAATTGTCTGATCCTTATACCCTAAACACTCTGCCGTACCCTTAGGAGAATTTGATCCTAATGCAAACACAAAGAACGGGAAGAGTTGTATGAATAAACTAAAAGAATAGTTTGGGGGTTGTGAGAAGAGCAATAAAAATAAAAGAGGTAGTTCACCTCAATTCAATTGATTTGTATTCTTTAAAAAAATAATAATAATAATAATTCTTTTGCCAACTTTAAGGGTATCTCGGCTGGAAACTAGTAACCGCCTTAAAAACTGCCTAGCAGTACTTGGCGACCTCTGGTTTAACAATGCCACGTACACCTTAGACGCATTTCCCCTACCTAATTTATGGTATTAGAAATAAGAAAGATAGAAGTTTGAGGGTTATAAATTAGTGGACACGTTGGTTGGTGGTTGAGAAGAAGTGGAGTTCGATTTGATTTGAGTGTTTGCATGAGGAAAACCGAGTTCTCTAACTTTGTTATTCCTATCCTTTTTCTTGGAACCCACTTCCCGAGCCTAGCGTTACAAGCTTATAAAGACCTTTTGATTCTTATCTTTGTCTAGTCCTCATTAGTGGAGAGTAGTTCCATATTTAGGCTTATGGAGTCTGCCACCATTTGAGAAACTTTGCATTCCTACATAAAATAATTCGGGAAGTCGGAAGGTGGATTGAAGTGGGGAATACCTACTCAGGGGACCAATTGAGAAAGAAAGTCGATGCAACTTATAACTTCTTGGAGTGTTAAACATTTTTCTATTAATAATTTTGCAACAACTTTTGAGATTGGTATAAATTCTAGGCAGTTGTTTTGTGAGTCGAGTCTTTTGTTTCTCTTATTTAATTTTTGTCATTTGCTGTTTTGTGTTTTTGAACGTTTGTGTTTTTCTTTTATCTTGTTTTGTACCTGATGCTCAGGGACGAGCATGTCCTTAGTTTGGGGGTATTTGATAATCCGAGGATTTGGTTATGGTATTTAAGCTTTTAGGGCGGATCTAGATACTTCTTAGTCTATTGCCTGAATTGTACTTAATTCCTTACATTTCGTGTTTCAGGTTAAAATGAACATTTTGAATGAATAAAGATAGATTTGGAGAATCTGGACTCAAAAGAAGCGGAGGGTAATTCGTAATTTCAAAATTCTTCAGGAAGCTTCGCCCCGACGAAGGTTGTTCTTCGCGCAGTGAATGGGCTAGTGACTCACAAGATTCAACTCCTGTTGCCGCAGCGAGATTCCTTCTTCGCCGCGACGAAGTCTGCGTTCTCTAGTTTTTGTAAAAAGCATAGTTTCGTTTTTAGGCAAGTTTTAAGATTTAGGGGAGGTATAAAAGAAATGCTTAGTCTTTTTGTTTAGGGGTTTGTGGAGAGATAGACAGCAGTTTTACATTTCTTAGATTCATTTTTGAGTGATTTTGGATTAAACAAAGTGGGAAGATTCGAGCTGAAACAGTGGATTCATCAATTGGGGAGATTTTTTTCCTTTTCTCTGTTTCCATGATGTTGAACTTGGAGTTTTCGTTTCTTTTAATTGTTTTATTGATTAGCCATGAACTAACCTATTTTGGGTTAGGGTTTTGATGTAGTCGGATTCTAATGGGTTAGAGAGTTGATGTATTAATTTCATTATTTTGCTTTGATTGTGTGATTATTATGTATTTATTGTTTGTATGTGATGAACATGATGAGATTGAGAGATAATTCATGTTAAGTTCTTGGGTAATCACCATTGATTATTGGATGCTAGAGATAGATTCAAGAACCGATGAAATCAATCTAGGTTCTTGTGCTTAAAGAGCTTAGATTATAACTTTCAATTTGTTGGGTGGGGAAGGTTAATAGGGAAGAGTAGGAAACATAGCCGAGAAGGTATGTTGGACACCTTAGAGAGTTCGATTTACAATCAATGCATGTGACTATGATTTTAGTTTAATTCTTTGGTTTAACCCATAGAGTCCAAATGAAGTCAAAACCCTACCCGTTTGTTTGAATTGATTTTATCTCGTTAAATCTCGCTTTCAAGTTTAATTTTATTTTAGTAAAATTTTGTTTTAGTTATAGTTTAAATTGCTCCCTTAAATCCAAAAGAATTCGATTGCTTCAACTTGAAAGGTAGAAAACTTAATGCTAGCAACAATCCTCGTGGGAACGATACTCACTCACACTCCGGGTGTGGGAGAAGTTATCTCACGACGCAATTCAGTATATGACAATGACACTAAAACTGTGGCCACTGTGGGATTGAGTTGTTACTCTATCCAGATTATAATACAGGTCATTGGTCCAATAACTAATACATATATCGAGTAAACGAAGGTTGACACTATTTCTATGTGTCTCGTCGAGATAACACATGATGAAAGGATCGAATTGTACGGTAAACATACGTTGAAGGTAGCTATTTGTTGAATGAATTATGGTGGCATGATGCTTTGCTAGGGGCCAATCTTGGATGTATACTAGTGAGACGATTAATTGGTGTTACAGCGATACTATACACTACTGGTATGATGAGGAGCCTATGGGTCACACACATAAAAGATAATTTAGACTTAGGAAGTAAGAAGGGGTTTTCATCTTTTTAGGCAAAAGGGTATTTTGGTAATTTTACAGTGCAATAAATTTGTTGGGTCGTGCCTTTTTATTTAATTTGTTAGAAAAATTAAATAAGTGAAATTACGTTTAATATGTGTTACCCTATATTTAAATAAATTATCATTATTGTTAAATGTATATATATATATAATATATATATGATAGTATATATTATTTCATATATATTAATTGAGATAATGATGAATTAAAATAAATATCTAATTGGGAGTGTTTGGAAACAAGGGGTGTTTGGATTGGAGCCCAAGCCTATTCCATATGGGAATAGGGCAATTAAACTTTACTATAAAAGAAAAAGGTTAATTGAAAAAGTAGAGAGATTATTCATTTCACTCATTCACTGAAAAGGAAAAACACACAGCCCCCAAAACTCTCTCCCACGCCAGTTTTGTTTTTGATTGAAAAATCAAATACATTTCATTTCTTCTTTGTTTTTAAGACTAAAGAGGATCTAGCAAATCCCTCTTTAGTTCCTTGCGATTATCTTCATGTGGACTACATCGGTTCGATCTTACACTTGGGTCGGTAACAAAATACGTTCAAAGACAAAGTTGGAGGAGCCTCCAAACATGCGTATGATTTCTTAAACTCTAAACTAATTTTCTGTAGATTCTTGTTTTGATATAAACTGTAAATTTGTGCCCTGATCTTGGTTCTATGGAACGATCCTTGTTGTTATTAATTTTTGTTTTCCGCTGCCTCAATGGATCGTTTCTTAACAACCTCCTCATGATGTTCAACCACTTCTTATGGCACATTATCCCGTCCTTCATCTAGTATATTTTATGGTTCTGGAACTTCATCAAGTTCTACTTTTCTCCCGCTAGTACTTCTTAGAAAAAATTCCTTTTCCAGGAAGACACCAGTACGAGTAACAAAAATTTTGCTCTCTTCTGGGTGGTAGAGATAGTATCCTTTGGTCCCCTTTGGATACCCCACAAATATATATTTACAGGATTTTAGGCCCAACTTGTTTGAAGTCAATTTCTTGACATAAGCTTCGCAACCCCAAATCCTTAGATAAGATAAGTTAGGCTTTTACCCACACCATAGTTCATATGGAGTCTTATTTACAGACTTTGATGGCACACGATTCAAAACATGAGTCGTAGTCTTTAGGGTATAACCCCAGAATGATGCAGATAAATCACTTTAACTCATCATGGACCTAACCATATCAAGTAAGGTCCTATTCCTCCTTTTGGATACTCCATTATGTTGGGGTGTATATAGAGGGGTGAGTTGTGATGCTATCCCACATTCCTTTAGGTATTTAGGAAACCCTGAGCGTAAGTATTCACCTCCTCGATCCGACCGAAGAGCTTTAATACTTTTGCCCAACATATTTTGTACTTCATTCCTAAATTCTTTGAATTTATCAAAGGCTTCAGATTTATGTCTCATAAAATAGACATAACCATATCTATTGAAATCATCAGTAAATGTGATGAATTATGAATATCCACCTCTGGCCTCAATTGTTAGTGGACCACATACATCACTATGGATGATGCCTAAAAGTTCAGTAGCCCTTTTACTTTGTCCTGTGAAAGGTGACTTGGTCATCTTGCCTAACAGGCATGACTCGCATACCTCGAATGACTGAAAGTCAAAAGGGTCAAAAACTCCATCCCTTTGAAATTTTGCAATGCGGGTCTTACTAACATGACCCAATCTACAGTGCCAAAGGTATGTTTGGTTTTGATCGCTATGTTTAGCTTTCTTGGTTTCAACATTGACAATATTTGTATTGTTTAAATCAAGAACGTATAGCCCATTATATAACCTTGCAATTCCAAATAGAATACCATTCAAACTAAAGGACAACAATCCATTAGATATCTCAAAATGATACCCTATATTATCCAAAGCGGATATTGAAAAAATATTTCTCGAAATAGAAGGTACGTAATAACAGTTATGTAGTTCAAACAACAAGCCCATAGGCAAAGATACGTTAGAGTAGGTGCCCTAGAGCCAATCAATTATTGTTGAATTGACTCTTTGTAATAATGTTCATGGATCAATAAAAGGCATTTTATTATATATCACGTAAATCATCACTGTATGTATTGATATATGTCCTTAAAATGGTAGAACTGTGACGAGGGTATCAAGTGTTTCAAATCTTGATAGTGAGAACTCTATGAGCACATATGGTGGTCATTCTAGAAACGTCCGTAGCCTTAGTATTATTCTAAAGTAAGGGTACAGATAATACATAAGGCTATCATTGTGTTGAATGACCCTATCGAAAGGCAGTGACTGATCTCACTTGTCAAGGTTGTTTGGTGACAACCTGGTGCAACACATGGGTGCTTGCTGTAGGCAAGTTCACTAGACTAACCCGCTAGAGGATTCCATATGGATGGTAACCCCAGTGTCTATGGAATAAATCCTCTAATGAATGGTGGTGCATGTGATCCTTAGACTTGAGATCACCAGAGCGCCTTCTGTACCGATTGATGTAGTTTGACACTAGCCTAACGCAGTTCTATTCAGAGCTATCAATACAGTAGTGATTGGCTGCATCAAGGAGTGTATCAAGACTATGGTGGATTGACAGAGGATTCATCACTCCCAGGTACGGGAGAAGTTATCTCATGACGCAATTCCGTAAATTGCAATGACACTAAAATTGTGGCCACAGTGGGATTGAGTTGTTGCTCTATCCCGTTTATAATTCAGGTCATTGGTCTAGTAATTGAATAAATAATATTGAGAGTAATCGAGGTTGACACTATTTCTATGCCTTCGTCTCGTCGAGATAATGAATGATGAAAGGATTGGATTGTACAGTAACCATATCGTTGACAGGTAGCTGTTTCGCTGAATCCGAATCTATCGAGTGGCCATGATGCCTTGCTAGGGGCCAATCTTAGTCTGTGTGTAGTGAGACGATTAATTAGTGTTAATCGCGATACTACACACTACCGGTATGACGAGGAGCCTACGAGTCACACACATAGAAGATAATTTAAGAACCTGTTTATGAGAAGGGCATTTTCGTCATTTTAGGCGAAATGATATTTTGGTAATTTCATAGTGCAATTAAATTTGCTGAGGTTGTAGCCTTTATTCAATTTGTTAATAAAATTAAATAAGTGAAATTATATTTAAATATGTGTTCGCATATATTTAAATGAATTATTGTTATTGTTAAATGTTAATATATGAAATATATATTAATTGAATTTAATTGAAATAATAATAATAATAAAAATATCTAAATGGGGCTATTTGGACATAAGGGTTGTTTGGGTTGGTGCCCAAGCCTATTCCATGATGGAATAGGGCAAAGTGTGCATTATATAAGTGCAACACTTTGTGAAATTAAATAATAATTTCATTTCAATCATTTTTTAGAGAAACCCCATCCCCTTTCCTCTCTGCCACGCCACTTTACAATAGTTTTGAACCAAAGTTTCATCTTGATTTTGTTCTTGGTTCTTAAGGCTAAAGAGGATCTAGCAAATCCCTCTTTAGTTTGTTGGGATTATCTTCGTGTGGACTACCGTTGGTTCGATCCCACCCTTGGATCAATAGCGAAACCCATTAGATGATAAAGTTAGAAGAGCCTCCAAACGTAGGTATGGTTTCTTAACTTTAAACTGATTTTTCTGCAGATTCTAATATATTTTGTATAAACTTGTAAATTTGTGTCCTGCTCTTTGTTCTAAGGAACGATCCATGATGTTTATGTTTTTGTTTCCGCTGCCATAACTTGATCGTTTCCTAACAAAGGTAGTGACTGATCTCACTTATCAAGGTTGTTTGGTGACAACCTGGTGCAACACATAGGTGCTTGCTGTAGGCAAGTTCACTGGACTGACCCACCAGAGGATTCCATATGGATGGTAACCTCAGTGTCTATGGAACAAATCCTCTAACGAATGGTGGTGCTTGTGATCCTTAGACTTGAGATCATCGGAGCGCCTTGTGCATCGATTGGTGTAGTTTGACACTAGCTCAACGCAGTTCTATTCAGAGCTATCAATACGGTAGTGATTGGCTACATCAACGAGTGCATCAAGACTATGGTGGATCGACAGATGATTCATCATCCCGGGTATCGGGGAAGTTATCTCAGGGCACAATTCAGTAAATGACAATGACACTAAAACTGTGACCACAGTGGGATTGAGTTGTTGCTCTATCCAGTTTATAATTCATGTCATTGGTCTAGTAATTGAACACATAATATCGAGAGTAACCGAGGTTGACACTATTTCTATGCCCCGGTCTTGTTGAGATAACAGATGATGAAAGGATTGGATTGTACGGTAACCATATCATTGACAAGTAGCTGCTTCGCTGAATCCGAATCTATCGGGTGGCCATGATGTCTTGCTAGGGGCCAATCTTGGTCTATGTGTAGTGAGATGATTAATTGGTGTTAATCGCGATACCACACACTACCGGTATGATGAGGAGCCTACGGGTCACACACATAGAAGATAATTTAAGAGCCCGTTTATAAGAAGGGAGTTTTCGTATTTTTAGGCAAAAAGTGTATTTTGGTAATCTCACAGTGCAATTAAATTTGCTGAGGTCGTAGCCTTTATTTAATTTGATATTAAAATTAAATAAGTGAGATTACGTTTAAATATGTGTTCGCATATATTTAAATAAATTATCATTATTGTTAAATGTTAATATATAATATATATATTAATTGAATTGAATTAAGATAAATGATAATTAAAATTAAAATATCTAAATGGGGTTGTTTGGATATAAGGGGTGTTTGGGTTGGTGCCCAAGCCTATTCCATGATGGAATTGGGCAAAGTGTGCACTATATAAGTGCAACACTTTGTGAAATTAATAATTAATTCATTTCAATCATTTGATAAAAACCCCAGCCCCTTTTTCCTCTCCCACGCTAGTTTTCCTTTTTGCTTGAAACAAAGTTTGCTTGATTTTGTTCTTGGTTCTTCAGGGTAAAGAGGATCTAGCAAATCCCTCTTTAGTTCCTTGGGGTTATCTTTGTGTGGACTAATGGTGGTTCGATCCTGCCCTTGGATCAATAGCGAAACCCATTCAGAGTTAAAGTTAGAGGAGCCTCCAAACGTGGGTATGGTTTCTTAACTTCAAATTGATTTTTTTGCAGATTTGTATTTAATGCATAGATTGTTAAATTTGTACCCTGATCTTGGTTCTAAGGAAAGATCCATGTTGTTTATGTTTTTGTTTTCGCTGGCATAACTTGATCGTTTCCTAAAAAGATAAACAGTAAGTCCCTACAGCCAATGCAGCCACATGTGCTCCCTTTCCAACTCATAGGTCTACCTATCCCTTGGCGAGCACTCCAATCTGCCTTAGTCCCTGCACATCAGTACAAATGTGAGTACCACATCCTGTGTCAATGATCCAAGATGTTGAGGGAGAGAAGTTAATCTCAATCATAAACATACCTGAAGTTGAAGCATCTGACTTCTTCTTGCTTGCAAGGAAAACCTTGCAGTGTTTCCTCTAGTGGCTAGGCTTGCCACAATAGAAACAGACTACTTTCCCACCTTTTCCAATGTCACCCTCAGGCTTGAGAGCATCCTGTCCTTTAGGCTTGGGCTTGGGCTTGGGATTGGGATTGGCCTTGGCCTTTCCCTTTCCCTTTCCCTTACCTTCACCCTTTCCCTTACTGGCAACTACCACTAAAACAGGCTTGGATTTCTTCAAGTCCTGCTCTACAGTCCTTAGCATGTTCAAAAGCTTCGTCACGGTTTTCACCATTGTGTTCATATTGAAGTTTATTATGAATGGTTCATAAGAGTCAGGCAAGGATTGCAGAATTAAATCCACTAGTAATTCTGCATCCAACTCAAACCCCAAAGTCTCAAGCCTCTCCATGTGCTCGATCATTTTGAGCACATGAGGGCCAACTTGGGCTCCCTTAGTCAGGCAACTTCCAAACAGTGCTTTTGACACCTTTTACCTCTCATGTCGAGCATTCCCTTCATAAAGCTCCTTGAGTTGTAGAATAATGGTAGTAGTGTCCATATTCTCATGCTGCTTTTGCAGCACTGGTGTCATCGATGCTAACATCAAGCATTGACTGCCATCAGCATCATCAAGGAACTTTTCATAAGTATCCTTTACTTCTTGAGTGGCATAAGGATCAGGATCAGGATCAGGCTCAGCCATGTATGACTTATCAATGATATACAATTTCTTTTCAGACTTGAGTATAATCCGTTTGAGAAATTGGATCCATCCAACCCGTTTTCTTTCTCAATTATCGGTCGCAGGTTCATAATGGTCATTCTGGTGAATCTACAATTGTAGAAAAGAAAAAGTCATTATAAAGTTCAGTATTATTTAATATGGTCTTTTATTAAACGATGCTCCCATTATTTTCCTCAAGTCAATAGCTGAGAAGAGTGTAATTTATATATTTTTATTCCTTCCATATTATGTTTTTTGTTATGTTTTATGCCTAGTTGAGTTTATTAGAGTTTATTTTGTAAGTTTGGCATATTTGGATAGACTTTATGAAATAATTGAGAAAAGATTAGGAAATTCCAGATTTTTTGTTATTCTGACCAGTGCTGCGTTTTTCAGGTTTTTCATAGAGTCAAATTTCTCGATTGCAAAAGTGTTCTTCAGAAAAAGTAAAGTAGATGAATCAAGCTTTCTAGGAAGGTATTATGGGCAAGAATCCGAGTTTGTTTAGGACAACATTAGTTGTTGCAAAACTGGACCTGGAATCCTATTCGCGGAAGGATTTTCTAGCTGAGTATTGAGTCTTCGAATGGGCCTAACTGGAGTTCAGATATCGAAAGCAGGTGATTCAAAAGCCAAAATTCATCTACACATCCAGGACTACAACTTTTCTGAAGTTACCAAGCCTAGGAAAATTCTTTTACATTGTGAGAATCCTGGTGCAAGCTGGATTACGGATTCTGTTTTCCATATCTGATAAGGATTGACAGTTTTGGGGGTCTATCTTTTAGGAAAGGTCTAGGAAAGTAATTTCTGTTTTTCCTAGGGTAGAATTGAGGAAAAAATATGTTATTTATTTAGGAGTTGTTAGGTTAAAGGGGGAGAGAACAGCAGTAAGTTTAGTTTTTAGTTTTTAGTTTTTTACTTTCTACGTCAAGATGTGCGGCTGATTTTTCTTCTTCAGTTCAAGGGGATTTTGAAGCCTGAATTCATGTCATTGGTGTAACTTAACTTTAGTAACATTGTTCTCAATCTCATTCTTATTGGAATTGTTTATGTTATTCTTGCAATAGGCAATTGGATGCACTATTGGGTAAGTATGGAGTGACACATAGAGTTGCAACACCTTACCATCCACAAATGAGCGGGCAAGTGGAACTGTCTAATAGAGAACTTAAGGGCATTTTAGAAAAGACAGTTAATGCATCTAGGAAGGATTGGTCATAGAAATTAGATGATGCATTATGGGCCTACCAAACTGCATTTAAGAATCCAATTGGTATGTCCCCATTTAGGATGGTTTATGGGAAAGCATGTCACTTACCGGTGGAACTCGAGCATAAAACACACTGGGCAGTCAAGCAGCTAAATACGGATTTTAGAGTTACTGGGGAGGAAAGGGTGCTGACTTTGAACGAACTCGATGAGTTCCGTCTCGAAGCATATGAAAATGCTCGAATTTACAAGGAGAAGACAAAAAGTGGCATGACAAGCATATCAGGAAGAAGAATTTTGAAGTGGGGCAAAGAGTGTTGTTGTTCAATTCTAGACTTAGGCTATTCCCTGGAAAACTTAAGTCTAGATGGTCCGGACATTCACAGTTACAAGAATTCACTCATCCGGAGTAGTGGAAGTTACACATGAAGAAAAGGGAACTTTTACAGTCAATGGACAGAGATTGAAGCCATACATTGATGGGGTGATGAGTTGCAAGTCCATCTCGATCCCGCTTGACATCCCGACTTGAGGAATTGAGAGAGTCAAGCTTTCGACTATAAACAAGCGCTCCTTGGGAGGCAACCCAAGTGTTATTATTTATTTTACTTTATTGATTTGTTTGTAGTTGTTTAGTTTTGTTTGATGTTGTGATTGAATTTTAATTGATGTGTTTTTGTTTTGTTGTGTTTCAGGTGAAATTGGGAATCAATGAAGAAAACTGAAAATTCCAGTTTTCGCATTGGCGAAGCAATTTTTGACAATTTAGAAGGCGAAAAGTTCCAGACTTCGCCGCGGCGACGCTTGTTCTTCTCCGCGGCGTTGTACTCTTGGTAAGTTTTCATTGCGGTGACAAATTTGTCTTCGCCGCAACAAACGAATTTGGTGAAATTTGATTAAGGGAACTTCGTCGCGGCGAAGATAGTTTGTCGCCACGGCGTTGTGGCCTCGGTAATTTTTCGCTGCGACGAAGTAGTTTTCTTCGCCGCGGTGAGACCTAGGTTTTGAATTTAGGGTTTATGAACGAAGAACCTTGCCGCGGCAAAGCTTGTTCTTCGCCACGACGAAGACGGTTTTATATAAATACCCACTTTCATTTTTCTTTTTCACGCAACTGCTCAAACCCATTTCAGAGAAAAAAATTTCAAACTTCAATCCAGAGCCTCCCTAACAATTTCCAAACAAAATTTCTCACTCCTTAACCTTCCTAAACATCAACCCAACGCATTTCAACACAAATTTTTGCGAAAAGTCACGAAATTTTTTTGAGTTCAACGATTTGGGGGTTTTGTATTCTACGTTGATTTTGGCTCAATTGGTGGCAAGTATTCCTTACTTTGGGTAAGATTTCACATTCTCTAAGATTGTTTTTCAAAAATTTTGAATTTTAATTTGTGGATCTGAAATTTGTGGATTGTTGGTGGATTTGCGAATTTTTGGTGATTGTGCCTTTGATTTTGTTTGAGGAAGGATTGTGTGTGTGTTGTGTGATATTGAGGAGTGTGGGCTTTCAATTTTGAAGTGTTTGAGTGATTGTGGAAAAATTGTAGTTTGGGGTTGAAGTGCAACTTTTTGGAAGTGTTGTCAATTTCTTTTTTCAAGTTTGAATTGGTTGGCGTAGGACACTTAGGTTTGAATTTTTGAGTGCATTGTTAAGTTGAAATATAGTTTTATAGAAAATACCGCTCAAAGTCAAGGTACCATCCAAAGGCAAAGGGAAAGGAAAGAAAGTAGACGATCGGTTTGTAAGTGACAAAGCTCGGCAAAACTATGAGGCAGCATGTAATGACTTCTTTCTACTAATATGCTCACAAAAGATACTTAATAAAAATACATATATATAGACTAAAAAGTAGTTGGGCCCAAGTTTTTTTTTTTTTTTTTCTTTACTTAATATATACATTCTTTACACTGTACAAAAATAACATATACAAAAACTATCAAAATGGTGGATANGGTTTGTTTTTACCGGATCTTAAACCGGTTTATTAGTTTGTCTAGGGTTTTACTTTTTTGTTTTTCATTCATTCACTTTCATTGTTAATACTGTTCTCTCTTTGAAGATTGTTTTGGCTGCGTCTAGTGTTGCTGTTGCAATTTACTTTGAAGATGCTTATAGTGTTTGTCTTTTTCTTTTCTTATGTTTTGTTTTGTTTGTTTTAATTCTTGTCTAGTGGAAAGACCTGCACAAGGAAATTGTTTTGACACCATATTTGTTTGAATAATTAGATGTTTCACCCGCATGTAAGCATAGCTTGATGGTGAACTATTGAGAACAAAAATAACCATTTTTTGTTGTATATTTCTACTTTAGACAACATCTCCTACAAAAATGTTAGCATACCCACCCATCAAAATATGTAAAAATGAACCCAGAAAACATAAAGATATCATCTCATATTTCTGCTCCAGGGGTAAAGGAGCAGACCTGTGGTATATACATCATAATTTCTATCACACGGAAGTAAAGTGATAACTTCAGTCTATGGTAGAATCACCAAGGTTCACCTCTTCCTCTTCCTCTCTATCGACTTCAATAACAGTCTGATCTTCTTCTATGGTCTCTATGGTATTGTTAAGTAGGACCTTGAGGGTTTCAAAAAATTGTAGTGAATATCTATCTATGGCATTCATCACAGAAATAGAAATAAGTGAAATGGCCCTCATATGGGAGCTTATTGTTAGTGTTTTAGCAATGCCGAATTATCAAAGAAAGAGAGAAAACTAAAGAGAGTTTAATCTACATTTTCATTAGCCAACAACTACATAATATAACATATCTTTGGCTTACTGTTACAACCACTATCCAGTAAACTTTTTACGTAATGCAAGGTAATCCACACAAATCTAACAACTATGTTACAATTAGGAGACATTGAGCCTCAAATTCAGCTGGATTTACCTAAGCAAATTTTAACACAAAAGTTGACAATCTGGTCCTAAGCTATTGCCTTCAGCACAACACCATGCAGAACACCTTATTTGTGGCAAAAACTATCTTCAAGCTTCAGTTCCAGCACAATGAACTTCTAGCACAGCATCATAACTTTAACACTCCTCCTTGATGCTTTTGCTGGAAACACCAAGTTTTAGCCTTAAGTCTTCAAACTTGGATTTGGACAAAGCTTTAGTCATAATGTCCGCAACTTGATCTTCTCCACTGCAGTGCACCAAACTCACTTCACCACATTCTTCAGCTTCCCTCACTGCATGATACTTTATTTTAATGTGTTTAGTTCTACCGTGGAGTACAGAGTTTTTGGCCATGGCTACAGCCGACTGATTATCACACAAGATCAATGTAGGACTTCTTTGAACTTGTTGCAAATCATCCAATATCTTCCTTAGCCATACAGCTTGATTAACTATAGCTACTACAGAAGTGTATTTTGCTTCAACAGTGGACTGAGCCACAGTCTCTTGTTTCCTTGATAACCAACAAATTGCGCCTTGTTTCATGTAAAATACATAACCAGAGGTATTCTTTGCATCATCCAAGGAACCACCCCAGTCATTGTTAGTATACCCCAACAGTTTCAGACTTTCGGATTTCCTAAACCAAATGCCTAACCTAGTGGTTCCTCTCACATACCTTAAAACTCTTTTGGATGCCTTAAAATGCAGCTCACTTGGGTTACTTCTGAACCTGGAAAGGTAGCTAATAGTGAACATGATGTCAAGTCTAGTGGCTGTGAGATACAACAGATGATAATCCGAGTATTATACTATTTTTACTAGGCGTTTTAGTCGGATTTTAGATACTTCTTAGTTCATTTTGACCTGAAATGTTATTAATTTTTTATATTTTGTGTTTCGGGCAACAATGAACATTTTGAGCAAATAATGAGCGATTTGGAGTTTCTGCACTCAGAAGTAAGCGGATCTCATATTTTGGAAGAGTTCTGAAGCAGAATGGAACATTGGGAAGCTTGTTTCCATAGGAGAGCATCAAGGATCGAAGATTCAAGCAAAAAGGCAAGCGGAGGGCAATTCTGGAATTTCAAAATTAACATGGAGCTTCGCTGTAGCGAAGAAAGTTAACGTACGAGATCTGTTTTTACTTCATCGCCACGGCGAGAATTCTTTTTCGCCGCAGTGACGTCTGCGAATTTCAAAACGCATAGTTTTACTTTTCAGAAATTTCTTAGGTTTTTGGGGGAGGTATAAAAGGAAAAACTTAGTCTTTTTGTCGGTTGTTCGTTTTTAGATAAACAGTAGTTTTTACATATTCTAAAATTGCATTTGAGTGATTTAAACAAAGTGTGAAGATTCGAGGTGAAACCAGTGGATTCATCAATTGGGGAGATTCTTTTCATTTTCTCTTATTTCCATGATGTTGAACTTGGAATTTTTCGTTTCTTTTAATTGTACTATTGATTTAGACATGAACTAACCTAATTTGGATTAGGGTTTTGATTGTAGTTCGGAATTTCATGGGTTAATTGATTGAATAATTTTATTTTCATATGAACTTGCTTGATTGTGTGAATACTCTGAATTTACTGTTTATATGTGATGAACATGATGAGATTGAGAAATGAATCATGTTAGGCTTCTTGGGTATTCACCATTGTAGTATTGGATGCTAGAGATAGATTCAAGAACCAATGAAATCAATCTAGGATTCTTGTGCTTAATGAGCTCAGTTTTATTAACTTTCAATTTGTGGGTGCGGAAGGTTAATAGGGAAGGGTAGGAAAACATAGCCTGAGAAGGTATGTTGGACACTTTAGAGAGTTCGATTTACAATCAATGCATGTGAATATGAATTTAGTTTAATTCTTTAGGTCTAACCCATAGAGTCCGAATGAAGTCAAAACTCTACCCGTTTGTTTGAATTGATTTTATCCATATTTTTAAATCTTGCTTTCATAGTTTATTTTTATTTTAGTAAATTTTGTTTTAGTTATAGTTTAAATTGCTCCCTTTAATCCAAAAGAATTCGATTGCTTCAACTTGAAAACGGTAGAAAACTTAGTGCTTAGCAACAATCCTCATGGGAACGATACTCACTCATCACTCTATTACTTTTGCGACTAGTATACTTGCTACATTTGCATGTTGTAGGAACACGCATCAAGTTTTTGGCACCATTGCCGAGGATTGAGTTTTAAGTTAACATTGAGTTTTTCCATAGATAGCTAGATTGGAGTTTTAATTTTTGTTTTCAATTTTCAGTTGGTTGGTGATCTCACTTCCTTTTGCTCTTTATGTGTAGTTTATGCGAAGAGCAAGACGTCAACCAATGGTTCCTGTTAATCCTGAGATTGAGAGAACCGCCAGACGACTTAATAGAGAGAGAAGAGAAAGAGGGGATACAGTGGTTGAATCGGAAGAAATAGCTGTTGAAATGGCAGAACCAGAAAACTGGACACTAAGGGAATTCTCAGTTCCCACAGTTAATGGCAGTGGTTTGAGCATTACGAGACCAGCAATCCAAGCCAACACATTTGAGATAAAGCCGGTAATCATCCAGATGATCCAACAGTCGGTAAGGTTTAATGGTGATTTGAAGGAAGATCCTAATTAGCATATTGCAAACTTCTTGGAAATTTGTGACACCTTCAAGTCTAACGGAATGTCAAATGACGCTATTAGGTTAAGGTTATTCCCATTCTCACTGGGGGATAAAGCTAAGGTGTAACACCTACTGAAAACTAGTACTATGCATGCAATTAACAATGGAAAATTGGGCCCAAAATGTTTCTTTTCATTAATATTCACATGTCTTTTATACACAAAGGTTACTGTTTACAAAAGTGCATTTTAAAAGACAAAATAGGGGAACAGTGTAGCTATTGCTCCTCGCGCGCCGACGCCCCTCCAACGGCATCATCACCTAGAACCTGCATCCCAAAGGAAAATAACGGGTGAGCACAAATAATGCTCAGTAAGTAAAACTCTCTAACTGTCTGTCCCCGTGTGTGACTCTTATTTCTTTCCTTTTCTAATTGTTCTTTTCTATTTCTGTTTCTAATAACATCATGGCCTCATCTTACCGGAGGTACGGCGGATGGCGTTCACACAGCACCATCTCACTCTCTATGGCTATCAGTGGATTCACACAAGTACCAACCCTTCCTTAGTGACTACCGAGTGAGGATCACAAAGCACCAACTCGGTTCCTCCTAACTATCGGTGAGATCACCTACACCTACCCTTTCCTCATGAATTTGGGTAATGACACCAAGCATTTACCCGTCTCTAGTCACTATCGGGTGATGATCACAAAGCATCAACCCGCCTCTACTAGCCGTTGGATGATGATCACAAAGCATCAACACATATCTCTTAACTAATCGGTAGTGGTCACAAAGCATCTACCCATTTATTACTCATTGGGTACGATCACTAAGCATCGACCCATCTCTCTAAGGCTATTCGGATGATGATCACAAAGCATCAATCCGATTCCCATACGGTCGGGTGATGATCACAAAGCATCACCCAACTATATTACTCTTCTAACTCATTCTATTGTAGCATTTTTCAATGCTCTCTACCCTTAGAGTAATTTTAACCCACTAAGCCTCTACTCATAGGGTATTTCTATCAACACAGTTTCCTACTCTTTCTTAGGTCCCTTGTCAATGCTATAACAATGCACATGGATGATTTATCTCTACTAATGCATTGTGAAATGCCAACATGCAATGTTGCAAAAATTAAGGTTCATTACTCACACTCATTCTCTATTAGGCATTTCATCAAACAACTCATGTGCACTATAAAACTCTATCATAGCCATGAATCTAAAACTTTTCCTAACCATCCAAAATGGGGAAAAACCCCTTCACAAACCATAATAACCTGTCAAATAAAACACTTCCAAAAAGGGTTTCATAACACCCCTTCAAATCCATCTCAACTACCTTGCCATCCAACAACCATTTCTCATATTTACAGGTATTAACATTCACAAAGCATGAAATCTCTATTCATACATCCATACATGGCATATCACATGTATTTCACATACATACTCATTACTATTAAAACCCTAATCAAGAAATTTCATAATCTCAACTTGGTTGGGTTTTTACTACTTGCTATGGAGAACTTCACCAAATCTTCTTTCCACTTGGCTTTCTTGGCTATTCTCTCTACTCTTAACCAAGAATGAAAACCCTCAAAAACCAAAATGAGCTAAAATCTACAAATCACACAACTTAAGGAGAAATCCTTACCTATAGAACCTAGGTTGCTTTCTATACCCCAATCACTTCAAAATCCCTTGGAAATCCTTGATCAAAAGAAAAGAGAAGTGAGAGGAGAAGAATAAGGGTTGCGTTTTTGGAGAAGAAGAATGAGGTTTTCTTTGATTCTAATTCCTTTTATGAAATTAAACACAATCATTCCCATTTTGCCCTTACTCTTCTTTGGGAATTCCATCTATATCCTTTGATCCATTACAAACTCACCCCCATATCAACACATTCTCCATGAAAAATCCTTACAATTAACTCCCACTTTTCCTGCATTAGGGTAGAAAGGTCAAATTGTCCTTAGAAGAAAATGTCTAAAACTCAACCAATGAATTCGGCCCGTCGCCACGGCAGAAACCTTTGTCGCCGCGGCGAAACTGTCCAGAGAGTTTCACCCTTGGCTCAACCCATCTTCCGCCGCGGCGAAGATTCTTCTTCGCCCCGGCGAAGCTTGGTACACTCAAATTCTTCTATTTTCAACCAAAATTCGGCACATTCAACATGACATTCAATCAAACAATAATAACAAAAACCAACTCGATTAAGGGCGAAAGAGGAACAATAACAACGTACCTCAAGCGGGGCGTTACATAAGGGGTGGTTAATGGCGCTACCATCGGGAACTATCACAACATGGAATGATCTAGCACAGAAGTTCCTAACCAAATTCTTTCCACCAGCAAAATCAGGAAACTGAGAAATGATATCACATCATTTCTACAAGATGAATCCGAGTCTGTATGAGGCTTGGGAGAGGTACAAGAAATTAATAAGGAAATGTCCACACCATGGGTTGCCATTTTGGCTTCAAGTCCAAACATCTACAATGGACTAATGGGTAATATGCAAACCATGGTGGATGCAGCATCGGGAGGAGCCTTGCAGAATAAGACACCAGATGAGGCTTATGAGTTGCTTGAGGTTTTGGCAAGCAACAACTATCAAAGACCAAATGAGAGAGTGATATCAAGAAACTACGGGTCTTCATGAAGTTGATGCCTTCACAGCCATCTCAGCCCAACTCACACCACTTCAAAAACAATTGGGAAGTATGCAGGTAAATTCTATTCAAAGCTCAACTAACTTGTGATTTTTGGGGCAGTACCATGTGAGCAGCGAGTGTCGTGGAACACATTTATTTCGTCATCTCATCATTTGACAAGTAAACTACTTGGCAGGAAATCAGAGGCAACCAAACAACCCGTATGCCAACATATACAATCCGGAGTGGAGAAATCATCCAAATCTGGCTTGGGGCAATCAGAACCAGCAAAGTAATCAATGGAACCAAAGAACATTGCCAAATAACCAACCAGGGGTGAATAATCAACCGGGAGATCCAAGAGTGACAAAGTTGGAGGACATGTTTGGGAAATTCATGCAAGAGACCACGGTTTTATGAATGAGACGAAGATGAATTTCAGAAATCAAGGGGCGTCCATTCGAATCTTGAGGTACAGATGGCCAATTGCCAAGAAGCTAAATAAGACCGTAGGGTTCCTTACCAAGCAACATAATGACTAACCCACGTGAGCACAAATGCCATAATTTTGAGGAGTGGGATAGTTTTGGAAGAAGTTGAATAAGCTGGAAGGAGAATTTGAAAAGAAGTTGATGAAGAGATTGTAGTTGATGAGAAACCAAGCGATTTGGAGAAGAGAACAAGAAGAATGAAGAAAGGCAAAAGAGAGAGAAAATTGCCATTCCCCGAGATACCACCAGAGTTGGCACATCACACTCTACCCGTGCCTTTTCCTTAGAGACTGAAGAAAAAGAATCAGGATAAGCAGTTTTCAAAATTTATTGAAATATTAAAAAATTGCATATTAACATTCCTTTTGCGATGCATTGCAGCAGATGCCGAGCTACGCAAGTTCCTTAAGGAAATCCTATCAAACAAAAGAAAGCTAGAAGATAAGGAAACGGTGATGCTTATGAGGTGTGCAGCGCCATTCTCCAAAAGAGTTACCCCCGAAGCTCAAAGATCAGGGAGTTTTACTATTCCTTGCATTAAAGAAGATATTACTTTTGATCGTGTTTTATGTGATTTAAGTGCTAGTATTATTTAATGCCCTTTTCTGTTTTCAGGAGATTGGGAATTGGTGAAGTGAAGCCAACGACCATTGTCGTTAAACTCGCGGATAGGTCCATAAAACATCCGAGGGGATAGTGGAAGATGTGTTGGTGAAGGTGGATAGATAATTTTTTCGGCAGATTTTGTTGTTCTGGATATGGAAGAGGATAAGGAAATTCCTCTTATTTTAGGCCGACCATTCTTGGCCCACGGGAGAGCACTTATAGATGTGCAAGAAGGAAAGTTACTGTTGAGAGTTCAAGATGAAACGTAACTTTCATGTCTTTAAGGTGAGGAAGTTTCCATCCGAATCGGATTCGTGCTTTAGTGTCGATGTGGTGGATAAATTGGTTGTGAATCTATTGAGAAAACATCCCACAATTCCCTCTAGAAACGTGTATAGCCAAATCAAAAAAGTAGAGGTAGATGAGTCAGCGGTATGAATGTGCTAGTTGTTAGAAGCACTTCAACCGATTGATGGAGTGAAGATCTAGAATTTGAGGAGTTTGACTTTAAAAAGAGAAGGAAAAGGAAAAAACAAAGAAACCTCCAAAGCTTGAGTTGAAACACCTTTACCTTCTCACCTCAAATATGTATATCTTAGGGACTCATAAACCTTCCCGATGATCTTAGTTCAGGTTTGAGTAAATTGGAGGAAGAGCGGTTGATTAGGGTGTTGAGGAACATAGACTAGCAATTGGATGGACTATTTCGAACATTAGAGGCATCTTGCCATCGCTAAGATACTCATGGAGGATGATATTAAGCCTAGGGTGCAACCACAGCAGAGATTGAATCCTTCCATGAAGGAAGTGGTGAGAAGTGGTGAAACTCCTAGATGCGGGATTATTTATCCTATTTCCGACAGTCCATGGTGAGCCAGTGTTTCGAAGAAGGGAGGTATCACGGTAGTAAGGAATGAAAGTACCGAATTGATACCAACTAGGATGTTGACGGGCTAGAGAGTGTACATGATTACCGAAAATTGAATGAGGCAACAAGAAAGATCATTTTCCACTACCTTCAATTGATCAGATGTTGGAAAGGTTGGCAGGACATGCCTATTACGTTTCCTGGATGGGTATTTAGGTACAACCAGATTGCCATCGCTCCTAAGAATCAAGAGAAGACGACTTTAACTGTCCCTATGGCACCTTTTGCTTACCAAAGGATGCCCTTTGGGTTATGCAATGCACCAGCAACATTTCAGAGATGCATGATGTCGATCTTTGGAGACATGGTGGAACGGTTCATAGAAGTCTTCATGGATGACTTTTAATTTTTGGTTCGTCTTTTGATAGTTGTTCTATAATCTTTCTCTTGTTTTAAAGCGATGTAAAGAGACAAACTTGGTGCTCAATTGAAAGAAGTGTCACTTCATGGTCTAGGAGGGAATAGTGCTCGACCATAGATTTCAAAGAGGAATAGGAGTTGATCGAGCAAAGACAGAAGTGTTAGAGAAGCTACCACCACCATCAAATGTTAAAGTAGTCCAAAGTTTCTTGGGGCATATGGGGTTTTACAGACGATTCATCAGATTTTTCTAAGATTTCTAAACCCCTTTGCAATTTTTTGAATAAAGATGTTGTGTTTGATTTTAATGATGAATATGCATGCCTTTCTAACTCTTAAAAATTATTAGTTTCTTCACCCATTATTGTAGTTCCCATTAGGGAATGCCATTTAAATTGATGTGTGATGCAGTGATTTTGCTTTAGGGGTAGTGTTAGGACAGCGGAAAAACAAAGTGTTGCATGAATTCAATAGGCTAGCAAAACACTGATTGATGCACAATTGAACTACACACCACCACTGAAAAGAATTTTTGGCTGTGGTTTTTGCTTTTGACAAGTTTCGTTCACGATTTTTAGGTACAAAGGTGATCGTCTACACGGACCATTCAGCACTTAGGCACTTATTGGCAAAGCAAGAAGCGAAACCTCGACTGATAAGATGGATCCTATTGCTTCAAGAATTTGAGTTAGAAATTCGAAATAAGAAGGGGTCGGAAAATGTGGTGGCTGATCACTTGTCAAGGATTGAGAGACCAATCCAGGAAAATGAAGAGGAAAGTCCAATTACAGAAACATTTCCGGATGAGAAGTTGATGAAAGTGGATGAAGCACCATGGTATACAGATTTTGCCAATTATTTGTCATCGAGGGTGCTCCCTAGTGGTATGACTTTCCAACAAAAGAGAAAATTCTTCTCTGATTTGAAGTACTACTTTTGGGAAGAGCCATTTCTGTACAGACACTGTGCTAATCAAGTGATACGGAGATGTATCCCGGAGGAGGAGATGGAAAGCATTCTATGACATTGTCACGAGAGGAAGTGGGTGGCCATTTTGGAGGAGCTAGGACAGCAGCCAAGGTTCTTTAATCGGGGTTTTATTGGCCAACCCTCTTTAAGGATTCTTTCCGGATGATTCAGGAGTGCGACCAGTGTCAACGGAGTGGTAATATTTCAAAAAGAGATGAGATGCCATTGAACAACATCCTGGTGGTTGAGCTTTTTGATGTGTGGAGGATTGATTTCATGGGTGCCTTCCCAAATTCTTTTAGGAACACATATATCTTAGTAGTGGTGGATTACGTGTCGAAATGGGTAAAAGCAGTTGCATTGCCAACTAATGATGCTAGGGTAGTGATTAAGTTTTTGAGAAAGCATATTTTCTCAAGGTTTAGGGTACCAGGGGCAATTATTAGTTATGGAGGATCCCACTTTTGCAATAGGCAATTTGATGCACTGTTGGGTAAGTATGGAGTGACACATAGAGTTGCAACACCTTACCATCCACAAATGAGCAGGCAAGTGGAACTGTCTAATAGAGAACTTAAGGGCATTTTAGAAAAGACAGTTAATGCATCTAGGAAGGATTGGTCATGGAAATTGGATGATGCATTATGGGCCTACCGAACTGCGTTTAAGAATCCAATTGGTATTGCCCTATTTAGGATGGTTTATGGGAAAGCATGTCACTTACCAGTGGAACTCGAGCATAAAGCATACTAGGCAGTCAAGCAGCGAAATATGGATTTAAGAGTTGCTGGGGAGGAAAGAATGCTGACTTTGAACGAACTCGATGAGTTCCGTCCCAAAGCATATGAAAATGCTCGAATTTACAAGGAGAAGACAAAAAGGTGGCATGACAAGCATATCAGGAAGAAGAATTTTGAAGTGGGGCAAAGAGTGTTGTTGTTCAATTCTAGACTTAGGCTATTCCCCAGAAAACTTAGGTCTAGATGGTCCGACCATTCACAGTTACAAGAATTCACTCATCTGGAGCAGTGGAAGTTATACATGAAGAAAAGGGCACTTTTACAGTCAATGGACAGAGATTGAAGCCATACATTGATGGGGTGATGAGTTGCAAGTCCATCCTGATCCGGCTTGACATCTCGACTTGAGGAATTGAGAGAGTCGAGCGTTCGACTATAAACAAGCACTCCTTGGGAGGCAACCCAAGTGTTATTATTTATTTTTCTTTATTGATTTGTTTGTAGTTGTTTAGTTTTGTTTGATGTTGTGATTGAATTTTAATTGATGTGTTTTTGTTTTGTTGTAATTCACGTGAAATTGGGAATCAAGGAAGAATACTGAAAATTCCAGTTTTCACCGCAAGGAAGCTTTTTCTTCACTGCAGCGAAGCAATTTTTGACAATTTAGAAGGCGAAAAGTTCCAGACTTCACCGCGACGCTGTACTCTCGATAAGTTTTCACCGCGGCGAACGAATTTGATGAAATTTGATTAAGGGAACTTCGCCGTGGCGAAGATAGTTTGTCGCCGCGCCGTTGTGGCCTTTGTAATTTTTCACTGTGCCGAAGTAGTTTTCTTTGTCGCGGCGAGACCTAGGTTTTGAATTTAGGGTTTATGAACGAAGAACCTCGCCGTGGTGAAGCTTGTTCTTGGCCGCGCCGAAGAAGGTTTTATATAAATACTCACTTTTGTTTTTCATTTTCACGCAATTGCTGAAACTCATTTCAAAGAAAAAATTTTCAAACTTCAATCCAGAGCCTCCCCAACGATTTCCAAACAAAATTCTCACTCCTTAACCTTCCTAAACACTAAACCAATGCATTTCAACACAAATTTTTGCGAAAAGTCACAAAATTTTTTTGAGTTCAATGATTTGGGCGTTTTGCATTCTAGGTTGATTTTGGCTCAATTGGTGGCAAGTACTCCTTACTTTGGGTAAGATTTCACATTCTCTAAGCTTGTTTCTAAAAAATTTCGAGTTCTAATTTGTGGATCTGAAATTTGTGGATTGTTGGTGGATTTGCGAATTTTTGGTGATTGTGCCTTTGATTTTGTTTGAGGAAGGATTGTGTGTGTGTTGTGTGATATTGAAGAGTGTGGGCTTTCAATTTTGAAGTGTTTGGGTGATTGTGGAAAAATTGTAGTTTGGGGGTTGAAGTGAAACTTTTTGGAAGTGTTGTCAATTTTCTTTTTTCAGGTTTGAATTGGTTGGCGTAAGACACTTAGGTTTGAATTTTTGAGTGCATTGTTGAGTTGAAATATAGTTTTAAAGAAACTGCCGCTCAAAGTCAAGGTACCATCCAAAGGCAAAGGGAAAGGAAAGAAAGTAGATAATCGGTTTGTAAGTGACAAAGCTCGGCAAAACTATGAGGTAGCGGCAAAAAGGAAATACAAGGGATTTATCCCTGAGCGTGGACTGATTGCAACCGAAGCTGATGAGTGGAGTTAAGGGAGAAAGTGGGAGAATTTTATGGATGAACCCGAACATGCGACTGTGGAACCACTGGTGAGAGAGTTTTTTGCCAACCTCCCTGAATGTGATGAGGGGGTTGTCTTTGTAAGGGGTATTGATGTGATTTTCATGGCAAAGGTTATCAATGATTTCTATGGCCTACCTCAGATTGACAAGGATGAATATGAGGAGTTTAGGAGTTCACAGAAAAATGATGAGGTGATTCTTAGGACCATAGTGAAACCAGATGCCTCGTAGGATATTTCAAAGAAAGGCAAGAAAACCATTAAGGGTACTAGTTTAACACCAGTGGCTCGGTTGTGGCAGTATTTTATTTTAGCCAGGATGATGTCGAAGACGCACTATAGCATAGTGACGTATGATAAGGCAATCTTGTTATATTCTATTGCCACAGGAAAGAGAATGGACGTGGGGAACATCATTCTGATGAGTATTCAACTTGCAGCCAAACCAGGGCAAGGCAGTCTTTCGTTCCCACAACTCATTACAGAGTTGTGCATAAAGCACAAATCGAGGTATAGGCTGATGAGCCACTGATCCATGTTGCCCCAGTTCTCGACACAGCCTACTTTTACAAACATCTTGCGCATCAACCAGAAGCAGGGCCCAGATCAGGCACCAAGAGAAGGAGAACCACAGAAGCGGCCACCGCATCCGGTTCAACAGTCCTAATGAGAGAAATGATGTAGAAAATAATGAGTCTGATGAAAAGAATGGAGCGACTTCAGGATTGGCTGGCAGAGCAGGCAAAAAAGACACATGAGCTGCAAATTCGCTGTTGCGACAACGTTGGGATTAATACTTCAGAACATCAGTGGGCTGAATGGGACTCAAATGAGTGGATGGGCTCAGAAACAGAAGAAGATGACGCTGAGGAAGACGAGGAAGCCGAAGAATGAGTACCTGAGCACCTGTTTTAGTTTCGTTATTTTTTATTTGTTTTAGTTGTTTCTATTTTTCTTTTACTTTGAACATTGAACTCAGTTGATAATTTTGTTTGGGATTGTGTTAGTTGTTTTAGTTGTTTCAATTTTTGTTTTAAATTCTAGTTGATGTCAAGACGAGATTAGGGTTGTAATACTTTCATATTAGTCAATGGATTTTTCTAACATAGTGGACACCTCAGTTTTCAATTGTTTTTACAGAATGTGGATGATGAAAAAGCTAAGGACTGGGTATGCACACTATTTAGTAGAACTTCAACTTCACAGATTAATCAGGGAACTATCTCGCACCTTTTTCTATTTTTATTTCTATTCCTAATTGTGCATAGTGTGACATTGAGGACAATGTCATCTTTAGTTTGCAGGTAGGAAAAAATTTTGGAAAATTTTTTGAATTGTGTTTAAGTTACATTTGTGTTTTTTTTTTTTTTTGTGTTGGCCAATGATGAATTGCATAATTCCATGATGAGACTAGGATTGTTGGGTTTTTATTATTAGAAAGTGTTAAACATTGCTTCGAGTTTATGTTGATGGACTGAATTTAGCTAGAAGTTTATTGAGTGGTTCAACCACCATTTTCACTTTTAGCAAGTAGAAGACAAAAAGGTGGCATGACAAGCATATCAGGAAGAAGAATTTTGAAGTGGGGCAAAGAGTGTTGTTGTTCAATTCTAGACTTAGGCTATTCCCTGGAAAACTTAAGTCTAGATGGTCCGACCATTCACAATTACAAGAATTCACTCATCCGGAGTAGTGGAAGTTACACATGAAGAAAAGGGGACTTTTACAGTCAATGGACAGAGATTGAAGCCATACATTGAAGGGCTGATGAGTTGCAAGTCCATCCCGATCCGACTTGACATCCCGACTTGAGGAATTGAGAGAGTCGAGCTTTCGACTATAAACAAGCGCTCCTTAGGAGGCAACCTAAGTGTTATTATTTATTTTTCTTCATTGATTTGTTTGTAGTTGTTTAGTTTTGTTTGATGTTATGATTGAATTTTAATTGATGTGTTTTGTTTTGTTGTGTTTCACGTGAAATTGGGAATCAAGGAAGAAAACTGAAAATTCCAGTTTTCGCCACGGCGAAGCAATTTTTGACAATTTAGAAGGTGAAAAGTTCCAGACTTCGCCGTGGCAACAGTTGTTCTTCGTCGCGGCATTGTACTCTCGGTAAGTTTTCGCTGCGGCGAACGAATTTGGTGAAATTTGATTAAGGGAACTTCACCGTGGCGAAGATAGTTTGTCGTCGCGGCGTTATGGCCTTGGTAATTTTTCGCCGTGGCGAAGTAGTTTTCTTCGCCGCAACGAGACCTGGGTTTTGAATTTAGGGTTTATGAACGAAGAATCTCACCGTGGCGAAGCTTGTTCTTCGCCACGCCGAAGACGGTTTTATATAAATACTCACCTTTGTTTTTCATTTTCACGCAACTGCTGAAACCCATTTCAGAGAAAAAAATTTCAAACTTCAATCCAAAGCCTCCCCAACAATTTCCAAACAAAATTTCCGACTCCTTAACCTTCCTAAACACCAACCTAACGCATTTTAACACAAATTTTTGCGAAAAGTCACGAAATTTTTTTTAGTTCAACGATTTGAGGGTTTTGCATTCTAGGTTGATTTTGGCTCAATTGGTGGCAAGCACTCCTTACTTTGGGTAAGATTTCACATTCTCTAAGATTGTTTCTCAAAAATTTCGAGTTTTAATTTGTGGATTTGAAATTTGTGGATTGTTGGTGGATTTGCGAATTTTTGGTGATTGTGCCTTTGATTTTGTTTGAGGAAGGATTGTGTGTGTTGTGTGATATTGAGGAGTGTGGGCTTTCAATTTTGAAGTGTTTGGGTGATTGTGGAAAAATTGTAGTTTGGGGGTTGAAGTGCAACTTTTTGGAAGTGTTATCAATTTTCTTTTTTCAGGTTTGAATTGGTTGGCGTAGGACACTTAGGTTTGAATTTTTGAGTGCATTGTTGAGTTGAAATATAGTTTTAGAGAAAATGCCGCTCAAAGTCAAGGTACCATCCAAGGGCAAAGGGAAAGGAAAGAAAGTAGACGATCGGTTTGTAAGTGACAAAGCTCGGCAAAACTATGAGGCAGCAGCAAAAAGGAAAAACAAGGGATTTATCCCTGAGCGTGGATTGATTACAACCGAAGCTGATGAGTGGAGTCAAGGGAGAAAGTGGGAGGATTTTATGGATGAACCCGAACATGCGGCTGTGGAACCACTGGTGAGAGAGTTTTTTACCAACCTCCCTGAATGTGATGAGGGTGTTGTCTTTGTAAGGGTTATTGATGTGATTTTCACGGCAAAGGTCATCAATGATTTCTATCGCCTACCTCAGATTGACAAGGATGAATATGAGGATTTTAGGAGGACACAGAAAAATGATGAGGTGATTCTTAGGACCATAGCGAAACCAGATGCCTCGTGGGATATTTCAAAGAAGGGCAAGAAAACCATTAAGGGTACTAGTTTAACACCAGTGGCTCGGTTGTGGCAGTATTTTGTTTCAGCTAGGATGATGCCGGAGACGCACTACAGTACAATGATGTATGATAAGGCAATCTTGTTATATTCTATTGCCACAGGAAAGAGAATAGACGTGGGGAACATAATTCTGATGAGTATTCAACTTGCAGCCAAACCAGGGCAAGGCAGTTTTTTGTTCCCACAACTCATTACAGAGTTGTGCACTAAAGCACAAATCGAGGTATAGGCTAATGAGCCACTAATCCATGCTGCCCCAGTTCTCGACACAGCCTACTTCTGCAAACATCTTGCATATTAACCAGAAGCAGGGCCCAGATCAGGCACTAAGAGAAAGAGAACCACAGAAGCGGCCATTACTTCTAGTTCAACAGTTCCAGTGAGAGAAATGATGCAGAAAATGATGGGTCTGATGAAAAGAATGGAGCGACGTCAGGATTGGCTAGCAGAGCAAGCCAAGAAGACATATGAGCTGCAAATTCTCTGTTGCGACAACGTCGGGATTAATACTTCAGAACATCAGTGGGCTGAATGGGACTCAAATGAGTGGGTGGGCTCAGAAACAGAAGAAGATGACGCTGAGGAAGACGAGGAAGCCCGAAGAATGAGTACATGAGCACCTGTTTTAGTTTCGTTATTTTTTATTTGTTTTAGTTATTTCTGTTTTTCTTTTACTTTGAACATTGAACTCAGTTGATAATTTTGTTTGGGATTGTGTTAGTTGTTTCAATTTTTGTTTTAAATTCTAGTTGATGTAAAGACGAGATTAGGGTTGTAATACTTTCATATTAGTTAGTGAATTTTTCTAACATAGTGGACAGCTCAGTTTTCAATTGTTTTTACAGAATGTGGATGATGAAAAAGCTAAGGACTGGGTATGCACACTGTTGAGCGGAACTTCAACTTCACAAATTAATCAGGGAACTATCTCGCACCTTTTTCTATTTTTATTTCTATTCCTAATTGTGCATAGTGTGACATTGAGGACAATGTCATCTTTAGTTTGCNGTGCATGTATGAGTATGATTATTTGTTATCTTGAGATAAGTTTGTAGATGGTAGAGAATGACATGTTAACATTCCATATTGCATTATTGTATCCAAACATGTGAATTTAGAAAGAATAATAAGCATGAGCCCATCTACATGCATACATACTCATAAGAGCATTAAATAGCATTAAAGAAAAAATAGAAAGAAATGAGAAATATTAAAGAAGTTCCAAATCTGAAATTTCATTTAAAGAAGTGTAAAAAAATAAAAGAAGAGAAGGTTGTTGCGATAGAGAACCCGTGAGTGACATAGCCCCGCATGCACGCCACCTTTAGTGAGCAGCCTCAGAATTAGAAAGAAGAATTGTACAGTCCGTTAGAAGTGCATGTGGATGAGAACTGTACCTAGAATTAGAGAATACACTCACACGACTAGGGTTCCAAATCCATGCCTCAACTGAGTCCGATCGGCAAGAAAGAAAGAATAGAAATGAAAATGAAGAAAGAAAAGAAAGAAATAAAGAATAGAAAAGAAAAGAAGGACTAGAAAAGAAAGAAAGAAAGAAAGGAATACAGAGAAAAGAAACAGAAAACAGAATAAGAAAAATAGAAAAAAAAGAAAAGAAAATGCACATCCTATGCATTTTTGCATTTGCATCATACCTGTGCATAATACCATGCCTACTAGCATGAGTAGTGAGAAAGTTAGAAATTGAGAAAGAACAGAGAAAGAATAGTGAAAGAATAGTGAAAGTACAGAAAAGAATAGAAAAGTGTGATGTAAGGAAAGAAATTCAGAATTTAAGCAAAGGAGAGAGAAGGGTAATTTAGCGGGTTTACTTACTGAGCAATTAGTGCTCACCCCTTGTTTTCAATGTTTTTGCAAGAAGTAAGTGAGATTCGATCGCTTGGAATGTCAAGAAGCGGAAGGGTTTGGCAACACTATCGAGTGATGTTTTGTGACTTTATTATATTATGTAAAGATTTGTATATAAAGAAAAGTAGTTATGGGCCCATTATTTTATACTCATCTACATGTATATTTTCTTATATATATTTAGTGAGTTTTATTGTTATTTTACGAGTATACTGGCTAGAGAGAGAAAGTATTACACATAACTTGAAAATTGTTAGTTATATAATCGTTTCAATAGCAACAT
Organism: Pistacia vera; assembly: GCF_008641045.1. Taxonomy (NCBI): domain Eukaryota; kingdom Viridiplantae; phylum Streptophyta; class Magnoliopsida; order Sapindales; family Anacardiaceae; genus Pistacia; species Pistacia vera. The sequence goes on from NW_022196831.1 coordinate 308,087, forward strand.
GTTTTACTAATTGAGGAGGAATATATTTTAGTTAGTTTTTGTGTTAACATTTATACTTTAATTTATTATTATTGACAATTAAATTTATTCAAATTATTTGTAAGTGTAGACCGGGGTTTTTTTACTTATTTATAGGTGTTAAATCGGTTTGTTTTTACCGATCTTAAACCGGTTTATTAGTTTGTCTAGGGTTTTACTTTTTTGTTTTTCATTCATTCACTTTCATTGTTAATACTGTTCTCTCTTTGAAGATTGTTTTGGCTGCGTCTGGTGCTGCTGTTGCAATTTACTTTGAAGATGCTATAGTGTTTGTCTTTTTCTTTTATTGTTTTCTTTTGTTTGTTTTTTCTTGTCTAGTGGAAAGACCCGCACAAGAAATTGTTTTGACACCATATTGTTTGAATAATTAGATGTTTCACCCGCATGGACATAGCTTGATGGTGAACTGTAATAGCACTCTACTACTCAAAAGCTTATAATGAAATACATATAAATAACATAAGAAATTGGGCCCAAAATTTTCTTTTATTATATATATATATATATTCTTTACAACATATACATTTTTACGCAAAATATAACATATACAAAAGTCATCAAAAACATAAGGGACAGTGTAACCGCTCCTTCTCGAACGCCACATCCATCCGACAGTGTCCTCACCTAGGTCCTGCAAAACATGGAAAAAAACAGGGTGGACACTAAAATAATGCTCAGTAATAAATCCTCTACTCATGCTCCCCGTACTCTTTCTCTCTAATTCTTTCCTTACAACTCCTCGTTCAATTTCTCTTTAGTACTTCTCTCTTTTTTTTTCTCTTCTTGCTCTTTCTCTTAGTACCTCTTTTCTATTACCTCTTTAGCAAGTCACGACCCATCTTACCGGGGCACGGGCGGGACTCGCTCCCACTCTACGTGACTCATTCTCATTCTAGCCGATCGAACTCGGTTATGCATGGATTCGACCCTGGCATGTGATATATAATCTCTCTCTCTCGGGTACTCGGTATAGCCCTCATCCGCATGCACTCTCACGGGCTACACATTCTCTATCTGATACTCATGCGCGCTCTCTCAATGCGGTGTACATGCGGGAATACTCTACCCATTACTCACGCGGGTTCCCCATCGCACAACCTACTCTATTCTCTTTCTCTAACTCTAAGGAACTTATACTCAATCTCTACTAAATCTCAAGCTACTTCTCAAGTGTATAAACAAAGGTGTAGAGCTAGCTCATGCTCCCTAATGCACTAATGAAATGCCAACTACAGATTTCCTCAAAACCGTCATTCTGCACAGGTCACACTAAAAAGACCATAACTTTCGTTATACACCCTGATTATTACGGTTGGTCTCGTTTTAAATCTTAGAAACAGGGCTACATCTTTAATGTTTTGGTCTCAGCCCGTTCAAACCGTAAATGCCCAAAAATTACTTAGAAAGTTACGACAGTGCCAGGCAGATTTCACTTAAGCATTTCATCAAACAACTCATGTGCATATAAACACTCTACTAAAATTACTACTATACTTCATTCTCTAGCCATCCAAAATGGGGGAAACTCCCTCTAACAACCATAATTCCCTGTCAAGAAAAGCACTTCCAAAATTTTACACCACATCTCTCAAACTTCATCTCAAGTTTCATTTCTCAATACACATTAAACACTTCTATACATGGAATCTATCCAACAACTACAAAATGGCTACTCATCTCAACTCAATTTTCTCATCAATCATACTACATACTGATCATGCATACATCTCTACCACAAAAGCTTCAAAACTCAAGTTGGTGGATTTACTTACCTTGTGCAAAGATGACTTCTTTAGCACTTTTCCTTCCCTTTGTGTGTCTTGCCTCCTCTCTACAACTCAAAACAACCACAAGGACACAGCAACAACCAAATAAGATTTCACTACAATTATAAGAAACTCACATCTAAAGCATGAATCCTTACCTTAGGATGCTTTAGATGAAATCTCTACTCAAAACCCTCTTAAATCCCTTAGAATCTGGAAGATTGGATGGAGAAATTGAGAGAAAATGGGCAAATGGAAGAGGCGGTGGAATGAGAATAAAGGGGTTCTCTACACTTAACCCTTTTTTAGTTCATATTAAGCATCCTTTCCCATTTTGCCCTTGTTCTTCCTTGAAAATTCCATCTATATCCTTTTATTCTTACAAATCCACCCCCTCCAACACAATCTCACTAAATTCCTTTCATTTTACTCCCCACTTTTCCTACTATATAGTAGAATGGTCATTGTGCCCCAAAAGAAGAATTCTCTAGAAACTCAAAAAACCTTGTCTTAGGCTCGCGCCGCGGCGAAGGATGATGGCCATAGCGGCTAGAACTTTTGTAACTTGGTCGAGAAACGGAAACCTCGGAATCAAATAAACTGTGAGATCTTTCTGTTTTTAGTGTAAATTCATGTTTGAGTATTGATTGTTATTCTGTGCATATTTCATGATTGATTCATTTAATTACTATTACTAGTGTATTATTTGTTGAAATCTACTGCAGTTTGATATCAAATCCGTAATTGTTTGATCCCTCTAACTGTGAAGCAATTAGGTTAATAATTGCTGCTCAGGATTTATAATCTTAAGAAGAACATTCAACTAAATTAAATACAACCGCTTGTGTTTGTGTTGTTTAGCTTCATCGATTTCTCTAATTCTTAAGGCTGCCATTAGATTAAATCTTGAGCGCTTGTCTAGGGTTGTTTAGGGGTAAGATATTATAGGATCGCTTGTTTCTGAATAATTACAATTAAGGAGAGATAGGAAATTAGTTCCAACGTTGAATATCACTGTGTGAATTGATTATCTTTGCATCAATGATCAGTTGTAAGTATCCGATGGTGGCTATTGACAGAGACCAAGTTCGTCATTTTGATTGAATTCGAATTAAATTGTTTTTGTTTTGCTGAGATTGTTTTCTGTTTTTAACAAACCCCCAGCCTTTTTCACATCAAAGAAAATTCGGCTAGACACTCTTCGTGGGATCGACCCTTGCTTACCCTATTTACAGTTCAGTAGTTAGGTTCGGAAGGTTTTAATTCTGGGTGCCTACGACAGCACGCCAAACACCTTACCATCCACAAACAGGCGGGCAAGTGGAACTGTCTAATAGAGAACTAAAGGCATTTTATAAAAGACAGTTAATGCATCTGGGAAGGATTGGTCACGGAAATTGGATGATTCATTATGGGCCTACCGAACTGCATTTAAGAATCCAATTGGTATGGCCCTATTTAAGATGTTTTATGGAAAGCATGTCACTTACCGTGGAACTCGAGCATAAACATACTGGGCATCAAGCACTAAATATGGATTTAAGAGTTCCTGGGGAGGAAGGATGCTAACTTTGAACGAACTCGATGAGTTCCATCTCGAAGCATATGAAAATGCTCGAATTTACAAGTAGAAGACAAAGGTGGCATGACAAGCTATCAGGAAGAAGAATTTTGAAGTGGGGCAAAGAGTGTTGTTGTTCAATTCTAGACTTAGGCTATCCCTGGAAAACTTAAGTCTAGATGGTCCGACCATCATCACATTACAAGAATTCACTCATCCGGAGTAGTGGAAGTTACACATGAAGAAAAGGGGACTTTTACGTCAATGGACAGAGATTGAAGCCATACATTGAAGGCTGATGAGTTGCAAGTCCATCCCGATCCGACCTTGACATCCCGACTTGAGGAATTGAGAGAGTCGGAGCTTTCACTATAACGCGCCTTAGGAGGCAACCTAAGTGTTATTATTTATTTTTCTTCATTGATTTGTTTGTAGTTGTTTAGTTTTGTTTGATGTTATGATTGAATTTTAATTGATGTGTTTTGTTTTGTTGTTTTTCACGTGAAATTGGGAATCAAGAAGAAAACTGAAAATTCCAGTTTTCGCCACGGCGAAGAATTTTTGACAATTTAGAAGGTGAAAAGTTCCAGACTTCGCCGTGGCAACATTGTTCTTCGTCGCGGCATTGTACTCTCGGTAAGTTTTCGCTGCGGCGAACGAATTTGGTGAAATTTGATTAAGGGAACTTCACCGTGGCGAAGATAGTTTGTCGTCGCGCGTTATGGCCTTGGTAATTTTTCGCCGTGGCGAAGTATTTTTCTCGCCGCAACGAGACCTGGGTTTTGAATTTAGGGTTTATGAACAAGAATCTCACCGTGGCGAAGCTTGTTCTTCGCCACGCCGAAGACGGTTTTATATAAATACTCACCTTTGTTTTTCATTTTCACGCAACTGCTGAAACCCATTTCAGAGAAAAAATTTCAAACTCAATCCAAGCCTCCCCAACAATTTCCAACAAAATTTCCGACTCCTTAACCTTCCTAAACACCAACCTAACGCATTTTAACACAAATTTTTGCGAAAAGTCACGAAATTTTTTTTAGTTCAACGATTTGAGGGTTTTGCATTCTAGTTGATTTTGGCTCAATTGGTGGCAAGCACTCCTTACTTTGGGTAAGATTTCACATTCTCTAAGTTGTTTCTCAAAATTTCGAGTTTTAATTGTGGATTTGAAATTTGTGGATTGTTGGTGGATTTGCGAATTTGTGTGATTGTGCCTTTGATTTTGTTTGAGGAAGGTTGTGTGTGTTGTGTATATATGAGAGTGTGTGGCTTTCAATTTTGAAGTGTTTGGGTGATTGTGGAAAAATTGTAGTTTGGGGTTGAAGTGCACTTTTTGGAAGTGTTATCAATTTTCTTTTTCAGGTTGAATTGGTTGGCGTAGGAACTTAGTTGAATTTTGAGTGCATTGTTGAGTTGAAATATAGTTTTAGAGAAAATGCCGCTCAAAGTCAAGGTACCATCCAAGGGCAAAGGAAAGGAAAGAAAGTAGACGACGAGTTGTGACGAAGTGACAAGCCGCAAAACTATGAGGCAGCGAAAAAGGAAAAACAAGGGATTTATCCCTGAGCGTGGATTGATTACAACCGAAGCTGATGAGTGGAGCAAGGGAGAAAGTGAGGATTTTATGGATGAACCCGACATGCGGCTGTGGAACCACTGGTGAGAGAGTTTTTTACCAACCTCCCTGAATGTGATAGGGTGTTGTCTTTGTAGGGTTATTGATGTGATTTTCACGGCAAAGGTCATCAATGATTTCTATCGCCACTCCTCAGATTGACAAGGATATAGAGGATTTTAGGAGGACACAGAAATGATGAGGTGATTCTTAGACCATAGCGAAACCGATGCCTCGTGGGATATTTCAAAGAAGGGCAAGAAAACCATTAGGTTACTAGTTTAACACCAGTGCTCGTGTGTGGCAGTATTTTGTTTCAGCTAGGATGATGCCGGAGACGCACTACAGTACAATGATGTATGATAAGCAATCTTGTTATATTCTATGCACACGGAAAGAGAATAGACGTGGGGAACATAATTCTGATGAGTATTCACTTGCAGCCAAACCAGGGCAAGGCAGTTTTTTGTTCCCACAACTCATTACAGAGTTGTGCACTAAGCACAAATCGAGGTATAGGCTAATGAGCCACTAATCCATGCTGCCCCAGTTCTCGACACAGCCTACTTCTGCAAACATCTTGCATATTACCAGAAGCAGGGCCCAATCAGGCACTAAGAGAAGAGAACCACAGAAGCGGCCATTACTTCTAGTTCACACATTCCAGTGAGAGAAATGATGCAGAAAATGATGGGTCTGATGAAAAGAATGGAGCGACGTCAGGATTGGCTAGCAGAGCAAGCCAAGAGACATATGAGCTGCAAATTCTCTGTTGCGACAACGTCGGGATTAATACTTCAGACATCGTGGGCTGAATGGGACCTCAAAGAGTGGGTGGGCTCGAAACAGAAGAAGATGCGCTGAGAAGACGAGAAGCCCGAAGATGAGTACATGAGCACCTGTTTTAGTTTCGTTATTTTTTATTTGTTTTAGTTATTTCTGTTTTTCTTTACTTTGAACATTGAACTCAGTTGATAATTTTGTTTGGATTGTGTTAGTTGTTTCAATTTTTGTTTTAAATTCTAGTTATGATTAAAGACGAGATTAGGTTGTATACTTTCATATTAGTTAGTGAATTTTTCTAATAGTGGACAGCTCAGTTTTCAATTGTTTTTACAGAATGTGGATATGAAAAAGCTAAGGACTGGGTATGCACACTGTTGAGCGGAACTTCAACTTCACAAATTAATCAGGGAACTATCTCGCACCTTTTTCTATTTTTATTTCTATTCCTATTGTGCATAGTGTGACATTGAGGACATATTCATCTTTAGTTTGCGGAGTGAAAAAAATTTGGAAAAATTTTTGAATTGTGTTTAAGTTACATTTGTGTTTTTTTTTTTTTTGTTTGGCTAATAATGAATTGCATAATTCCATGATGAGACTAGGATTGTTGGGTTTTTATTTTGAAAGTGTTAAACATTGCATCAAGTTTGTGTCGATGGACTGAATTTAGCTAGAACTTTACCACCATTTTCACTTTTTTCGGCATGCTTAGATTCATTTTATGTACTTAGGTAAAGTTTTGATAATTTTGGTGGGCTCTAGAACCTAGTGAGAAGTGCTTGAGGCAAAATTCTAGGATTAGACATGGTTGAGGAAATGATTTAGGCATTCCTTTTGGAACGTTTGAGCCTTTCCAGCCAATCCATGAATGAAATGTGCCCTAGTCACCGATTTGAGCCTTATGAATTATCATTGCGGTATTTTTCCTTGCAAACCAAAAATGTTCGATCCTTATGCCCAAAACATTATATCGTACCCTTAGGAGAATTTTGGCCTAATGCAAACACAGAGAAAGTGAACGTTCTGCGAATTTACTAAAAGATTTGGGGTTTTGTGAGAAGGGCAAGAAGATAAGAGGGGTAGTTCACCTCAATTCAATTGATTTGTTTTTCTTGATTGTCAAAAAAAAAAAAAAAAAAAAAAAATTGATAAAAAACAAATTCTTAGTTCAAGTCAAAATCAGAAATAAGAACGGATACGAAGTTTGAGGGTTGTAAATTGGTGGACACATTGATTGGTGGTTGAGAAGAAGTGGAGATTGATGTGATTTTAGTGTTTGCATGAGGAAAACCGACTTCTCTTACTTTGTTATTCCTATCCTTTTTCTTTGAACCCACCACCCGAGCCTAGCGTTACGAGCTTATAAAGACCTTTTGATTTTTATCTATGTCTAGTCTACATTAGTGGAGAGTAGTTCGATATTTAGGCTTATGGAGTCCGCCACTATTTGATAAACTTTGCATTTCTGCATAAAATAATCCGAGAAGTTGGAATGTGGATTGAAGTGGGGATCACCTACTCTGTGGACCGATAGAGGAAGATAGTCGATGCAGCTTATAACTTTTTGAAGTGTTGAATACTTTATGATAATAAATTTTCAACGACCTTTGAGACTTGTGTAATTTCTAGGCAATTCATATGTTGAGTGTGAGTCCAATTAGTGTTTGTTCATTTTTCAGTTTTATGGTGTTTGTGTTTTGTGTTTGTGGTTTTCTGTTGTTTTTCTTTCTGTGAGTTTGTACCTGATGCTCGGGGACGAGCATATTTTTAGTTTGGGGGTATTTGATAATTCGAGGATTATATTGTTTTTACTAGGCTTTTTAGTCGGATTTTAGATACTTCTTAGTTCATTTTGACCTGAAATGTTACTTAATTTTTTATATTTTGTGTTTCAGGCAAAAATGGACATTTTGAGCAAATAATGAGCGATTTGGAGTTTCTGGACTCAGAAGTAAACGGATCTCAAATTTTGGAAGAGTTCTGAAGCAGAATGGAACACTAGGAAGCTTGTTTCCATAGGAGAGCATCGAGGATCGAAGATTCAAGCAAAAAGGTAAGCAGAGGGCAATTCTGGAATTTCAAAATTCCACATGGAGCTTCGCCGCGACGAAGCTTGTTCTTCGCCGTGGCGATGTCTGCGAATTTCAAAACGCATAGTTTTACTTTTCAGAAATTTCTTAGGTTTTTGGGGGAGGTATAAAAGGAAAAACTTATTCTTTTTGTCGGTTGTTCGTTTTTAGATAGACAACAGTTTTTACATATTCTAAAATTGAATTTGAGTGATTTTGCATTAAACAAAGTGTGAAGATTTGAGGTGAAACCAGTGGATTCGTCAATTGGGGAGATTCTTTTCATTTTCTCTTGTTTCCATGATGTTGAACTTGGAATTTTTCGTTTCTTTTAATTGTACTATTGATTTAGACATGAACTAACCTAATTTGGGTTAGGGTTAGGGTTTTGATTGTAGTTCGGAATTTCATGGGTTAATTGATTGAATAATTTTATTTTCATATGAACTTGCTTGATTGTGTGAATACTCTGAATTTATTGTTTATATGTGATGAACATGATGAGATTGAGAAATGAATCATGTTAGGCTTCTTGAGTATTCACCATTGTAGTATTGGATGCTAGAGATAGATTCAAGAACCAATGAAATCAATCTAGGATTCTTGTGCTTAATGAGCTCAGTTTTATTAACTTTCAATTTGTGGGTTCGGAAGGTTAATAGGGAAGAGTAGGAAAACATAGCCTAAGAAGGTATGTTGGACACTTTAGAGAGTTCGATTTACAATTAATGCATGTGAATATGAATTTAGTTTAATTCTTTAGGTTTAACCCATAGAGTCCGAATGAAGTCAAAACCCTACCCGTTTGTTTGAATTGATTTTATCCATATTTTTAAATCTTGCTTTCATAGTTTATTTTTATTTTAATAAATTTTGTTTTAGTTATAGTTTAAATTGTTCCCTTTAATCCAAAAGAATTCGATTGCTTCAACTTGAAAACGGTAGAAAACTTAGTGCTTAGCAACAATCCTCATGGGAACAATACTCACTCATCACTCTATTACTTGTGTGACTAGTATACTTGCTACATTTGAATGTTGTAGGAAACACGCATCAACAGACACCCTGCCAAATTTCTATATTTTCCCTCATCCACTCTATCTACACCATCTTGTTTGCTCAGCTTCAAGTTGGGAACCAGTGAGGTATCTACTGGTTTTCAATTCTCCATTCCAAACTTCATGAGAATCTTGGTTGCATACTTCTGTTGGCACACAAAAATCCCACCTGCAGATTGCTTATTTCCATGCCTATAAAGTAAGTCATCAGCCCAAAATCTGTCATTTCAAATTCAGTTTGCATGGCTGACTTAAACTGATCCAACTCTCTTGGATTGCTTCCAGTTACCAACAAATCATCAACATATAAAGAGACCATAGCTAATCCACTTTCACTCTTCCTAATGTAAAGTGTGTGTTCATTTGGGCTTCTAGTATAACCAAGACTGCATAAGTGGTCATTTATCCTGATGTACCAGGCTCTAGGGGCCTGTTTCAAACCATACAAAGCTTTCCTCAACAGGTTCACTTGATCTTCTTTTCCCTCAACCTTATAGCCTTCAGGTTGCTCCACATAAATCATCTCTAAAATCCACCCATTCAGGAATGCCGATTTGACATCCAACTGGAAAAGTTTCTAGTCAAATTAGGCTGCAAGTGCTAACAATAATCTGATGGTATCATGCCTGGCTATAGGGGCAAAGGTATCAGAAAAATCAATCCCTTGATGTTGTGCAAAACCTTTGACCACAAGCCTTGCTTTGTGCTTATGGACTGATCCATCAGGATTGGTTTTCAGCTTGTAGATCCATTTCACTTGGATTACTCTCCTTTTTTCTGGTCTGTGTACTAACTTCCAGGTATCGTTTTTCTCAATCATGGTGAGCTCCTCCTGCATTACAACCTTCCACGCATCAGACTTTGTTGCTTCATAGTAATTTCTAGGTTCCACCATAGCCACATTGCATCTTTTGTATACATCAGCTAAGGATCTAGTCCCTCTCACTGCATGTTCTTCATCATCATCAGAATCTGCTTCTCGAATCAGCGCCTCTCTCATCTCTTCCTGTCTTGACTTAGCTTGCTCATCTATTCTCTTCTCTTCCCAGTTCCAAATTGCACTTTCATCAATCTTTATATCCCTTGTAATCACAATTTTTCTTGACTCAGGGATATACACTCTGTAACCTTTAGAGTTGCTACTGTAACCTATAAAAATCCCAACTTCAGCCTTATCATCCAACTTGGTTCTCTTGCTTGCTGGAATCATGACATAACCTATGCTTCCAAACATTTTCAAACTTCCCATTGCTGGTTTAACTCCACTCCATGCCTCAATTGGAGTTTGGTACTTGACTGCCTTGGTTGGCAGCCTGTTCAGGAGAAAAACTCCTATATTAACAGCCTCAGCCCAGAACATTTTAGGAAGATTCTTTTCAGCCATCACACATCTAGCCATCTCCATGATAATTCTGTTTCTTCTCTCACAAACACCATTCCGCTGAGGAGTGTAAGGGGTTGTAAACTGATGCTGAATTCCAACTTCATGGAAGATTAAGCTGAATTCATTTGAGATGCATTCTATCCCATTATCACTCCTTATGGTCTTGATCAATGTTCCAGCTTGATTCTCCACCACCAACTTGAATTTTTTGAACACATCAGCTACCTCATTTTTCTACTTCAAAAAATATACCCAAGCCATTCTTGAATAATCATCAATGAAGAGTACAAAATACCTACTGCCATTTAGTGATTCAATTTTCATGGGACCACACACATCTGTGTGGATCAACTGCGGCTTGTCACTTGCTCTCCAGGCTTGATCTGTAGGGAAGGATGGTCTACTGAGTTTGCCAAGTTGGCAGGCTGTGCATAAATTCTTTTTCTCCTCTATTTCGGGTAGGTCCAGCACCATATCTCTAGTCTTAAGTTCTTTGATTCCTAAGTAGTGAAAGTGCCCAAACCTTCTATGCCAAAGCTCAGATTCTTCAGCCCTACTAATCAATGCTAAGTTGACTGATTTTTTTCACTCTACTGTGAAGCTTTTTCCCAACATCCTAATATTCATCATCTCATTTCCCTCATAGTCCAATATAAGGCACGAATGGTTCTGAAAATGTAAAGTGTAATTCTTCTCTAGCATTTGTCCTACACTCAATAGATTTTGTGTAATTTCAGGTACAAATAAGACACTTGAAATAACCTTAGTACATGTTTGTGTTAGGACTGCAACATCTCCAATTCCTTTAGCTTCCACATAATCACCATTTTCGATCTTGACTCTGGAGCTATAGGTTCTGTCCAATCTGATAAAATTCTCCAAATTGGCTGCCATGTGGTTGGTACAACCACTATCTATCAGCCACACATCACTGCTAGTCTGAGTTGAGTAGCATGAAGCTACAAACAGTTGCTCAAACTCACTGACCTACTGTTGATCCTCTGCAAATTGAGCTTGCTGTGATGGTTGTGCACCTTTGTTTTTGCACACTTTTTCAATGTGCCCAAACAGTTTGCACCCTCTACACTGGATCCCAAGCCTAAACCAGCACCTGTTCTCTAAATGTCCCTTCCTTTTGCAGTGAGAACATGGTGGATAACTCCTTGCTCCACTTGGTTTTCCCCACTGCCTACTGGTTTTGCTCTTTTCCTCTCTTGTCTTCGGCATACTTTCTGTTATTTCCCTGTATATTCTTCCCCTTTTGAGCAGCCATCATAGAACCTTCATTAGTGTCCTCTTGCCTCATTAACCTTCTTTGTTCTTGAGCATGCAGTGCATGGACCAATTCGGTAAGGCTGATTTGTGACAAATCCTTTGAATCTTCTAGGGAAGATATCTTGGATTCAAACCTTTCGAGTAAGCTAACTAGCACCTTTTCAACAATCATCTTATCACTCATCACAACTCCCAATAATCTGATCTTATTCACCACACTCATAAGCCTATCCACATACTCTTTTACTTTCTCCATCTCCTGTATCCTCAACATCTTAAACTCTCTCCGCAAGTTCATCACTTGCATATTCCTTGTTGTATCACTTCCTATGAACTCCTCCCTCAGCCTATCCCATGCTTCTTTTCCTGTTTCACACGCCATTATCCTTATAAACACAAGGTTTGTTACAGCAAAGTGTATATGAGATAGGGCCTTTGGAGCTTTTGACATCTTTTCTTCATACATCCTCATCTGATTTAGAGTGGGGTTTGGACCAAGCTGTGGTGGTTGTTTCTCTTCCTCCACATACTGCCAAAGTCCTTGCCCTCTTAGATAGGCCTTCATTCTAACAGCCCAAATATGGTATTGGTCACCATTGAACACTAGCGGTGAAAGAGAAGCTAACTGAGTTGCCATGGAAAACAGATTGCAATTTGGGACACAGTTGTTCTTCAAGAAGGCTAGAGTTCGGTGGTGATTCGAAGGTTGGTTTTAGAGTTTCTTAGACGGAGGTGTGGTAATCTAGCTCTGACACCATGTTAGTGTTTTAGCAATGCCGAATTATCAAAGAAAGAGAGAAAACTAAAGAGAGTTTAATCTACATTTTCATTAGCCAACAACTACATAATATAACATATCTTTGGCTTACTGTTACAACCACTATCCAGTAAGCTTTTTACATAATGCAAGGCAATCCATGCAAATCTAACAACTATGTTACAATTAGGAGACACAAAGCCTCAAATTCAGCTGGATTTACCTAAGCAAATTTTAACACAAAAGTTGACAAATGGCTTTGCATTTCCCTATCGAACTGATTCTTCCACATCCCTTTGCCAGAATTCTTCATAGATTGGGTCCTCTATCATAGCTGTAAAGAAACCATATATTTAAGAAAATATTCGATGAATAATAAAACATTTGAGCATTTGCCACAATCTCAATTTGTTACCCATGCCAAGTTGTTCAAAATCAGAAGTGTAGAAATGGACCTAGGGCAATAATTCAATATTATTATTGAAATCTCACCCAATTGCTTCCTCAAAGCAGTAACTTGGATATCTTTTTTATTAATCTCTTCTTGCGCCTGGCATGAGGGACTGAACATCTGTGATATCATGTTTGACAGAGTAAACCTGCACTCAACATCATTTCTAGGTCAGAGGTAAGGAACATAAAATATTCAAACTAAACCTTCCGAAAAAACGAAAAGGGAAAAGAACCAGTTGTACTGAATGGAAAACCTGGTAGGACCATACTGTGCACACGAACCCCGTCTTCTCCCAGGACTTTTTAATAAATGATTTCCAATAATAAAATTTTCTCACCAAATTATCAGAACATGAAATTTACATTTGTTAACCAACTTTTAACTTAATGCAAAAGACTAAATGTACAAATCATTTTCATCATTATTCTATAAAATGCGGAATAATTATTTACATAGCTCCGTTGGGGCCTGATGTAATTCTTGTCATTGTTGTTCACTTCCACAAATGACTCAATTCACTTTAGGATTTCTAGGTGTTTTTCTCATACTCACAATTAGGGAAACTAATCCCTAATTATACAATCATCACCCAAGACCCCAAGTGATTACTGAGGTGGTTACCTCAAGTTACATCCACTTCCTAATGGAAGTGGATTGTAACTGTCCATAACTAAGTGGCAGTTAATGGGCCACTTACATTCTCCCACTTGGCCCATTATTTTCCATGTGATATAAAAGAGTAAATTGACTTTGATGTATGGTCATACATAGAACTTTAGTTCACTCTTAATGGGCTTATCACATCCATGATAAAAGTACAAGTCATGTGTAACGCCCCACTTGAGGTACGTAGCTAAGTTATGGTGTATTGCTTGAATGTTTATTGTTTTGCTTTTATTTGGGTTGATATATTGTTAATATTGGTTGGTTAGCCCTTAGTTGAATTTTTGTTAAAGTTATTTTGAGAGAAGTGTGAAGAAAATCCCTTAAACTTTCATTAGGGGTAAAATGGTATTTTCACTCAAAATTAGTTGAAATTGTGGGGAGTGAAAAGAGTTAGAATTTCATAAAGAATGCATTCAAAATGAGGGCATTATAGTTATTGACTAAAGGACATCGATGGAATTTCTAAGAAAGAATAAGGGCATAATGGGAAAGTGTGGTTATAAACTGAAGTGTTAAGGGTTTGAAACCCTTATTTTCTTCTTTCCACCGCCACACACCTCCCCCATTTTCTCTCAAATTATCATTCAATCCTCCAAGGATTTTGAGGGCTTTTAAGTGGTTTTTCATAGGGTTTTGATTCTAGGCATTAAAAGGTAAGGATTCATGCTCTTTATCTATGATTTATTTGTGTAAAGGTTGAGTTCTTATGAAGTTTATGCTTAGGGTTAAGAGAAGATTGGAATCCAACAAGAGTAGAGAGCTTAGGAGAGACTACTCAAGCACAAGGTAAGTAAATTCCACTCAAAATCCAACTCAAGCTAAAATTTAAGAATTCAAGTGAGTAGAGATTTCTTTTAAATATGCATATGTTGTGATTATTGAGAAATTGCGATGAGATGTATGATGAATTATGCTTATTGTTGGATATATTTGAATATGAGAAGTATATGTGATGATTTGATGATGGGTTGAAATTGGAAGAATTGGAGAAAATTTTTGGGAGTGTGTTTGCCATGTAGGTATGTGATGCTACAAGAGAGTTTTTCTCTCATTTTGGATGGTTTGAGAAATAAATAGAATGATAATTGAATTAGGGTTTGTTTATGCACAACTAATGTTTGATGAAATGCCTAAGTGAAAACATGTTACCAAACTGCCCTGTCACAGCTGTGACCTTCTGATTGATTTTTGGGCATCTTACGGATTGAAATGGGTTTAGACCAAAACATAAAAGTTGTAGCCCTGTCTCTAAGATTTAAAACGAGACCAAAACCGTATCAATCCAATGTGTATAACTCAAGTTATGTCTTCTTGAGTGTGACCTATGCAGAATGACTATCTTGATGCAATATTGCATTTGTGCATTTCATAAGTGCATTAAGTAAGAAACTTTAAGCATAACCCATCCTTATGCATTAATTGTGCATTAAGAAGTAGTTTGAGAAAGAATAGAGAACTTTGTGAATGAGCTACTCTAAAAGTAAAGAGAATGAGAAAAATCTAAGAATGGGTTGGTGCTTTGTGAACTCCACTCGGAAGTTATGAAGAATGGGTTGGTGCTTTGTGAACTCCACCCGAAAGTCACGAAGAGTGGGTTGGTGCTTTGTGAACTCCACCCGAAAGTCACGAAGAGTGGGTTGGTGCTTTGTGAACTCCACCTGGCCTTGCCTCCGGTAAGATGAGGCTGTGACATTCAAGTGAGAAAGAATGAGAAAATATGAGAAAGAAGAAAGGAACAGAATGAGTAGAAGTCACGAAAAGTGGGTGGGTGCTTTGCGATCTCCACTCAGCCGTACCTCCGGTAAGATGAGGCTGCGACATACAACAGAAAGTCAATAGAAAAGAGAGCTGTGTGAAAGAGAAACAGGAAAAGAAAATAAATGAGATGAGAAGAGTGTAAGGAAAGAATTAAGCGAGAGTTACGGGGATAGACGAGTAGAGGATTTACTTATTGAGCATTATTTTGTGCTCACCCCATTGTTTATCTTTGTGTTTGCAGGATCTAGGTGATGACGCGGTCGGATGGGCGTCAGCAAGCGAGGAGTAATAGCTACACTGTCCACTGTTTTTGATAACTTTTACAAATGATACCTTACTTTGTATAAAGAATGATTATATGTATTAAAAGAAAATTTCGGGCCCATTTACTTTTGCTAATATAAATGCATTTTACTTTATGTATTTCTATGAGTAACCTAGTATGAAGTAGTTATTACATTTTTGGTATCAGAGCTGAGATTTTGGGATTTGACAGTGTACTATTCTCATTGCCTTGACTTCTGATAATCGACTGTGTGAGTTAATTCTTTCCTTACTATTAGTGTTTCTCGAATTGATTAAATGTGGTTGTTTTGTAGATGAGGCGTATTTCCCAAAAGTGTGGTAAAAGTGTGATGAATGAGGGAGAACCTTCTAACCCACCAGAAGCTACGCCCCCTCCCTTGGATGAAGCTAGAATTCGGGGAATTGTACAACAAGTTATGGCAGAAAGCCAAGGGAGAGTTGGGACCCCCGTACAAGTACCACCAACCACTAATGTAGAAAGAGAACAACCGGTACCTCCCCCAGTACAGAATAAAGTTGAACCGATTTATGGTCTTCCCAATCAACATCAACCCTCCGAGTTTAAGGGTACTACAGACCCGGTAGTAGCAGAAGAATGGTTTAGATCTGTAGAACGTACCATAGCTTTGTTTCCCATGACAAACCGGGAGAAGATCCGGTATGCGAGTTTCTTATTTCGGGGTGATGCCCGAATTTGATGGGAATTAATAAAAGATACCCATGATGTGGCAGTGATGACTTGGGAAGAATTCATACAAGAGTTTGAGGCTGAATATAGGATAGAGGACCGAGTTCAGGAGAAGGTCCAAGAATTTATCAGTTTGCAGCAGGGGTCTAGTACCGTGAAGGAGTACTCAATGAAATTTAACTCCCTTGCTAGATTTGCACCCGGAATAGTTAGTACCCTAGCATTGATGAGAGACAAATTTGTTCATGGGTTGAAGTCGGAGATAGCTCCGGATATAATGACGAGTTCAGATCCCCCTCGAACTTATAGTGAGGCCTTGAGGTGAGCAATGAGGGCAGAAATATTTGAGAATAAAATTCCCCCGGTAGGTTCCTCGACAGGAGGACCAAGTGAGCCATCCTTCGCCCCGCAGAGAGAGAAATTTGAGGGTGTAAAAAGCAAAGAAATGAAGAATAATAAAAAGAAGTTTCAGTCTAGGCAGGATAGAAGAGATTGGAGGAGTAAGCAGCCTAGGACGGAAGGGTTTCCTCTTTGCCCTAAATGTGGGAGGAACCACCCAGAAGAGTGTCTGAGGGACCAGAGGGTGTGTTATAGGTGCCGATAACTAGGGCACTTGATGAGAGATTGTAAAGCTCCTCTTCCACCACCAGCACGGAGTTCTAGAGATATTATCAATGCTAGAGTGTTTACAGTGGCATAGGGTGAAGCAGAGGCTAGTCCATCAGCCGTTACTGGTCAGTTATTATTTCATGTTGTTCCTTTATATGCCTTAATTGATTCAAGAGCCATTCATTCTTTTGTATCTTTTGGGATGATAGAGAGGTTAGGCTTGAAACCTACTAAAGTGACTCAACCCATTAAGATAGAGTTACCCGATGGGGTTAGTGTTTTAACGCAAGAGATATTGTCAGGAGAGTCCGTGGTGATCCAGGGTAGAGAGTTAACAGTTGATCTAATAGTTTTTGATATGCCTGACTTTGATGTGATATTGGGCATAGATTTCCTAGGGAGGTATGGAGTAGAAATTGATTGTCGGAAAAAGAAAGCGAGATTCAATCTCGATAGTAGAGACAAGTTTAGTTTTGGAGAAGGCCATCAGTTGAGTATGTTGATTAGCAGTGTGAAGGCTAGAAAGATGTTGAGAAAGGGGTGTTCGGGATATATCACCCATGTAGTGCAGAGTGGTGATGTTTCACAGCCAGAGATTCAGAGGGTGCCAGTAGTTTGAGATTTTCTAGATGTGTTTCCGGAAGAGTTACCGGGTTTGCCTCCAGAAAGGGAGGTTGACTTTAGTATTGAACTAGTACCGAGAACAACACCAATATCTAAAGCCCCTTATCGAATGACCCTAATAGAGCTTCAGGAATTAAAGAAGCAACTCCAAGAGCTTCTGGATAACGGCTTTATCCGACCAAGTCATTCTCCTTGGGGAGCTCCAATTTTGTTTGTGAAAAAGAAAGATGGGTCACTACGGACGTGTATTGATTATAGAGAATTGAATAAAGTGACAGTGAAGAATAAGTACCCGCTACCTCGTATTGATGATTTGTTTGATCAGTTGAAAGGAACCGTAGTGTTCTCTAAAATTGATTTGAGGTCAAGGTACCATCAGGTAAGAGCGGCCGAGCAAGATGTAGCTAAGACTGCCTTCCATACAAGGTATGGGCATTATGAGTTTGTAGTGATGCCGTTTGGCTTGACTAATGCCCCAACAGTTTGTATGGATTTGATTAACCGGATATTCCACGATTATTTGGATCAGTTTATAGTGGTTTTCATTGACGATATCCTGATTTATTCTAAGTTAAGAGAAGAGCATGAGGAACATTTGAGAATAATGTTGCAACGGCTGAGGGAAAAGAAGTTGTATGCCAAATTTTCTAAGTGTGAGTTTTGGCTTGATCAAGTGATATTTTTGGGCCATACTGTGTCTAAGGAAGGGATTTCAGTGGATCCGAGTAAAGTGAAGGCAATCCTTGAATGGCAGAGGTCGAAAACAGTAAAAGAGATCAGAAGTTTCTTGGGCCTAGCAGGTTACTACCGGCGATTTGTAGTAGGGTTCGCCCAGTTGGCTAGACCGTTGACAGCTCTTACCAAATAGAGAACTCCTTTTGTATGGTCAAAAGCATGTGAGGAGAGCTTCCAGGAGTTGAAGAAGAGGTTAACGACAGCTCTCGTGTTAGTGCTACCATATGAGGGTGTAGATTACGACATTTATACAGATGCCTCACTGCAAAGACTTGGTGCTGTGTTAATGCAGTTAGGTAGGGTGATAGCATATGCCTCTCGGCAATTGAAAGAGTATGAGACAAGATACCCTATGCATGATTTAGAGTTGGCAGCCGTGGTCTTCGCATTAAAGATTTGGAGGCATTACCTTTATGGTGCCAAGAGTAATATCTACACCGATCATAAGAGTTTAAAGTATTTCTTCACTCAGAAAGAGCTGAATATGAGATAGAGAAGGTGGTTAGAGCTGGTTAAGGATTATGAGTGTGAGATCAAGTATCAACCGAGGAAAGCCAATGTAGTAGCCGATGCCTTGAGTCGAAAAGCCTATTTGTCCCGGCTCACTAAGCAGAAAGAGTTGATAGAAGAATTGTGCAAAGAACAGATTAAAGTGATTCTGGGAAGGATTACCAGGTTAGAGGTTCAGTCTACTTTACTGGAGGAAGTCAGAGATAAGTAGGTGGCCGATGAGTGGTGTCAGAGAATAGTTCAGCAAGTACATGAGGGCAAGGTAGCGAAGTTCCATTTAATAGATGGTGTCCTCTATTTCAAGAATCGGTTGTGTATCCCTCAGAATGATAAGTTGAGGAAGAGAATACTTACAAAGGCTCATGACACACAGTACACTGCTCAACTTGGAGCAACCAAGATGTATCAAGACGTAAAGAAAGGCTACTGGTGGCCAGGTATGAAGAAGGATATTGCAGAATTTGTAGCTAAGTGCCTGGTTTGTCAGTAGGTGAAAGCAGAACACCAACGGCTGTCAGGGTTACTTCAGCCACTTAGTATTCCAGAGTGGAAATGGGAGAGCATTTCGATAGATTTTATTACAGGTCTTCCTAGAGTACAGCGAGGGTATAATGCTATATGGGTGATTATGGATAGGTTAAACAAGTCAGCCCATTTCCTTCCAGTAAAGGAGAGCACCACTACGGATCAGTTGGCTCAGATTTATATTAAGGAGATAGTCAGGTTATATGGTGTGCCCAAAACAATAGTGTCAGATAGAGACTCCAGGTTTGTTTCAGCTTTTTGGATGAGTTTACAGAGGAATTTAGGTACCCGTTTGGCATTCAGAATTGCCTATCATCCTTAGACAGATGGCCAAACACAGAGAACGAATCAAGTGCTTGAGGATATGTTAAGGGCCTATTGTATGGATTATAAAGTATCTTGGCATGAGATGTTACCCTTAGTGGAGTTTGCCTACAATAATAGTTATCAATCTACAATTAAGATGGCGCCTTACAAGGCTTTGTATGGTAGACGATATAGGTCTCCACTCCATTGGGATGAGATAGGCGAAAAGCACGAGTTGAGTACTGCTCTTGGGCCAGAGGTGATTCAGAAAATGATAGAAGATATAAGGTTAATCAGAAACAAAATAAAGCAAGCCCAACATCGTCAGAAGAGTTATGCCGACTTGAAAAGAAAAGAAGTTGAGTTCTAAGTGGGTGATAAAGTGTTTCTGAAAGTTTCCCCCTACAAGTGAGTAATGCGCTTTGGAAGCAAAGGGAAGTTAGCACCAAGATATGTAGGTCCATTTGAGGTATTGCAACGAGTGGGAAAGGTGGCCTACAGATTGGCACTACCACCTAGCATGGACAAGGTACATGATGTTTTCCATGTCTCGATGCTACGAAAGTACATAAGTGATCCCTCCCATATCTTGAGAATAGAGGACGTTGACCTAGAGGAGAACCTTGTGTATGAAGAGCGTCCAGTACAGATTTTGGACCGAAGGATTAAAGAGCTCCGGAATAAGAGCATTCCATTAGTAAAAGTCCTTTGGAGAAATCACAAGGTAGAAGAGGCCACATGGGAGGTAGAGCAAGACATGCAGAATCGTTACCCGGAGTTGTTTGTGTGAATTTCGGGGACGAAATTCTTTTAAGGGGGGGACAACTGTAACGCCCCACTTGAGGTACATAGTTAAGTTATGGTGTATTGTTTAAATGTTTATTGTTTTGCTTTTATTTGGGTCGATATATTGTTAATATTGGTTGGTTGGCCTTAGTTGAATTTTTGTTAAAGTTATTTTGAGAAAAATGTAGAGAAAATCCCTTAAACTTTCATTAGGGGTAAAATGGTCTTTTCACTCAAAATTAGTTGAAATTGTGGGGAGTGAAAAGAGATAGAATTTCATAGAGAATGCATTAAAAATGAGGGCATTATGGTCATTGACTAAGGGACATAGATGGAATTTCAAAGAAAGAATAAGGGCATAATGGGAAAGTGTGGTTATAAACTAAAGTGTTAAGGGTTTGAAACCCTTATTTTCTTCATTCCACCGCCACACTCCTCCCCCATTTTCTCTCAAATTTTCATTCAATCCTCCAAGGATTTTGAGGGCTTTTAAGTGGTTTTTCATAGGGCTTTGATTCTAGGTATCAAAAGGTAAGGATTCATACTCTTTATCTATGATTTATTTGTGTAAAGATTGAGTTCTTATAAAGTTTATGCTTAGGGTTAAGAGAAGATTGGAATCCAACAAGAGTAGAGAGTTTAGGAGAGACTACTCAAGCACAAGGTAAGTAAATTCCACTCAAAATCCAACTCAAGCTAAAATTTAAGAATTCAAGTGAGTAGAGATTTATTTTAAATATGCATATGTTGTGATTATTGAGAAATTGAGATGAGATGTATGATGTATTATGCTTATTGTTGGATATATTTGAATATGAGAAGTATATGTGATGATTTGATGATGGGTTGAAATTGGAAGAATTGGAGAAATTTTTGTGGAGTGTGTTTGCCATGTAGGTATGTGATGCTACAAGAGAGTTTTTCTCTCATTTTGGATGGTTTGAGAACTAAATAGAATGATAATTGAATTAGGGTTTGTTTATGCATATGAGTTGTTTGATGAAATGCCTAAGTGAAATCTGCCCTGTCACTGCCGTGACTTTCTAGGTAATTTTTGGGCGACTTACGGATTGAACTGGGTTGAGACCAAAACATAAAAGTTGTAGCCCTGTCTCTAAGCTTTAAAACGAGACCAAAACCGTAGCAATCCGAGGTGTATAACTCAAGTTATGCCTTCTTGAGTGTGACCTGCGCAGAATGACTGTTTTGATGCAATATTGCATTTGTGCATTTCATAAGTGCATTAAGTAAGAAACTTTAAGCATGAACCATCCTTATGCATTAATTGTGCATTGAGAAGTAGTTTGAGAAAGAGTAGAGAACTTTGTGAATGGGCTACTCTAAAAGTAAAAAGAATGAAAAAATCTAAGAATGGGTTGGTGCTTTGTGAACTCCACCCGGAAGTCATGAAGAGTGGGTTGGTGCTTTGTGAACTCCACCCGGCCGTGCCTCCGGTAAGATGAGGCCGTGACATTCAAGTGAGAAAGAATGAGAAAATATGAGAAAGAAGAGAGGAACAGAATGAGTAGAAGTCACAAAGAGTGGGTGGGTGCTTTGTGATCTCCACTCAGCCGTGCCTCTGGTAAGATGAGGTTGTGACATACAACAGAAAGTTAATAGAAAAGAGAGCTATGTGAAAGAGAAACAGAAAAAGAAAATAAATGAGAGGAGAAGAGTGTAAGGAAAGAATTAAGAGAAAGAGTTACGGGGATAGACGAGTAGAGGATTTACTTACTGAGCATTATTTTGTGCTCACCCCGTTGTTTATCTTTGTGTTTGCAGGATCTAGGTGAGGACGCGGTCGGATGGGCGTTGGCAAGCGAGGAGCAATAGCTACACTGTCCACTGTTTTTGATAACTTTTACAAATGATACCTTACTTTGTATAAAGAATGATTATATGTATTAAAAGAAAATTTCGGGCCCATTTACTTTTGCTAATATAAATGCATTTTACTTTATGTATTTCTATGAGTAACCTAGTATGAAGTAGTTATTACATCATGAGTCATGGCGGTATATGCCTTATTACCATAACACTCTCTTCCATGCATTGCATGAATTGTTCGTTTTATGATGAGTGACAACCAAACTTTATAGAATAAAATTCAATAATTTATTCTTGGGTCAACTTTATTGCCTTAAATACAATAGGCATCTGTCATTATCAAAACTATATGTATACACAAAATCTTAGAAAGAATAATTAACACAATGATTTATATAAACCCATATGGCTCACATGAGCCACAAACATCTTAGGTGGAAGACCTTTGGTGAAGGGATCAACGATCATATCATTTGTGCCAATATGTTCAATCGATACATGACGATCTCGAACATCTTCTTTAACAACAAAATACTTTATTTTGATGTGACGACACTGACTTACTGAACATATGTTGTTAGAGAAGTGCACAGCTGCTGTATTATCACAAAATATTTTTATTGGTCTTTCTATTGACGACACCACCTTTAAATCTGTGATAAATTGTCTCAACCATGACGCCTGAGAAACTGCTTCATAACATGCTACTACTTCAGCTTCCATTATGGAAGAAGTTGTCTTCAGCTTATTATGCTACGCCAAGAAACTCCTCCTCCAACAAAGAGAAATATGAAGCTTGAGGTAGACTTTCTTATGTCTTGACATCCAACATAATCTGAATCTGAATATCCAATTAACTCCAAGTCATCAACATGTTTATAGATAGGCATGTGATCTTTTGTCCCTTGAAGATATCTCAATACCTTTTTTATTGCTATCTAGTGGGCCGGACTATGATTTTGTTGGAACCTACCCAGAACTCCTACTACATATGAAATGTCAGGCCTTGTGCAGACTTGAGCATAATTTAGACTTCTTATTGTAGAAGCATATGGAATATTCTTCATGGATTGACGCTCTAAATCAGTATTCGGAAATTGTTCAAGACTAAGCTTGTCTCCTTTAACAATAGGTGCTACACTTAATGAATAATGTTTCATATTGAAACACTCCAAAACCTTTTCAATATAGCCCCTTTGAGACAATCCTAAGGTCTTTAATGACCTGTCTCGATGAATCGCTATGCCTAAGACATAAAAGGCTTCACCCATATCCTTCATATCGAAGTTTTGAGCTAGAAATTGTTTTGTTTCATGTAGCAATCCAAGATCATTGCTAGCTAAGAGAACGTCATCCATATATAGTAAAGGTATGATAAAACTACCTCCTTTTATCTTGATGTAAATACACTGATCAGCTCGATTTTCTATAAAGCCAAATGCCGAAACAGTTTTATCAAACTTTAAATACCATTGCCTAGAAGCTTTCTTTAGGCCATATATGGATCTCTTGAGTTTACAAACTAAATGATCTCTTTTGTCCGAAGTGAATCCTTCAAGTTGATCCATGTATACCTCCTCTTCTAAATCACCATTTAGAAATGCAGTTTTGACATCCATTTGATGTAACTCAAGATCATAATGAGCTACTAATGCCAAAATTATTCGCAAAGAATCTTTTCTAGCTACCGGAGAGAAGGTTTCGTGATGATCGATTCCAGCTCTCTGGTTATAACCTTTCGCTATAAGTCATGCCTTGTATCTATTGATTCTACCTTGCGAGTCTCATTTTGTTTTATAGATCCACTTACACCCCACAGTAGAAGCATTTTTAGGTAGATTAACAAGATCCCGAACCTAGTTCTTTGCCATAGATTCCATTTCATCCGTCATGGCATTATACCATGAAATGGAATCTTTACATTCCATTGCTTTTGAAAAAGATGTCAGATCTTCATTAATACCCACATCTATTTCTGATTCTTAGAGATATACTTGGTAATCTGAAGAGATTGCCGACTTTCTAGTTCTTGAGGATCTCCTTAGACCTTGTTCCAAATTTTCATTTCCTTGAATTTGAACAACCGGTTCGACAACAACTTGTTCTTAATGTGGTACTCTATCGTGAATTTGTTTTCCGCGAGTCACAGGTAAAAGAATTAATCCTTCACCTTCAATTGTAGGAGAAATTTTAGTTGCCTCTAAACCATTGAGATCAATGTTTCGAGATTGAACACTCCCACTATTATTGTCATTTTCTAGAAACTTAGCAACCTTTGATTCCACAATTGTTAGGGAATTTGAGGGACAATAGAACTTGTAACCCTTTGACTTTTCAAAATAACCAATGAAGTATCCACTGACTGTCCTTGAGTTTAATTTTCGAAGATGTCGATTATATATTCTTATTTCAATTGTACAACCTCACACTCTAGTGTGTCTCAAACTAGGTTTCCATCCTTTCCATAACTCAAAAGGAGTTTTAAAAACTGCTTTAGATGGTACTGTTAGAGTAGATGCCCTAGAAGCAACAATTATTGTGATTGACTCTTTGTAATAAGTTCATTAATCAATAAAAGGCATTTTATTCTATATCGCGTAAATCATTATTATTGCAATATGCATTGATATATGTCCTTAGAATGGTAAATCTTGACGAGGTATCAAGTGTTTCAAATTTGATAGTGAGAACCCTATAGCACATATGGTGGCCATTCTAGAAACGTCCGTAGCCCTAGTATTATCTAAAGTAAGGCACATATACGGTAAGGCTATCACAGTGTTTGAACGACCCTGTCAAAAGGCAGTGACTATCTCACTTGTCAAGTTGTTTGGTGACAACCTGGTGCAACACATGGTGCTTGTTTAGGCGGATATACCGCAGCAAGTTCACTGGACTGACCTACCAGAGGATTCCATATGGATGGTAACCCCTTGTCTATGGAACAAATCCTTAACGGATGGTGGCACATGTGATCCTTAGACTGAAATCACCAGAGCGCCTGTCACAAATTGTGCAGTTTGACACTAGCCTAATGCGTCTATTCAAGCTGTCAATACGGTGGTGATTGGCTGCATCAAGGTGTATCAAGACTATGTCATTGACAGAGGATTTATCACTCCTAGGTACGGGAAGTTATCTCACGCGCAATTCAGTATATGGCAATGACATTAAAACTGTACCACAGTGGGATTGAGTTGTTGCTCTATCCGAATTATAATATATTCCAGAAACTGAATACATAATATCGAGAGTAACCAGAGGTTGACACTATTTCTATGCCTTTGTCTCGTCGAGATACGTATGATGAAAGGATCGAATTGTACGGTAACCATATCGTTGATGGTAGCTACTTGCTAAATCCGAATCTATCGGTGGCCATATGCCTTGCTAGGGGCCAATCTTGGTATGTGTATTAGTGAGACGATTAATTGTGTTAATCACGATACATACACTTCCGGTATGATGAGGAGCCTATGGACACACACAGAAGAAATTTAAGAACCAGAAAGAAGGGCGTTTCGTCTTTTTGGCGAAAGGGTATTTTGGTAATTTCACAGTGCAATTAAATTTGCTGAGGTCGTACCTTTATTTAATTTTTAGAAAATTAAATAAGTGAAATTACGTTTAAATATGTGTTTGCATATATTTAAATAATTATCTTATTGTTAAATTTTAATATATATTAAATATATATTAATTGATTTTAATTGAAGATATTGAATTAAATAAATATCTAATTGGGATGTGTGGAAACATGGGTGTTTTGTTGGAGCCCAAGCCTATTCCATAAGGGAATAGGGCAACTAAAATATGACTATAAAAGAAAAAGGTGTGTGTGTGTTTTTAATTAAGGATTCATTCTTTGATTGAGAAAAAAAACCACAACCCCAAAAACACTCTCTCCCATGCCATATTGCTATTTTGCTTTGAAATCAAATTCTTTTATTTTTCTTCTGTTTCTTAAAGCTAGGAAGATCTAGCAAATCCCTCCTTAGTTCTTTGTGATTGTCTCGTGTGGACTATGTGGGTTCGATCCACACTTGGGTCAGTATCAAACGTTCAAGGACAAAGTTGGAGGGCCTCCAAACATGTGTAAGATTATTGAACCGGAATCTGATTTTCTATAGATTTATTTATATACTGTAACTATGATATTAACCCGGATCTTGGTTCTAAGGACAGCATGTCATTTATGTTTTTTGTTTTCCGCTGTGTAGTGGGTCGTTCACTAACAGTGGTATCAGAGCCTCGGGTATTAATTTCTATAGTTTATTGGTGAATTATAACATGTATTTGGTTATAACATGTCATTTTTGAAAAATCTGCAAAAACTACAGAATCAGAAAAATCTATTTTTGGATGAATGATTCAAATGATAAAATGTTTTATAATGTTTTGATGGATGTTATTGTTGGTTGATATCCTGGTTGAACATGTGTGCATTCGATTTGATTTGGATTCGTGTTGTTATACAAAAACTGTAAATAATGTGAACTGTTCATATTGGGATTTCCAGGTTTCGCCGCGACGAGTGCTCTCTGGAATTTTTCGCCTCAGCGAAGTCTGTAGCTTCCCAATTCTGTATTTTTCCGGCAACGAGGAATCTGCAGTTTTTAATAACCTATAAAGCCAATAATCATTCTGCACATAAAAGGTAATTAATTAATAAACCCACCCAATTCAAAATGATGTTTTTTTAAATGAATGCTATGTCTTGTTTGTATATTGCATGGAACGGTACATGAGCCTTTGACCTATGGTGAATGTTTTAAATTATTTTTGGGTATGTATGTTGTATAAATTTTAAATAGGGCCTGTGTGTCCTACCTATCTCCTCTTCTCAATGTAATTCTCTTCTCATCTCATTCCCTTCAAATGTAAATCGAGATTTCTAAATTTGTTGATGTATTAGTTTAAGATTAATTTTATTGTAAATTTAGAATGAAGTATTTGTAATGTACTTAAAGACGGAGCAAGGACAAGGCAACCATACTCAGACTCAGATATTTATTACAGGACCCCTAGGTGACCTACCGATTCCTCTAGGCTCGAGGAAATCGGTTTTAGTTGGCCATGTACTGGCAGTTTTATATTGTGTTTAGAATGTATGCTAAGGTTGAATGTTGAATAACATGCCAAACAATGTCATTCTAACAAAGATAATAATCTGATGAGACATTAAATACAAACCCTCAATCAAAGTATATTAATTCATGTAGCCTTCCATCACCATGGTTTTAATCAAACCACGTTTGTCGAAACCTTGTTCGCCAAAGCGAAGGGTATACTTCTACCAGTGGGGGTTAAAATGCATTGGAGTTTTCCTTAATTGATGGTTCGACTTAAAATGATGGTTTGCTTGTTCGCCAAAGCGAAGGTTGATAAACGCGTCATAGGCATAGTAGAGCAGTACATATATTGTGTGTACGTGGTGACATGTAGTGTCCACTCTACTGATACTGAATCACACTTGAGGACAATGGTTGACCATGGGATTGTGTGATTGGCTTGTTGGCTTTCCACATTTGACGTTGATAGTGGGAGCTATCAACTGGTGTGGATTAAGTTTGTTGGCCTACCTAATCACCTCATTTTGGCTTGTTGCCAAAGCGAAGGTTTGAAATGGGCCAGATGGGATATCAGTCCACTAGGAAAGTCAACGGGCTTTCTCGAGTCAATAGTGAGGGCTGTTGGCTTGAGTAATAGTGGGAGCATCGTTTAATAAAGACCATATAAATAATAATGACTTTATAATAACTTCATATTTTCTGCAATTGTAGATTCACCAAAATGAGCATTAAAACCTGCGACCAATAATCGAGAAAGAAAAAGGTTGGATGGATCCAATTTCTCAGACTGGTATAGTAATCTTCGATTATACTCAAGTTAGAAAAGAAATTGTATATCCTGTGAAAGCCATACATGGCTGAGCCTGATCCTGATGCCACTCAGAAGTTAAGGAGACTTATCAAAAGTTCCTTGATCATGCTGATAGCGTTCAATGCTTGATCTTACATCGATGACACCTATGCTGCAAAAGCACATGAGAATATGGATACTTCTTCCATTATTCAACACCTCAAGGAGCTTTATGAACAAATGCTCGACATGAGAGGTACAAGGTGTCGAAAGCACTGTTTGGGAGTTGTCTGACTGAGGGACCCAAGTTGGTCCTCATGTGCTCAATGATCGAGCACATAGAGAGGCTTAAGACTTTGGGATGTGGCTTGGATGCAGAATTACAAATGATTTAATTCTGCAATCCTTGCCTGACTCTTATGCCCGTCATAATGAATTTCAATATGAACACGATGGAGAAAACCCTGTCAGAACTCTGTGACATGCTTAGGACTGTAGAGCAGGACTTGAAAAATCCAAGCCTGTTTTACTGGTTGCTACTAGTAACCAAAGGGTACGCAAGGGTAAGGCCAAGGCCAACCACGCCTAAGCCCAAGGACAGGTTGCTCTTAGCCTGAGAGTGGCATAGGAAGGGCAAGGTAGTCTACTTCTTTTGTGGCAAGCCTAGCCATTGGTGGACACTGCAAGGCTTTCCTCGCTAGCAAGAAGAAGTCAGGCTACGACTTAGGTATTTTTATGATTGAGATTAACTTCTCTCCCTCAACATCTTGGTCATGGACACAGGATGTGGTACTCACATTTGTACTGGTGCAGGGACTAAGGTAGATTAGAGTGCTTGCCAAGGGAGAGGTGGACCTACGAGTTGAAAATGGAGCATATGTGCTGCATTGGCTGTAGGGACTTATTGTTTATCTTTGCCTACGGCTTGTTATTGGAACTACATAACTGTTATCATATACCTTCTATTTCTAGAAATATTATTTCAGTATCCGCTTTGGATAATATAGGGTATCATTTTGAAATATCTATGGATTATTGTCCTTTAGTTTGAATGGTATTCTATTGGAATTGCAAGGTTATATAATGGATTATTGTTCTTGATTTAAACAATAAAGATATTCCAATATTCAAACCAAGAAAGCTAAACATAGCGATCAAAACAAGACATGTCTCTGGCATTGTAGATTGTGTCATGTTAATAAGACTCGTATTGTAAAACTTCAAAGGGATGGAATTTTGGACCCTTCTAACTTTCAGTCATTTGTATCGATTTGTGCCTTTTAGGCAAGATGACCAATTCTCCTTTCACAGGACAAGGTGAAAAGGCTATTGAGCTGTTAGGCATCATCCATAGTGATGTATGTGGTCCACTAACATGTGAAGCTAAGGTGATATATTCATACTTCATCACATTTACTAATGATTTCAGTAGATATGATTATGTCTACCTTATGAACATAAATCTGAAGCCTTTGATAAATTCAAGGATTCAGGAATGAAGTACAGAATATGTTGGCAAAAGTATTAAAGCTCTTCGGTCGGATCGAGGAGGTGATACTTAAGCTCAGGGTTTTCAAAGTACCTGAAGGAATGTGGGAGAGTATCACAACTCACCCTTCCTTATAAACCCCAACACAATAGAGTGTCAGAAAGGAGGAACGTACCTTACTTGACATGGTTAGGTCCATGATGAGTTTTAGTGATTTACCTGCATCGTTCTGAGGTTATGCCCTAGAGACTGCGACTCACATTTTGAACCGTGTGCCATCAAAGTTTGTAGATAAGACTCCATATGAGCTATGGATTGGGCGAAACCCAACTTGTCTTATCTAAGGATTTGGGGTTGCGAAGCTTATGTTAAGAAATTGACTTCGAACAAGCTGGGCCCAAAATCTTGTAAATGTATATTTGTGGGGTATCCAAAGCAGACCAAAGGATACTATTTCTACCACCTAGAAGAGCGCAAAATTTTTATTGCTCGATCTGGCGTCTTCCTAGAAAAAGAATATTTTCTAAGAAGTACTAGTGGGAGAAAAGTAGAACTCGATGAAGTTTTAGAACCATAAAATATACTAGACGAAGGACGGAATGATGTGCCACAGGAAGTGGTTGAACATCATGAGGAGGTTACTCCACAACTTGTGGATCAAAGTGAACCACCTTAGGTAGCACAGGAGCTATGTAGATCTGGGAGAGTACGCCATGGGGCCGAGAGATATGGTTATCTCGTGACTCAACATGGTGACATACTAGTCTACCAAGCCGATGAACCTAGAACCTACAAAGACACTATATCAGATCCAGATTTTAACAAATGGCTTGAAGCCATGAAATATGAGATGGACTCCATGTACCAGAACCAAGTGTGGTCTCTAGTGGAACCACCTGAAAGGGTAAAACCTATAGGGTGTAAATGGGTCTTCAAGAAGAAGACTGACATGGATGGCAATGCGCATACTTATAAAACACGGCTGGTTGCCAAAGGTTTCAAACAAATTCATGGCATTGACTATGAAGAAACCTTTCGTCGTTCCCATGATTAAATCCATCTGGATTATGCTTGCAATTGCTGCA
The DNA here is from genome assembly GCF_008641045.1 of Pistacia vera. NCBI lineage: Eukaryota > Viridiplantae > Streptophyta > Magnoliopsida > Sapindales > Anacardiaceae > Pistacia > Pistacia vera. Next base: position 338,630 of record NW_022196831.1, read on the forward strand.
TATCATGACTATGAGATTTGGAAAATGGATGTCAAAACTGCTTTCCTGAACGGAAACCTTGAGGAGGATGTGTACATGACACAACCTGATGGTTTCGTTCTTGATAGCCAAGCTAATAAGATATGCAAGTTGCAGAGATCCATTTATGGACTCAAGCAAGCTTTAAGGAGCTGGAACATTCGTTTTGATGAAGCCGTAAAAGAATTCGGTTTTATCAAGAACGAAGATGAGCCTTTTGTTTACAAGAAAGTGAGTGGGAGCGTAGTTGTATTCCTAGTGTTGTATTTCGATGACATACTTCTGATCAGGAATGATATACCGAACTTTCAGTCGGTAAAGACTTGGTTATCCAAGTGCTTCTCCATGAAGGACTTACGAGAAGCAGCCTACATCCTTGGAATAAAGATCTATCGTGATAGATCGCGTAGGTTACTTGGCCTAAGTCAGAGTGCATATATTGACAATGTACTAAAAAGATTCAGAATGGAAGAATCTAAGAAGGGATTTCTTCCGATGTCACATGGTGTTTATCTCTCTAAGGAATTGTGTCCTAGAACACAAGATGAGAGAGATAGGATGAAGAGGATCCCATATGCATCAATAATTGGATCCATCATGTATGCCATGCTATGTACATGGATTGATGTCTCATATGCTTTAAGCACTTGTAGTAGATATCAATTGGATCCAGGTGAGCGTCACTAGATGGCTGTCAAGAATATTCTTAAGTGCCTAAAGAGGACTAAGGATATGTTCTTGGTTTATGGAGGGGAAGATGAGCTCACTGTAAGAGGATACAGTGATGCTAGTTTCCAAACGGACAAAGATGATTATTGATCACAATCAGGGTTTGTATTTTGTCTCAATGACGGTACAGTGAACTGGAAGAGCTCCAAGCAAAGTACTGTAGCGGACTCTGCAATGGAGGCTGAGTATATTGCATTGTCAGATGCGGCCAAGGAGGCAGTCTGGATTAAGAAGTTCATTACTGAACTTGGTGTGGTTCCTACAATTGTTGACCCTATAGACATCTATTATGACAACAATGGAGCAATTGCTCAAGCCAGGGAACCACAGTCTCATCAGAAGTCCAGACACATACTTAGACGATTCCATCTCATCAAAGAGATAGTTGAGAGGAAAGACGTGCAGATTAGTAAAGTGCATACTGACGACAATCTTGCAGATCCACTAACAAAGCCTCTGTCGTAGCAAAAGCATGAAAGGCACTTGAGATCATTTGGTATTAAATACATGAATGATTGGCTATAGTGCAAGTGGGAGATTGTTAAAGTAGATGCCCTAGAGCCTATCAATTATTATAGAATTGACTCTTTGTAATAATGTTCATTAATCAATAAAAGGCATTTAATTCTATATCGCGTAAATCATTATTATTGCAATAGGTATTGATATATGTCCTTAGAATGGTAGAACCGTGACGAGGGGATCAAGTGTTTCAAACCTTGATAGTGAGAACCCTATGAGCACATATGGTGGCCATTCTAGAAACATTCGTAGCCCCAGTATTATTCTGAAGTAAGGGCACGAATAATACGGTAAGGCTATCATAGTGTTGAACGACCCTGTCAAAAGGGAGTGACTGATCTCACTTGTCAAGGTTGTTTGGTGACAACCTGGTGTAACACATGGATGCTTGTTGTAGGCGGATATACCGCAGCAAGTTCACTAGACTGACCCACCAGAGGATTCCATATGGATGGTAACTCCAGTGTCTATAGAACAAGTCCTCTAACGGATGGTGGTGCATGTGATCCTTAGACTTGAGATCACCAGAGCGCCTGGTGCAGTTTGACACTAGCCTAACGCAGTTCTATTCAAAGCTGTCAATACGGTGGTGATTGGTTGCATCAAGGAGTGTATCAAGACTATGGTGGATTTACAAAGGATTCATCACTCCCGGATACGGGAGAAGTTATCTCACAGCGCAATTCAGTATATGGCAATGACACTAAAACTATGGCCATAGTAGGATTGAGTTGTTGCTCTATCCGGATTATAATACAGGTCATTGGTCCAGAAATTGAATACATAATATCGAGAGTAATCAGAGGTTGACACTATTTCTATGCCTTCATCTCGTCGAGATACAGTATGATGAAAGGATTGAATTGTACAGTAACCATATCATTGACAGGTAGCTACTTTGCTGAATGTGAATCTATCGGGTGGCCATGATGCCTTGCTAGGGGCCAATCTTGGTCTTTGTATTAGTGAGACGATTAATTAGTGTTAATCGCGATACTATACACCGCCGGTATGATGAGGAGTCTATGGGTCACACACATAGAAGATAATTTAAGAGTCAGGAAGAAAGAAGGGCGTTTTCATCTTTTTAGGCGAAAGGGTATTTTGATAATTTCACAGTGCAATTAAATTTGCTGAGGTCGTAGCCTTTATTTAATTTATTAGGAAAATTAAATAAGTGAAATTACGTTTAAATATGTGTTTGCATATATTTAAATAAATTATCATTATTGTTAAATGTTAATATATATATTAAATATATATTAATTGATTTTAATTGAAGATAATGATGAATTAAAATAAATATCTAATTGGGAGTGTTTGGAAACATGGGGTGTTTGGGTTGGAGCCCAAGCCTATTCCATAAGGGAATAGGGCAACTAAAATATGACTATAAAAGAAAAAGGTGTGTGTGTGTTTTAATTAATGATTCATTCTTTGATTGAGAAAGAAAACACATAACCCCAAAAACACTCTCTCCCACGCCACATTGCTATTTTGCTTTGAAATCAAATTCTTTTGATTTTTCTTCTTGTTTCTTAAAGCTAAGGAGGATCGAGCAAATCCCTCCTTAGTTCTTTGTGATTGTCTTCGTGTGGACTACGTGGGTTTTGATCGTACACTTGGGTCGGTAGCAAAACGTTCAAGGACAAAGTTGGAGGAGCCTCCAAACGTGCGTAAGATTATTGAACCTTGAATCTGATTTTCTCTAGATTTAATTTATATACTATATAAATTGTGATATTATACCCGGATCTTGGTTCTAAGGAACGATCCATGTCATTTATGTTTTTCTGTTTTCCGCTACGTAAGTGGGTCGTTCACTATCAAGTACCCTATTCAAAATGTATACAGATGTTTTAAGAGCTTCACTCCATTGGTTTTGAAGGTAATTAGAGTTACATATCATATTTCTAACCATGTCCATTAGAGTACTATTCCTTCTTTTAGCAATGCCATTTTGATTTGGCGATCCAAGCATAGTATATTGTGCTTGAATACCTTGCTCTTGAAGATACCGTGCAAACGGACCAGTTGATTGACCGTATTCTACGGTTCTACCGTAATATTCTCCACTTCTATCTGATCTTACTATTTTGATCATTTTTCCCATTTGTTCTCTACTTCTGTCTTGTATATCTTAAAAGCATTTAATGCTTCGTCTTTATGATGTAAAAGGTAAAGATACATAAATCTTGAATGGTCATCAATGAAAGAGATAAAATATCTTTGATCCTTTAGACAAGGTGTGAACGGTCCACAAATATTAGTATGTATGATTTCTAAGATCTCATTCAATCTTCTGGCACCGCTTTTGTTTGTTTGGTAATTTTTCCCTTTATACAGTTGATACAAGGATTAAAATTGGTGTAATCAAGAGTCTCAAGTGCCCCATCATTTTCCAACCATTTAATTTTTTCAACTGATATATGTCCCAAACGTCAGTGCCATAAATTTCGAGATTTATCATTCAAATATAATCTTTTAGTGCCAGTATGATTAATAGAAAGTAAATTACTTTCAAATGTTGGATCTAAATTTAAGACAAACAAATCATTTAATAAAGAACCATGACCTACAATTAGATCATTTTTGCAAATACAAAAATTAGAGTAACTAAAAATAACTTCATTACCTTCATAAGTTAATTTAGATACAGAAATTAAGTTCTTTTCAAAAGTAGGAACTTAAAAAGTGTTCTTTAAATCCAACACATCTCCAGAATCAAGCACTAATCTATGAACTCCTATAGCTTCAACTTGAGAAATAGTCTTGTTTCCAGCAAAAACGTATTTCTCATTTTGCCTAGGAGTTCTTGTCTATGGGAAACCCTGCAAAATGGTGGCAACATGAATAGTAGAACCAAAATCAATCCACCAGTTATTAGAATGAGTATCTAATAAATTATATACATAACATACCATAGACAGAAGATCACCTGTATCTTTCTTGTCAATCCCTTTCTTCACTAGCCACTACTTGAACTTTGAGCAATCCTTCTTCAGATGTCATTTCTTCTTGCAGAAAAAACATTTAGGAGAACTTTAATGCCTGATGACTTCATTGGCATCTCCCCCTTATAATTTTTAAAAGATTTGCCCTTAGAGCTGCTGGTTGTAAGGTGTGAACTTTCTATACTGTAACGTCCACATCGAGGTACGTAGCTTTATTTATGCCCTAATACCCTTAGTTGAATTTTGTTAAAGTTATCTTGAACAAGTGTGAAGAAAATTCCTTAAAATTCCATTAGGGGTAAAATGGTATTTTCACTCATAATTAGTTGAAAAAGTGGGGAGTGAAAACAAGTAGAATAACATGGAGAAGTTAATAAAAATAAAGGCATTTTGGTAATTGATTAAGGGACATAGATGGAATTTCATAGAAAGTACAAGGGTAAAATAGGAAACTATAAATAATATTTTGTTATATCGAGAGTTGAAGAATGAAACCCTAGCCATTTCTTCTCCTCCACTCATACCACCTTCCACCCAAGCTCTCTCAAATTTCTTCAATCCTTTTTCAAGGAAATTCGATTTGACAGTGTGCTTCTCTAGCCGCATTGACGTTCTGTAGCCATCTGTTGTAAGTTATTTCTTTCCTTACTTATAGTAGATGAGTTAATTGAGTTGATTAAAAGTGTTGGTGTTATGTAGATGAGACGTAGAACTCGAGCAGGCAGTAAAAAGGCAATGAGTACAGGTGAACCTTCCAACCCTTCAGAATCTACTCCCCTTATCCTCGATGAAGCGAGGATCCGTAATATTAAACAACAAGTCTTGCTAGAAAATCGGGGAGATCGATACCCGAAAGAGTTGAGACCCCAATTATTGTACTGACCCCCAGAGAGGAGAGAAAGAGAGAGAGGCCAGCACCCCCAATAGTGCAGAATCATATTGAGCCGATATATGGGTTGCCTAGTCAACATCAGCCGTCAAAATTCAGGGGTACGACAGACCCAATAGTGGCAGAAGAATGGTTTAGACCTGTGGAGCGTACGATGACACTTTTCCTTATAATAGACAGGGAGAAGATTCAGAATGCAAACTTCTTGTTTAGGGGTGATGCTCGTATATGGTGGGAATTGATGGAGGATACCCACGATATAGCCTCGATGACTTGGGGAGACTTCAGAAGATTGCTTGAGGCAGAATGTAGAATAGTTGATCGAGTTCATGAAAAGATTCAGGAGTTTATCAGTTTGCAACAAAGGACTAGTTCAGTGAAAGAATATTTAGTGAAATTTAATTCCCTGGCAAGGTTTGCGCCAGGTGTAGTGAGTACACCAGAATTCAGAAGGGATAAGTTCGTGCATGGGCTGAAACCAGAAATAGCCCAAGATATGATGGTCGGTGCCCAACCCCCTTAGACATACAGTGAAGCTTTGGAACGAGCCTTACAAGTAGAAATATTTGTGAATAAGCTAATCCCAGCAACTCCATCAACAGTAGCCCCTAGTGTTCCACCTCCTGCTCCACAAAGAGATAGAGTTGATGCCCCCACTAATAGAGAGGTGAGAAATAAGAACAGAGTTCAACCCAAGAAGAACATGAGGGATTGGCAGAATAAAAGGCCGAGAATTTTTGAAGTTCCCCAGTGCCAGAAGTGTGGAAGAAATCATTCTGGGGAGTGTCTTAAAGATTTGGGCCGAAATGTATGCTATAGATGCCGGCAGCCAGGGTATATGATGAGAGATTGCAAAGCCCCTCCTATACCCACAGCGCAGACACCTAGAGGTACTAATGCCCGAGTGTTTACAGTAGCTCAAAATGAAGCTGAAGCTAGCCTATCCACAGTTACCGATCAATTATTATTTCACTCAGTTCCCCTTTATGCATTAATTGATTGTAGAGCCACACATTCATTTATTACACATGAGATTTTAGAGAGATTAGGTTTGAAACCTATTAGAGTGGATTGTCCCATTAAGATAGCATTACCGAATGGTGTTAGTGTAGTAACTCAAGAGATACTTCCAGGGGAGTTCGTAGTGATCCATGGAAGGGAGTTGCTAGTGGATTTGATAGTGTTTGATATGCCTGATTTTGATGTTATTTTGGGCATGGATTTCCTAGGGAGATTTGGAGTAGAGATTGATTGTTGGAAGAAGAAAGCAAGATTTAATCTTGATGATGGTGATAAGTTTAATTTTGGCGAAGGTCACCAGCTTAGTATGTTAATTAGCAGTGTAAATGCCAGAAAGATGCTAAGAAAAGGGTACTTGGGGTATATTGCTCATGTAGTGCACGGTAGTGATATCCCACAACTAGAAATTCAGAATGTGCTAGTAGTCCAGGAGTTTTTAGATGTATTTCCAGAAGATTTGTCGGATTTAGCATTGAACTGGCACCAAGGACAGCACCAATTTCTAAAGCCCCTTATTGGATGGCCCCAGTCGAGCTTCAGGAACTCTTGGACAAGGGTTTTATTCGACCTAGCCATTCTCCTTGGGGTGCTCCAATTTTGTTTGTGAAGAAGAAAGTTGAATCTCTACAGATGTGTATAGATTACAGAGAGTTAAATAAAGTGACAGTTAAGAATAAATAACTGTTACCTTGCATAGATGATTTGTTTGATCAGCTGAAAGGAGCAATCGTGTTTTCAAAGATTGATTTGAGATCGGGTCATCACCAAGTAAGGGTTGCAGAGCAAGATATCGTTAAGACTGCTTTTCAGACCAGATATGGGCATTATGAGTTTGTGGTGATGCCTTTCGGGTTAACCAATGCCCCAACAGTTTTTATGGACTTAATGAATCGGGTGTTTCAGGATTGTCTTGATCGATTCATAGTGGTGTTTATTGATGATATCTTGGTTTATTCTAAGATAGAAGAGGAGCATGAAGAACACCTAAGATTTGTACTATAGCGATTGCAAGATAAGAAGCTGTTTGCCAAATTTTCTAAGTGTGAGTTTTGGCTAGATCAAGTTATCTTCCTAGGCCATACCGTCTCAAAGGAGGGTATATCAGTGGATCCAAGTAAGGTAAAGGCAATTCTGGAATGGCAACAACCGAAGACAATAAAGAAAGTTAGAAGTTTCTTGGGGGTAGCAGGCTACTATAGGCGATTTATAGCAGGGTTTGCTCAGTTGGCTAAGCGGCTTACAACTCTCACCAAACAGAGAACACCTTTCATATGGTCAATGCCCATGAAGAAAGTTTTCAAGAGTTAAAAAGAAGATTGACCACAGCTCCTATTCTTGTGTTACCACAGGACAGTGTAGATTATGATATTTACACAGACGCCTCATTTTAGGGACTTGGTGTAGTATTGATGCAGTTAGGTAGAGTAATAATCTATGCTTCTCGACAGTTAAAAGAGTACGAGACGAGATACCCTACGCATCATCTAGAGTTGGCTGCTGTAGTTTTTGCACTCAAAATATGGAGGCATTATTTGTACGGAGCAAAGAGTAACATTTATAAGGATCATAAGAGCTTGAAGTACTTCTTCACCCAAAGAGAGTTGAATATGAGGTAGAGGAGATTGTTAGAGCTGGTAAAGGTTTATGATTGTGAAATTAATTATCAACCAGGAAAAGGCAATGTAGTAGCTGATGCCTTGAGTAGAAAGGCCTACTTGTCTCAACTCATAAGACAGAAAGAGTTATTAGGAGAGTTGATAAAGGACCAGATAGAGGTAATACCGGGAAGGCTTGCCAGGTTAGACATTCAGCCTACTTTGCTGGAAGAGATTAAAGAAAAATAAGTTGTTGATGAGTGATGTTAGAAAATAAGTCAGCAAGTGAGTGAAGGCAAGATATCAGAATTCCACCTGTTAGATGGTGTCCTCCGTTTCCGGAATCGTATATGCATTCCCCAAGATGTTGAGTTGAAGAGAAAGATTCTTACAAAGGCTCATGATACACCATATACTGTTTATCCTGGGGCAACCAAGATGTATCAAGATTTAAAGAAAAGTTATTGGTGGCCAGGTATGAAGAGAGATATTGGAGATTATGCGACTAAGTGTTTGGTTTGCCAACAGGTGAAAGCAGAACACCAAAAACCATCAGGTTTGCTTCAGCCACTCAGCATTCCGGAATGGAAATGGGAAAGTATATCAATGGATTTTATCATAGGCCTTCCAAGAGTTCAAAAAGGGTATAATGCGATATGGGTGATAGTAGACAGATTGACTCTATGGTATGCCCAAGACCATAGTGTCAGATAGAGATTCCAGATTTGTTTCGGCTTTTTGAACCCGTCTATAGAGAAACTTGGGTACCAAATTGGCATTTAGTACAGCATACCATCCTCAGACAGATGGCCAGACTGAGATATCAAATTAGATAGTTGAGGATATGTTGAGAGCATGTTGTATGGATTATAAAATGACTTGGCATGAGATGTTACCATTGGTGGAGTTTGCCTATAATAACAGTTATCAGTCTACAATTAAGACTGCTCTTTATGAAGCCTTGTATGGTAGGCGACGTAGATCTCCATTGCATTGGGATGAGGTAGGAGAGAAAGATGAGTTACAAACAGCTCTTAGGCCGGAGATAACCCAGAAAATGATAGAAGATATCTAGTTGATCCAATGTAGAATGAAGCAAGCTCAAGATAGACAAAAGAGCTATGCAAATTTAAAGAGTTAAGACATGGAATTTGTAGTGGGTGATAAAGTGTTTATTAAAGTTTCCCTTTATAAGCGGGTAATACATTTTGGCGGTAAAGGAAAGTTAGCAACTAGATACATTGGCCCATTTGAAGTGTTGCAACGAGTTGGAAAGGTAGCTTATAAGTTGGCGCTACCACCTAATATGGATAGGGTGCACAATGTGTTCCATGTTTCAATGCTTTGAAGATATGTCAGTGATCCCTCCCATATACTAAAAGTAGAAGAAGTGGACTTAGAAGAGAATCTCGTTTATGAGGAGCAGCCAGTACAGATCTTAGACAGAAAGATTAAAGAGCTCTGAAACAAAAGTATTCCACTCATAAAAGTCTTATGGAGGAATCATAAAGTAGAAGAAGCAACATAAGAAGTAGAGCAAGATATGCGGAACCGCCATCCTGAGTTGTTCGTTTGAATTTCAGGGACGAAATTCTTGTAAGGGGGGAGAATTGTAACGACATCGAGGTACGTAGCTTTATTTATGCCCTAATACTCTTAGTTGAATTTTGTTAAAGTTATCTTGAACAAGTGTGAAGAAAATTCCTTAAAATTTATTAGGGGTAAAATGGTCTTTTCACTCATAATTAGTTGAAAAAGTGGGAAGTGAAAACAAGTAGAATAACATGGAGAAGTTAATAAAAATAAGGGCATTTTGGTAATTGAATAAGGGACATAGATGGAATTTCATAGAAAGTGCAAGGGTAAAATGGGAAACTATAAATAATATTTTGTTATATCAAGAGTTGAAGAATGAAACCCTAGCCATTTCTTCTCCTCCATTCATGCCACCTTCCACCCTAGCTCTCTCAAATTTCTTCAACCTTTTTCAAGGAAATTCATTGATCTTGGTTTATTTTTAGTGGAATTTCAATCTCAAGCATCCTTAGGTATGATCCTTGCACTAAGATATGAGATTTAATTTTTAAAGTGTTAAATTCTTATGATTTGTGTTCATAGGATTTAAGAGAAAGAGAGTTGAATGAAGGAAGACTACTAAAGTGTTGGATTGCTCACATCCAAGGTAAGTAAATCCAACCCTAGTTATGATTGGAGTAATACTGTGTAGAGAATTTCTTTTATGCATGTATGTGCTTATATATGAAGAATTGTTGATGGAATGGATGTTGAATGATGGTTAGAATTTATCCATGGGAAGTAGTGTTTGTGTACTTGATGTTTGATGAGAGTTTGGATGAATTATGGAAGAATTGGAGTAGAATTTATGGAGTGTGAATCCTGGACAGGTTTGACGTTAATCTTGGTGTGTTTTATTCCAAATTTTGGTGGCTTAGAAGAGAGGTAGAAGTGTAGCCAAATTAGAGTTGATGTGTGCATATAAATTGTTTGATGAAATGTCAAAGAGAAGTGCATGTATGAGTATGATTATTTGTTATCTTGAGATGAGTTTGTAGATGGTAGAGAATGACATGTTCACATTCCATATTGCATTATTGCATCCAAACAAGTGAATTTAGAAAGAATAATAAGCATAAGCCCATCTACATGCATACATACTCATAAGAGCATTAAACAGCATTAAAGAACAAATAGAAAGAAATGAGAAATATTAAAGAAGTTCAAATCTGAAATTTTATTTAAAGAAGTGTAAAAAGATAAAAGAAGAGAAGGTTGTTGCGATGGGGAACCCGTGAGTGACATAGCCCCGCATGCACGCCGCCTTTAGTGAGCGGCCTCAGAATCAGAAAGAAGAATTGTATAGTCCATTAGAAGTGCATGTGGATGAGGACTGTACCCAGAATTAGGGAATACACTCACACGGCCAGGGTTCCAAATCCATGCCTCAACCGAGTCCAATCGGCAAGAAAGAAAGAATAGAAAAGAAAAGAAAGAATAGAAAGAAAGAAAGAATAGAAAAGAAAAGAAAAGAAAAAATAGAAAGAAAAGAAAGGATAGAAAGAAAGACTAGAAAAGAAAGAAAGAAAGGAATATAGAGAAAAGAAACAGAATAAGAATAAGAAAAGTAGACAAAAATAGACAAAAGAATGCACATCCTATGCATTTGTGCACTTGCATCATACCTATGCATGATACTGTTAGAGTAGATGCCCTAGAGCCAATCAATTATTGTAGAATTGACTATTTGTAATAATGTTCAGTAATCAATAATAAAAGGCATTTTATTTTATATCGCGTAAATCATTATTATTGCAATATGTATTGATATATTTCCTTAGAATGGTAAAACCGTGATAAGAATGCAAAATGACATATTTACTCCCCTTAATGTCTAGTCTTTTATACTTATTTGTTTCCTAAATGTACTCATTATTATTCTATTTTGATTTAGGATGCAAATGGAGGCGTTAAATGCAAAACGGAACTAATTAGGTGAATTTGGACAATTTTGACATTGCTCCGTAATCTAGGTATAACGCTCTCATCCGAGCTCTGATTGAGATGATTCAAAATTCTGTGGAACCCTAAGAAAGAGATCTACAACTTTCATGTTTTTAGTTTGGAGAGATACTCGCTGCATCAAGGTTATAATTGGGCTTGAAGTTGACACACCTGCACTGCTGACGTTCTGGAACATTCTGCCCTATCATGCAAGTCAATTAGACAGTTTATTATTGGAAGATTTGAAGACCTATTACACGCAAGTTACAGCTGGACACACCACTTTCCTATTTTATTTTAGGACTTTATTTTATTTTCAATTAATTAGAATCAGATTAGGATAAATGTTATTTTAGGATATTAGAATATTTTGAGGAGATTTAGTAGAATTCAAATACTTCAATTTGAATTGGATATCTTTAAGAGGAGAGAGAGATCAGATGGGGGAAGAAAACACACATGCCTCTCTTTCTCTCTTTTGGAATTTTTCTTTTCCTTTGAGTTTTTGATTATGGCCATGAGCGACTAAACTTTCATAACTTGGTCGAAGGAAACGGAGACCTCGGAATAAATAAAACTGTGAGATCTAATTTAATTTTTTAGTGTTCAATTTATGTTTTGAGTATTGAATGTTCTTCTATGCATATTGTCATGATTGTTGCGTTTAATTACTAGGAGGCCTACTAGTTTATTATTTGTTACAATCTACTGCTAAGTTAGATATCAAATCTGTAATTGTTTGATCCCTTTAACTTTTGAAGCAATTAGGTTTTAAGAATTTGCTGCGTCAGGAATTATTAAGTCTCAAGAAGAACATTCAACTAAATTAAATACAACCGCTTGAGTTTGTGTTGTTTAGCTTCATCGATCTCTCTAGTTCCTAAGGCTGCCACTAGATTAAATCTTTAGCGCTTGTCTATGGTTGTTTAGTAGTAAGATTAATTAGATCACTTGTTTCCTAATTAATTACAACTAAGGAAAGGTAGGAAAATAGTTCCAACGGTGAATATTCAAGGTATGAATTGATTTATATTTGCATCGATGATCAGTTGTAAGATTTCGATGGTGGATGTTGACTTAGACCAAGTTTTGTTATTTTGATTGATTTCGGTAATTTAGGTTGAATTTCTTTTCCTGAAATTATTTCTGTTTTTACTCAAATCCCCTCTATACTGGTTCACGTAACATAAAACTCGGCTAGACACTCTCCGTGGGAACGATCCCTACTCACACTACTACGTGTATTTTTAGGGTTTTAATTCTGGGTGCCTACGATAGCACACCAAACCGTGACGAGGGTATCAAGTGTTTCAAATCTTGATAGTGAGAACCCTATGAGCACATATGGTGGCCATTCTAGAAACGTCCATAGCCCTAGTATTATTCTGAAGTAAGGGCACAGATAATACGGTAAGCCTATCATAGTGTCGAATGACGTTGTAGAAAGGCAGTGACTGATCTCACTTGTCAAGGCTGTTTGGTGACAACCTGGTGCAACACATGGGTGCTTGCTATAGGAGGATATACCGCAGCAAGTTTACTAGACTGACCTACTAGAGGATTCCATATGGATGGTAACCCCAATGTCTATGGAACAAATCCTCTAACGAATGGTGGTGTATGTGATCCTTAGACTTGAGATCACCAGAGCGCCTTGTGCACTGATTGGCACAGTTTGACACTAGCCTAATGCAGTTCTATTCAAAGCTGTCAATACGGTGGTGATTGGCTACATCAAGGAGTGTATCAAGACTATAGTGGATTGACAGAGGATTCATACTCCCAGGTACGGGAGAAGTTATGTCACGGCGTAATTTATTATATGGCAATGACACTAAAACTGTGGCCACAGTGAGATTGAGTTGTTGCTCTATCCGAATTATAATACAAGTCATTGGTCTAGAAACTGAATACATAATATCGAGAGTAACCAAAGGTTGACACTATTTCCATGCCTTCGTCTCGTCGAGATAACGTATGATGAAAGGATCGAATTGTACGATACCCATATTGTTGACAGGTAGCTACTTTGTTGAATCCGAATCTATCGAGTGGCCATGATGCCTTGCTAGGGCTAATCTTGGTCTATGTATTAGTGAGACGATTAATTGGTGTTAATAGCGATACTATACACTGCCGGTATGATGAGGAGTCTATGGGTCACACACATATAAGATAATTTAAGGCTCAGGGAGAAAGAAGGGGCGTTTTTGTCTTTTTAGGTGAAAGGGTATTTTGGTAATTTCACAGTGCAATTAAATTTGCTGAGGTCATAGCCTTTATTTAATTTATTAGAAAAATTAAATGTGTGAAATTACGTTTAAATATGTGTTCGCATATATTTAATTAAATCATCATTATTGTTAAATGTTAATATATATATTAATTGATTTTAATTGAAATAATGATGAAATAAAAATGCATTCGGAACCCTAGCCATGTGAGTGGGTACAGTCCTCATCTACATGCATTTCTATCAGACTGTACAACTCTTCTTTTTTATTCTGAGGCCGCTCACTAAAGGTGGCATGCATGTAGGTAAATTCTGTTGGTACAGTTCTCATCCACATACACTTCTAACGAACTGTACACTTACTTTTTTCTGATTCTAAGGCCGCTCACTGAAGGCGGCGTGTATGTGGGACTATTCTTCTATGTCACTCACGGGTTCCCCATCGCAACAACCTTCTCTTCTCTTATCTTTTTTACTTTCTTTCTTTTTCTTTATTCTTTACTATTCTCATCCATGAGTATGTGCATGGAACTATGCTCATTCTTTACTATTCTTTCTAAATGCAAATGTGAGAACGTGAGAATGCATTATGGCATATAAAAATATCATTAGAGAACTAATATTTTCTACCAACAACATTCCCATACTTGAAATCAATCATAGATTATTAGACTAAAAAATATTTTGAGGTAGTCATTCTGCACAGGTCATATTCAAGAAGGCATATCTCGAGTTATACACATCGGATTGCTACGATCTTGGTCTTGTTTTAAAGCTTACAGATAGGGCTACAACTTCTATGTTTAGGTCTTAACCCAGTTCAATCGGTAAGATACCCAAATATCACTCAGAAAGTCACGACTGTGACAGGGCAACCATGGTAACATGTTTTCTCTTAGGATTTTCATCAAACAAATTGCATGCATACTCAAACTCTATTTGGCTACACTTCTACTTCTTTCTCAAGCCACCAATATTTGGAGCAAAACTCTATTAAATCAACACTAAACCTAGCCAGGAAACTACACTCCATAAAGTCTACTCAAACTCTTTCTAAATTCAACCAAACTTCCATCAAACACCATATAGGCAAAGTCTACATTCTCATGGCTGAATTTTAATTATCATCAAGTATCAATCTCATCAAAACTTCTCAAAAACATAAGCACATACATACATGTACAAATCTCTACAAACTTACTCAAATCAAACTTAGGGTTGGATTTACTTACCTTGATCTTGGGTAGTTCCACACTAGCAACTCTCTCTATGGGTAGATCTCCTCTTCTTCTTAAACCCTAAGCATATAACTATAAGAATTCAACACTTTAAAAATTAATCTCACATCATATTGCAAGAACGCTTACCTTTGGATGCTTAGGATTGAATATCTACCAAAATCCAACCAAAAATCCTCTAATTGCCTTGGAAATTTGATGAAGAAAATGAGAGAATTTTGAGATGAAAGTGGCATGTGAGGGAGTAGAGAATGATAGAGTTTTCAAGAATGAACTCAAAATATCTCATTTATTACTTCTACTTTCCCATTTTTCCCTTGCACTTTCTATGAAATTCCATCTATGTCCCTTAGTCAATTACAATAATGCCCTCATTTTTATTAACTTCCTATGAAATTCTATCTCTTTTCACTCCCCACTTTTTCAACTAATTATGAGTGAAAAGACCATTTACCCCTAATGAAATTTTAAGGCATTTTCTTTACACTTGTTCAAGATACCTTTAACAAAATTCAACTAAGGGTATTAGGAAATACGTAAAGCTACGTACCGCGATATGGGCGTGACATTACCTCAAGTTACAATCTACTTCTTAATAGAAGTGGATGTAACTATTTATAACTAAGTGGCAGTCAATGGCCAATTACATAGTTATCACACTTTCTAAGCATACATCCAATCAAAAAGTACACATAAAATATCATAATAAAAATTTAAGAACTATAAAATGTAATAGTACCCAGCAGCGCGTCAATTGATGGCGCCAAAGAGGAAGATTCGGGTTCTAATGCCATACATCGCTAGTTCGACCTTAATCTCCGATTTACATGGTTGATTTTGGAGTCGATATGACCATGATTGTAGGGACAAAGTGGCTTCGATAGATAATGTTGGGAAATAACACAGAATAACATATATTCTAATCTCATCCCAAGATCATGTTCATAGTCACCCATTGCAATCACATTTTACATATAAACAAACTACAATGAATTTACACAGCATAAATACCTCTTCTCCTTATCTCTGAAGTAAAAACTGAACCTGGAAGAATCAACTGCGTAGAGTATTTTCTTTTCAATTTTAGAAAGAGAGAGCGTGTTTTTTCTTTGTGTATTGGTGAGTAACCTTACTAAAAGGAAAAAACTTTCTTTTTATATGGGAGCGGTTCGTGAGAAACTGCCTTTGGCAGTTTCCACTTCTCACACCCCTTTATCATGTGTGTACTTATCCAATATCTCCCACTCACACATGATGGGACTATCTCTCTGTGTGCTTCTTTAAGGTTCATACTTTAGTAAATATGCCGTGTGACCATGCATACTTCAAGAGTACGTTAGTCATATATCTGTTAGGAATATATAACTTCTCGAATTGTGAAACTCAGGTTGTATGTTGTATGCAATACCCTAAATTATTTATCACATTTTTCTAACAATCTCATTTATAATAAATATCTGTTGTATACATAATTATGTCCTGTCTTTACATAAAAGTAAACATAATTGGTCGATCAATGAATACACGTGATTATAGTGTTATAATTCAAAATCGTAATCTTCCTCTTTTCTCGATCCTTGCAACTTTCATTTAACTTGCTTTTCTAGAAATGTCCCAACAGATTGAATTTATCTTAATCCTTTGGTAACACTCTAAGATAGCAATCATTAAATGAGGTTTTCAAGAAACACAATAGAGTAATAAGGGTATTCTATGAGATTTTATTCTTAAAAAGCTCAGGGTCTCACACAATGTTAAAGTTGAGATTTTGACTTTCATTACCCCTTTGGTCAATGTTTTGCACATGTGGTATGAATCACACGCTACAGCATTTCCTCCTTTCCCATGGAGTGCATGTCTCTTTTCTTGTAAATGCTGTACAGATTTTAGTTCAGACATGCCTAATGTCTAACTTGAGTTCACTTTACATACTTTTAATTCATCAGAACTCTAATCTGGCAATTAGACAGATAAAGTGATCATTTATCACTTGTGGTCACATTTCATTATGACATTATTTTAATTCTCGTTTTAGGCGACGTCAAACATTTTAAGCTTGACTCTCTATTATCACCTAGATAATAAGCTTAAAATCGTCTCATCTCCATTCCTACGAAGTAATGGAGGCGATTGCCTGTGTGAGAAGGCCAATCTTTTAACTGTCCGACATGCTTTTCAAAATAGACATATATAATATTTACATAACTAATATGTATATATATGCTCCTTCATGTATGTTCCATAATAATCGAAATTGAGCATTGACAATATTGTTATTTAATATTGATAAGACAAATGTGAACAATTTTGGGAAATCTCAAAGTATGAGTACATTCAACACCTACGTAAGCCTAGAGATCTAACATGTCTATTGAAAGTATCTCTTGGTATAGGCTTTGTGAATGGATCCGCAACCATGTCATGCGTAGATATGTACTTCATGTTCACCTCCTTTTGTGCCACCAAGTCTCGCACAAAATTATATTTGATATCTATGTGTTTCGTTTTACCATGATATTTGGGATCCTTAGTGTATGCTATTGCTGCTTGACTATCACAGTTTATTCTTACTGGTTCAATAGCAACATTAATTATTCCCAGATGATTCATGAACCGTCTCAACCAAACGGCTTCTTGCACTGCAGCTGAAAATGCTACAAACTCAGCCTCCATTGTAGATAAGGCTATGCATGATTGTTTTTTACTGCTCCAAGATATGGCCCCGCCATTTAGTAAGAAAACATATCCGGAAGTAGATTTCCTCTCATCTAAATCTCCTCCCCAATCAGCATCGGTGTAGCCTCTCAAGTGTAAATCATTTCCTTGATAACATAATGAGTAATCAGCTGTCCCTTTTAGATATCTTAAGATTCTCTTCACTGCTTTCCAATGTGCTTGTCCTGGGTCGGACTGGTATCTACTTACCAACCCAACGGCATAACAGATGTCGGCTCTAGTGCACATCATGGCGTACATGAGACTTCCAACAGCACTTGTATAAGGAACATTCTTCATTTGTTCCTTTTCTTGTGGAGTCTTCGGACACATTTTACGACTTAAAGTCTCGCCTTTCGCGATAGGGTTGTCTATGGGTTTACAATCTTGCATATGAAATCGTTCAAGAATTTTCTTAATGTATGGTTCTTGTGAAAGAGATACTAATTTTCTTGAGCGATCTCTTGAAATCTTGACTCCAAGAATATATGCAGCTTCACCCATATCTTTCATCTCAAAATGAGATGATAACCATCCTTTGATTTCATTGACAAATCCCTTATCATTTCCAGCTATAAGTATATCATCAACATATAATGATAATATAACAAATTTGTTATTGGATCTCTTTGTATATACACAATGATCTTCATTTATCATTTTGAAATCATACGACATTATCGCATTATGAAATCGAATATACCACTGTCTTGAGGACTGCTTGAGGCCATAAATTGACTTTAAAAGTCTACACACTTTGTGTTCTTGACCTTCTCTAATAAAACCTATTGGTTGATCCATATAGATTTCTTCTTGTAATTCTCCATTGAGAAAAGCAGTCTTTACATCCATTTGATGCAATTCAAGATCCATGCTAGCAACTATAGCTAGAATAAGTCGAATTGAGGTAAACCGTACAACAGGTGAAAAAGTTTCTTCATAATCTATTCCTTCTTGTTGTGTATACCCCTTCGCGACTAAGCGAGCTTTGTATCTTTCAATACTGCCATCAGCTTTACGCTTGATTTTGAGAACCCACTTGTTCCCAATGGCTTTGCGTCCTTTCGGTAAATCAACCAATTCCCATACTTGGTTTGATTTCATAGACTCCAATTCTTCTTCCATTGCTTTCATCCATTTTTCCTTAGAAGGGCAATTGAGAGCCTCATTTACATTCCTTGGCTCTTCGTCATCTTGTGGAGTAACTAGAAAAATTTCCCCCTCAATCTCAAATCGTCGACGTGGAACTTGTTTCCTGTTTGATCGACGTATTGGAGATTGATTGGTGTTACTCCCACTTGGACCAGCTATCATAGTTGGATCACCAGTAGGGAATGATGGAGGATCTGAAACTGATTCATCAACTTCCATATTGCTCCCACTGGGATGTAGTATAACCAACTGATTGTCGGCAACAGAATTGCCTTGGTCTTGTGTTTCATATAGAAACAAGTCTTTACCTATCTCGCCCTTCTTAGGAAAATCGGTTTCTAAGAATGTGACATCTCGTGATTCAAACTCAGTGATGCTACCACTTTCTTGTTCTCCTATGAAGACGTATCCCTTTGAATGTTCTGAGTATCTTATGAAGATAAATTTCTTCCCCTTTGGACCTAATTTTCCATATTTATGGGAAGGATCATGAACATAGGCAGCACATCCCCATGGTTTTAGGAGACTCAATTCGGGTTTCCGATTTGTCCATAACTCATATGGTGTAGTAGTAATAGATTTGGATGGTACTCGATTGAGGATATATGTGGCAGTCAATAAGGCATCACCCCAAAAGGTGATGGGCAAGTTTGCTTGTGCCATCATAGACCTCACCATCTTAAGTAGGGTTATGTTTCTTCGTTCTGCAACACCATTTTGTTGCGGAGTTCTTGGAATAGTTTATTGATGTTCTATTCCCATTTCATCACAAAAATTTATGTACTGATCAGATAAATATTCATGACCTCGATCAGTTCGCAGAACTTTTATCTTTTTATCTAATTGATTCTCAACTAAGTTTTGAAACTTCTGAAAGCATTATAAAGCTTCTGATTTTTGAGAAATCAAGAAAACATAACCATATCGAGTGAAATCATCTATAAATGTGATGAAATAAACAGCCCCATGTCTAGCCCTCACATTCATTAGACCACATATATCAGAATGAATTAGTTGCAATGGAACTTTAGCTCTTATCGCTTTTTCAAATGGTTTTCTTGCTGTTTTTCCAGCTAGGCAATGTTCACAAGTAGTCAAGTCTACTTTTGTTAAGGATCCCAACAAGCCTTCTCTTGCTAGTATATTCATTCGTTGTTGGCCAATATGGCCAAGCTTTGCATGCCATACATTCACATCATCATTATTGGAAGATGTAATAAAGGAAAAACAAACATTACTATAATTATAAGCAACGTCAAGTACTATAAAACCATCCAAAATATAACCACAACCATAGTATGTTGTATCCAAAAATAAATGGACACCAGTACTAGAAAAGTTTAAATTAAAACCAAGTTTAATAAGTTCTAACACGGAAATCAAATTTCGACGAATATTGGGTGCATATAACACGTTATGTAGATATAGGATTCGACCTCCACGCATGATCAATTTGCATGTGCCGATCCCTTTAACTTCCACTTTTGAATTGTTACCTACATATATCAATTTTGTTTCTCGTGGTATTCGTCGAAATTCTATGAAAGCACTCCTGTCTTTTGCTATGTGGTCTGTTGCTGCTGAATCTACAGTCCACAAAGGATGAGATTCAGTTAGAAAAACAGAACTAGAAATATTTATATAACTTACTTGTGCAAACAAGTAATTTACCTTCTTCGGCTCGCTACAATCGCGAGCAAAATGTCCCTTGTTACCACAGTTATAGCATTTAACATTTGCCATATTTCTCTTCCTGGCAGGATGCTTTCCTTTTCCGTGTTTAAAAAACTTTCTCTTCTTCCCTTGAGCCTTATCATAATTGCCTTTTCTTTGGGATCCACCTTGGAATTTACGTTTAAATCCCTTCCCACCATGTGAACTGGAACCAGCCATATACACATTAGTATTTGCCTTACTCACATTAAGGCGATCTTCTTCTAGTTCCAAATGGTGTATGGCATCTTCTAAATTTCTGATGCCCTCATTATAGGTAAGGTGTATTTTCATATGTTCCCAATTTTAAGGCAATGATCTTATGACAGCTTGAACCTGTTGTTCATCAGTTAGGACATAACCTGCATCTCTCAACTCACTTATCATGTTTGACAAATGCCGTAAATGTACGCTTATAGTATGTTCAGGCTTCTTTTTATATGTGTCAAACTTGATAGTGAGTGACCGGAGTTTGGTAATGGATGTACCGCCAAACTTTGTAGCAAGGGCGGACCACATGTCCTTTGCTAATTCATAATCCCAGTACTTTTTCATGAGATCATTGTCCATGCTGCTCAACAAAGTGATGCAAGCAGTGGAATTCTTCTTCTTCTATATGCCATAAGCTACACGATCTCGTCTATGTTGAGTTGTGACTCCTTCTTCAGGCTCTTCCATGGTTGTAGTAGAGCTTCAAGAACCTCTTGTTCTTCCAAAACATATTGGATTTTTATGCTCCATATCTCATAATTGTCGCCATTAAATTTTTCTCCTTTATTAAGTTCGGCGACAATGTTCTTAGATGCAGATGCCATTTCTAAAAAATTACACATTGGATAATGCAAGTTATTCAATGCTCAGAACATACATATATATTTAATTAATTATATCAATAATAATTGTATATTAGATTTGGAATCAAAAGTTAACCATGTCAACAATCATCATCCAAAATTCCAATTTCCAATTTCCAATTATCATAGATATAATTAATTGCAATCCAAAAAATTATATTAAGACACAATTATATAAGTATAATTCAACATAAATTCACATAAAAAATGTTAAATTTTAATAATAATAATAATAAAAATAAATAAATAAAACTAATTCCATTATGTAAATAGAATTCAACATGTAATGAAATTAAAACAAACAATTTCCAAAAATAAAAATTAAGTGTACTGCCACATTCCTAAAACTGGGAAGGATCTGATAATCCTTATCCTAAGGTCTTTATATAACTTGTAATTAACCTTAGGCAAGGGAACTCCCAGTTTCTTGTGATGTCCTTTACAAGTGGAGACTCCTATAGATGCACCAGCTGTCTTTTTGGCACCCCAATCTACTCCTTGATGTAGTTGTTGACTAAACGTCTATAATTTTTATTGTCATCTTCAAAGTTTTGAACTTTCAGCTTGTTCCAAACCATATCAAGGAGATCAGCGAGATTAGGGTAACCAAGTGTCTCTCTTAGGACTTTGTATTTCGACTCATCTTCCTTTAACCCCCCCTATCCAGATAATTTCCTGAATCTTTTCATTCACATGAATGAAATAATTTACGAGTTGCACCAACTCATCCTCTATGTCTCTTAATATCAATGTGTGGGTTTGTAGAGTTCTAATCATGTTCATAACCCTTTCCTTTTGAGCGGGTGTTCTAGCAACCATTGCACGTCTATAACGTAACATTTTTCTGTAACAAATACAAAAAAAAAACTCTTTATTTATCAAATAAAGATTGACTATATTTAATAAATAATATATATACGTGTTTATGGTTTAATAACAAAAATTAGACTCATAACAACATACCAAGTATGAATTTTATTCTTTACAGCAAAAGAAAAAAAATTTAGAATACTTCAGGCGCCTCCCAGAGAAGCCACGCGCCGGCAGGAGCTCCCATGCGCCTCACACGGATTCGGGTCAGGTAGCCCCGTTTCACATTTAACCGGGTCAATTTTGACCCATTTTGACCCGTTGACTTGTTTGACTTCATGGGTCGAGTGTTGACCGGGTTTGACTAACCCGTTTGGTCTTGCGAGTCAGGCGTTGACTGGGTTTGACTGACCCATTTGACCTTATGGGTCGAGTTTGACTAATTACCGGGTTTGACTAACCCGTTTGGTGTATTGGGTCAGATCCACGGGTCTTGACCCATATTTATTTTGGTTTTGGGTTGGGCCGGAAAGGAATATATTGGGTTTGTCAGTATAGTTAACACAAAACAAAAATAGCCCAGTGGTTAGGGAATTGGGCTTTAACCTTGGAGACTTGGGTTCAAGTCTCACCAACCACGCCTATTTGCATGATTTTTTATTAAAAGGAATTAAATAAAACGACTTGTCATTTATAAGGTTGGATTCAAAACGACACGTCAGTCCTTGTCGTCTTCAACCTCTGTCTGAGTCTGCAACTGGGTACCCGACCTAGAAATCAACCCATACGAAACTCGAAACTTTAAAAAGGAATATCTAAGTCATTTTAACTCCATTTTTTATGATTCAAAAACCATTTTCTTCATAATTTCACAAGGAATCTAATAGTCTAATTATCATTACCAAAAAAATAACTTTTTACGTACATAAATTCAAAATTCAGAACTGCATTATTCAATAAGCAACATGCTTTAACAGTATGAATTTTAAAACAATATAAACCAAAAGCTCTGATACCAATGTTGGAAATAACACAGAATAACATATATTCTAATCTCATCCCAAGATCATGTTCATAGTCACCCATTGCAATCACATTTTACATATAAACGAACTACAATGAATTTACACAGCATAAATACCTCTTCTCCTTATCTCTAAAGCAAAAATTGAACCTAGAAGAATAAACTGCGTAGAGTATTTTCTTTTCAATTTTAGAGAGAGAGAGCGTGTTTTTTCTTTGCGTATTGGTGAGTAACCTTACTAAAAGGAAAAACTTTCTTTTTATATGGGAGCGGTTCGTGAGAAACTGCCTTTGGCAGTTTCCACTTCTCACGCCCCTTCATCATGGGTGTACTTATCCAATAGATAGGAAATCACCAAAGATCTGCTCAAGCAAAACATCGTCAGTGGTTACTATTTTCTCTTCGTCAGTAAGAGCAAATATTCAGAGGTCAGAGTTTCTATTGATTAATTAAAAAATTGATAAGCGTGTTGTTAAGTCGGCAAAGTGAATAGAGAATGGAGACAAAATGAGGCATTTGCAGATGTTGAAGCGTAGAGATTCCTCTCTCATTTCATTAAATTATGGTGGGAAAATGAGTGTTTTGCTACGTGGAAGGACTTTGAATCAACAAAATTAGGACTTTTACAAAAATCCCTAAAGAAACCACATCATCTTCATAATTCAAAATGGGTAAATCAAGAACTCCATCTTTAACACAAAAGTTTCGAGACAAAGCAATTACTAGAGGAATGACATTTTCTTCCAGTCTGTTTTCGTAAACGCTGTCGTCCTGGTTCTGGCAGTGGTAAATGGTGGACGAATTAGGGCCATCCATTGGCTGCTCTCCAATCAATATGAGATGCAAGATTTGTGGGTAGTTGAGGAGAAGCTGGAGGTGGCCTAACTCGGTGGAGAAAATCCAGTCGTGGTGGCAGTTTTTGGCAATGTTTTAAAAATCGACCCAAGGCAAAACCCAGCAAGTTGGCCAGGTCCCAGTTCGACCAATTGAACCAGTTGGTTCAACTGGTGACATCAGCAAATTTACTGTTCCCAGAATGTAGAATTCTAGAATTCTCAAATCAGGATCCAAATCATAAACTCCTAAATAAAAAGTCATTAGCAAGACATCATCAAACATCATTACATCAATACAATCCATATTACAAGAAATTACAAATCAAAATAACAAAATGAAGGAAGAAATCACATAATAGTTATTCAACATTGTAGCAAAAAATGATCTTCACCCAATGGTCTTCAATCAATCACTCCATCTTCAATTGAACTTCATAGTTCACACATCATCTGACAGATGATCATCATCATCATTAAAATCGGCAACATCATCTTCAAAAAAATCTAGCAAAAAAGGAAAACCATCAATTTGAAACAAAAAATTCATTCAGAAACTACCCTGATCCTACATTATGAAGCTCCAACTCATTAGTCTTTACTACCTTCACTGCCCAAATCAGATGACTGCGACTGAGACAAAGAATGTAACAACTGCTGTAAACTAGTACAATGCATGCATAATAACAATAGAAAATGGGCCCAAAACTTTTCTTTTTATTATAAGTAATACGTCTTTTATACACAAAGAGCATCATTTACAAAAAGCCATTTTAAAAGACAAAAACAGGGGAAACAGTGTAGCTATTGCTCCTCGCTTGCCGACGCCCCTCCGACTGCATCATCACCTAGATCCTGTATCCACAAAGGAAAATAACGGGGTGAGCACAAAATAATGCTCAGTAAGTAAAACCCTCTATCTGCTTATCCCCGTATGTATTTCTCGTAATTCTTTGCTCACATTTTCTGTTGTTTCCTACTAAACGTCATGGCCTCATCTTACCGGAGGCACGGCCGGATGGCATTCACACAACACCATCTCACTCCTCATGACTGTCGGGTGGAGTTCACACAGCACCAACCCATTCTTAGTGACTACCGAGTGGGGATCACGAAGCATCTACCCGGTTTTCGTAACTATAGGGTGGAGACCACAAAGCACCTACCCATTCCTTTTGACTTTCGGGTGACGATCACAAAGCACTAACCCGTTCCTAATCACTATCGGGTGATGGTCACAAAGCATCAACCCACTTCTAATAAATGTCGGGTGATGATCACAAAGCATCAACCCCTTTCTAATAACTAACCGGGTGATGATCACAAAGCATCCACCCATTTCTAATACTCTTCTCATTCACTCTATTCTAGCACTTCTCATTCTCTCTACCCTTAGAGTAGTTGCATCCACAAAGTTCTCTACTCATAGAGCAAGTGCATACACAAAGTTTCCTACTCTTTCTTAGGTCACTTCTCAATGCACAATTAATGCCTATGGATGGTTCATCTCCACTAATGCACTTATGAAATGCCAACATGCAATGTTGCAAGAATTAAGGTTCACTACTCATACTCAAACCTCTATTAGGCATTTCATCAAACAACTCAAGTGCATAATAAAACTCTACTATAACAATAATTCTAAGTCTTTCTCTAACCATCCAAAATGGGGAGAAACCCCCTCACATAGCCATAAATCCTGCCAAAGAAAGACACTTCCAAAAAGGATTTCTCAATATCCTTCAATTCCATCTCAAACTACCTTTCCAACCCACATCTCACTTCTTATATTTGAAATGTATAAACAATCACCAAGCACTAGAAATCTCCATTTAAGACTCAATAACATGGCATATAACATGTATATAACATACATACATAATTGCTATCAAAACCCTAATCAAGAAAATTCTCAAATCTCAACTTGGGTTGGGATTTACTTACCTTGTTATGGAGAGATTTCACTAGCTCTTCCTTTCACTTGGTTTGCTTGACTTTTTCTCTACTCTTAAACAAATGAACAAAAACCCTCAATAATCAAATATATTCAAAAACTCACAAAGCTTCACAACCAAAGCAAGAATCCTTACCTTAGGATGCCTTAGATTGATTTTCTACCCCAAATCACTCCAAAAGCCCTTCAAAACTCCTTGATCAAAAGAAAGAGAAATTGAGAGGAAGCAAGAGAGGAGAGTGGCGATGAAGAAGAAGAATGAAGGGTTTGCAATGGCTTAATTCCTTTTAATGAAATTTATACACAAGCATTCCCATTTTACCCTTACTCTTCTTTGGGAATTCTATCTATATCCTTTGATTCATTACAAACACACCCCCATAACAACATATTCTCCATGAAAATTCCTTACATTTTACTCCCCACTTTTCCTGCTAATTAGGGGTAGAATGGTCAAATTGCCCTTAGAGAAGGAAATATCTAAAACTTAACAAACATTTTGGTTGGGACGTCGCCGCGGCGAGGAATCCTCTATCGCCGCGGCGAAACTGTCCAGCAGCTTCCCCGTGGCTACAACACCTCTTCGCCGCGGCGAAGATTATTCTTCTCCCCGGCGAAGCCTGAAACACTAAACTTCTTCTATTTTCAACCAATATCAAGGCAAGTGTTCAACATGTCACTCAAAGGCCAACCAAACAATAATGAATCAACTCAAAAAGAGCAAAAGAAGAAGCATTAACTACGTACCTCAAGTGGGGCGTTACAAAGAAAAGCAGCCAGCCATCCACAAATAACGTAAGAGCAAAAAATGGTTCTTAAATTCTATATATACAAGATTTTATTTTCATTTAAAATCACATTTAAATGTATAGCTCCTACAGCTGCGGGGCCTGAAAGTTGATTATTAGGCAGAAGATATTTTCATGTAAGCCTAGCTTAAAAGTAATAATTAATTTAACAACAGATCATGACATAACAAAGCAGCAGTCAAAGCAATACTCTATGAAATGTGGAGACAACCAAATCTTGAAGAAAAGATACAGAACAAATGGGAGGAAGAGGCAACGGTTACCTAGCGAAAATGAGCTGTCGTTGACAGTTAGATAGGTGGAGATCGACTGTGAACTATGAAGAGATGAGATTGAGCAAATGTGAGGAAGATGCGACAGTTCTTAGGCAAGATGAAGAGGAGATCGATGGTGTAGCTCCGAGATCAACGATGAACAGTGCAGATCGGCGGTGCAGAGTGAAGACTAAAGGTGAAGAGAGGAGAGAGGAGATCGCGAAATGGGAGGAGAGTCTTGGTACCCCTATTGAAGAATAACAGAGCAGTTCATGCCTTCACGGTGAATAGACGAAATTGACTGTGAAGGGGAGACTCTGGTGGAAGATTTTCAGACCAAAAGTGAGGGAAATTTGGTGGGTGGGTAGGTTGTTGATGTTTGGGGGTTTAAGGGATATAGGGTTTATTTTAATTTTTATATGAGACCCAATTTTTTTAAAATAACAGTTGGACCGGTGGGTTGCTACAGTGCACCGGTCCAACCGCGAGTGTAAGTAGGCAGTTATATATTGCAGTTATTAGCCTCCCCCGGCTGGGACCTGGTTGAACCAGCCAGGCCAGGCCAGGTTTCAAAATATTGGTTTTTGGGAATGAAAATGAGAGCAACTTGAGGTGAGTTATTGGGTTGAAGGGGTGAGTCGAGAATGACAACTCGAAGGAGGTGGTGGTGATAAGAGAGAAAGGGGTTGGGAATTGTGAAGGTGATGAAGCGTTTATGGTGGGAAAATAAGTAGTTTGTTGCATGGAAGGACTCTGAATCAACAAAATCAGGATGAATGAGTGAGTCGAGAATGGCGACTCGGAGGAGGTGGTGGTGATGAGAGAGAAGGGTTGGGAATTGTGAAGGTGATGAAGCGTTTATGGTGGGAAAATGAGTGGTTTGCTATGTGGAAGGACTCTGAATCAGGACTTTTACAAAAATCCCTATAGAATTTCTTGAAATCAGATAGTCTCTGAAGATGTGAAACCATAGCCCTATCAGCCAACTTTATATTTTCTTCATCAAACGGTACATGTGTTATATGTAATTGAAGATATGACACTTCAAAAGAATAAATGGTAGCAAAAACCAAAGAAATCAAGTTATGAGTCATTGGATATTCGCAAAAGCTTTAATTAGACCTTTAGAATGCCCAAGAAGAAATGGTAGCAAAAACCGAAGAAATCAAGTTATGAGTCATTGGATATTCACAAAAGCTTTGATTAGACCTTTACCCAAGAAATTAAAATTAATATTAATATGTTAATATAAAATAGCCTAAACAAAAGACAATGCTGACACTTGTAACAATTTAAGAGATCTTGCTAGAATCCTACATGGCAATCATATAGAGATTTTCAGAAATCTTACATGGCGATCGATAGCAAGGGTGTGCTTCAGAATTATATAGATATATAGATATAAATTATATTAAATAATAAATATTATATATATATATATTTTAAAAAATATATATTATAATGTTAAACTTAAAGTTTTGATTAATTAAGTGTATAATTGGAATTAGGATCCAAGTGAAAGTGTTTTAATTTTATTAAAATAATTATTTTTGAATAAAATAGTAGATTTGATTGAATAATATTTACTTCAATTATCAAGTTCTCAGTATATCTATAGTAAATTAATAATTATATATGATAAATTGATGAACATTAATACATTATTTAATTAAATAATTAAAAATTTAATTAATTATAATATTATAGTATGACAACTTATGGTATATTAAGAAAGGTAAGTATTTTATAATCAAACTTTAATTAATGACATTAGTACATGATTAATTATATACAGTATTAAAAAAGCAATTATATATGATAAATTGGTGAAAATTAATATATTACTCAATTAAATGATTAGATATTTAATTAATTATAACATTATAGTATGACGATTCATGGTATATTAAGAAATGTAAGTGTTATGTAATCAAACTTAAATTAATGACATAAAACAAACTTAAAGTCATACTAATTATTTAATTAAAGATTCATAAATCATGTTAATATTAATATTTAGTTTGATTCTTTTGTTACAATTAATGTTGATTTAACTTATGGGCAAATTTAAAAACTTCATTTTCACTCTAGTAATTATAATATTATAAAAAATATTTTTATTAATTTATAAGTATGATTGTATAAGTCGAAGTTCAACTAGTATCAAAGATAAGTAATTAATTGTTAATTTATTAAAATATAAAAATCAGAACCACCTACTAATTGTGTACGAAATTTTTTCCGAAATAATTTAATTATTTCTAATTATATTTTATTTCTCTATTAAAAAAAAAAAAAAGATATTATAATGTTAAAGTTTTGAGGGCATGTGATTAAGACTTAAGAGAATCAAAATATATTAATTATTTGATTAATTAAGTGTATAATTAGAATTATGATCCAATTAAAAGTGTTTTAATGTTATTAAAAGAATTATTTTTGAATAAAATATTATATTTGATTGAATAATATTTACTTCAATTATCAAGCTTTAAGCATATCTATAGTAAATTAGTAATTAAATATGATAAATTGATTAACATTAGTACATTACTTAATTAAATAATTAAATATTTAATTAACTTATGAGCAAATTCAAAAACTTCATTTTCACTCTAGTAATTATAATATTATATAATATTTGTATTTTTGGATAATAAAGTTCACTAAAATTTAAAATTTAATTCCTAAAATTAATTCCACAACTATACTTTGATGTAAAATTTAATATATATAGATAGATAGAAACACATGTGATTGTGATTATTGTAGACGTAAAAATCTACCTGTACAGAAGGGGGGTCTGATCCCGCGAGATTGAGGCCACTAGCGATCTGCTGCACCTGCACACATAGGAAACACACCCGTGAAGCGAACGGGAAACACCGGGGTGGTGTTTGCCGTAGGCACTCCGACGCTCAAGTCAGCAAGGCTGAAAGGCTAATATAGTGAGGGCTAGGGAGTAAAAGGTTACCGGATGTCTAGTCGGGGACTGTGACTACGGCAGTGATGTGAAGCTCTCAAGTCGGAGCTTTCAGTGTGAAGGTGTAATGTCGTCTCCCCCTGAGAGGGCTGGCCTCTCTGCTTATATAGTGACTGTCTGGTCTCCCAATCCTGGTAGAAGTAGGAGTCATAGTATGACTCTGATGCAAACCCTAGAAGAACTAGGGCCGTGGTAAGCTGTCTTACCAGTGTCTGAATAGGAAGGTGATTCTGATTAGGAGAGTAACTTCGAGTAGGAAAGTGATCAGGAATAGGAAGGTATTCTGAGGGGGCCGTGCGCTCTGGATTCGCCCATGGACCTAAGAAATGGACTGGGATTAGGAGGCTCGTGCCCACGTGGTTTAGGCCGGCTATATCTTGTACCGCATGGGCCTAATCCGGTTTGGTCATATCGGGATTGGGCCTGGCTTCTTCTTCAGTGTCGGAACTGTTTTCCTATTTGGGCCAAGGACGATTTTCGGCCCTAACAGTTTGCCCCCCACTCTCTGAGTTAAGAGTTTTTAAGTCAGAGAGTAGGAAGCGATCGATGGGCACTCAGTCATCCTTTCGGGATGACCGGTTGTTGGTGTAGCTGATCATGCAGGTGATTTTTGTCCTGAGGTCGTTCGGTATCCATTGCCGATCCAGAGTATGCCATCATTGGAGTGCTGTGCCCGATCGGTATGAAGGGCCGAAGGAACAGACAATGAGACTTTGGGGGCTCAAAAGCTCGTTCGGTACGTCCTGTCGACTAGAGAGGTGAGGTGCTTCTATTGTCGAGGCGTCCGCTCAGCGGGCTAGGTTGAATGAACATGAGAGTTAAACTAGATGCTTGCTCGGTTGGGGTGTTCGGGCGATCGAATAAAAGAAATATGCGAGCTTTAACAGTTGGCTATCGGTTTGTCCACTCTAGAAGGACGAATGGGTCGTGCCCATACCTTTTTACCTCAAGAGAGGTCGGGCCGGGCCATTCCTAAGCTGTTCGACCGGTCGGGATGCTTGCCTAGACTCGAGAATCATGGGCTCCTATTAGGTCCTAATCTGTCGGTCGCGAGCCGGCTCGGTCGGGGAGGTAGGGCGATTGGAATTGAACGTGCAGACTTCTAGGTGCGGTGGATGCTTGCCACGTGTTCGGCAGATATCAAATTCTGGTTTTCGAGGCGGGAAAACGAAAAGTTGCTGACTACCAGCCAATTGTGAGACGCCATGTGTCCTCATCTGACAGATTTCCCTTAAAAAACGACTAGCAGGCCGTTCGTCTCCCATTTGCTTCTTTTTTCTCTGTTTTTCTACAGAACAACAAATTTTATTTCTTTTTCTGCGTTTTCAGTTTCTTTTCAACGATGATAGTTTCTCATGGCAGACTTTGGCTCCTTTCACGGTAAATAATTCATTTTCGTGATGTTTCTGCCTTTCTTTGTCTATTTTGGTAGATTTTGCTGTGTTTTGGAAGATAGATTGTAGTTCTTGAGCTTTTGAGTAGTTTCGACGGGTTTTGAGGAGTTTAGAATATAGATTTTTGGAATAAGCATGAATTTTGGTATTTCTGGTGGGTTTCCGACATCTTGACTGGTTTTTTAGGCCTTTTTCGAACGTTTTGGACGGTATTTGGGAAAGCAAAGTTGAGTTAGACGTAAGTTCGTTCGGTCGGTCTGCCTGACCAAACAGGGTGCCGTCTTGGAGTTTTAGGGGGTTAGGTCATCCAGTCTGTCCAACCGAGTGGGGAAAGGTGAGCGGAGTGGAGTGTAGAGTCGGTCGGCCATCCAGATTGAGCGGGTGATCGGGTTGCCTGATTGGTGAGAAGGGGTAGGTAATATTAAGTTGACCTTAGGGACCAGTCGGTCACCCAGGGCGAGCGAGTGGATGCCTTGATCAGGGATTGGCAAGGTCGGTTGCCCAGGACGAGCGAGGGAATACCTTGATCAGGGGTTGGCTGGGTTGGTCACCCAAGGCGAGCCAATGAGGGTTAGAATCTAGAGCCGGGTCGGTCGATCGGGAGGGTCGACCAAGGTTTAGATTAAACTTCTCCGGGTAGGTAGACCGGTACTGAGGGGCGAGTGGCAACTCTTTCTAATCTTGATAGGTCGGTGTCTCGGGTCGGGTGGTTGACACTTGGCATTTTTGGCAGCAAGGAGCGAGGCTTGGATCGGTTTGCTGGGTTGGGCGATCAAGCCAACATGTCGGATTCTGAATCAGCTAGTTTGAGTGGGATTGTGGCAGACTCAGGGGATGAGTATGAGCGTGCCCCGACTATAGTGATGATGCCCGAGGGGGGCGTTCCTATGGGCATGCCGAGTGGAGTTAGTATAGCCGCTCCAGGGTCGAGTGAGGCTGGGCTGAGTGGCTCGGGCAGACATGGGAGGAGTGGGGAAGACTCTGAAGGAGTTGATAGTCCATCTTCTTCTGAAAGTGGCTCTAAGGAAGAGCCGAGCCAACAGGGCAGCGGGATTTTGACTAGAGATTATCCGCCCGTGCTGAAAGATAGTGATGTGTGGCGCATCTGGACCTTGTATCACATTTCAAGTTCTGTTGATATCTGGATGCCGCGGTCGTACGAGCGGGTTGATTGGGAGGCAAAGGACTGGATCAGTGTTTATGAGAAGTGGTTTCATGACGGGTTGAGGTTGCCTGTGCCTCGCCTCGTCTGGGAGGTGCTGAACCACTTCATGATTGCCCCGTCTCAGCTTATGCCGAATGCTTGGAGACTGCTAATGGCTTTGGAAGACCTTTATGTTTGGAACCAAGTGAGGTTTGGGTTGTATGAGCTGCTGTACTTCTACTTCTTGAAGGAGAATGATAAAGAAAAGGGTCGTTACTTGTTGAACTTGAGGCATGATCGGTCTCACTTGGTGACCGACCTACGGTCCAGTGATAAGAACTGAAAAGACCGATATTTCTACCTGAGGGGTCAAGCTGTATTTGGAGAGAGAGGACAAGGCGAGATCCCGATCGGCTGGCAAGCTACTGGTGAGAGCTTAGTTGTTTCTTTCGTACTTTTGATTACTAAATCTTGATTGTGTTTTTTGTTTGTAGAGCTTAAGTTTAATCGGGTTGGACAGAGCAGAGACGGCTTGGACGTAGCGACCCAGAGGGTGTTAGCCATCCCATTAGAGCAGAGGGATTGGCGAGTAGTGCTAGCAGAGTCCAACCTGAGGACCAGCATTCTTTGGGTCGGAGTAGAGGGGATACAAAGAGGTACTCCCTTCCCCTCACTGAAGCAGACTTGGGATGTGCTTTTGAGTCGATACTGCAACCATATCATTTTTGGTGAGTCCGAGCTGAACCCACTAACTGTTAGAGAGTTTACACTTGCAGAGTCGTTGATGAAGAAGTTGACTGTCCCGAGCGTGAGCAAATCTATCGCCCGACGCCGCGAGAAGAGGAGGAGGGAGTCTTTAGCCAAGGAAGACAGAGGAGCAGATGATGTGTTAGCGACGCCACCGAGTCAGCAGCCTCTGAGTCAGCAGCCTTCAGTTGGAGTCGGGTCGTCCCAGACCACGGTTGTGGATGAAGAGGACGGAACAATTACCATCACGATTCCGACTAATGCGTCGACTTACTCTGATGCCACTACCATGAGTAAGTTGGCCGACTCATTTTTGTTCCCGGCAGACGAGGCGCAGCTTAACTAGATGGGTGCAGTTGCTGCGGCTGATTAGGGGGTAGCTCGCGCCGTTCAGGTATTACAGTAGAGTTTGATGATTTCTTTTTCTGAGCCTTATTCTGATTGCAATGTTTTGTTGTGCAGGTACTCACTAGTAGTCTTCACTTGAGGAAGTCTGTTGTGGCGCAGGAGATACGTATACAGGATGTGTCTAAGGCCAACACCAGCCTGCGCTAGAAAGAGATGTCGGCCCGGAAGGCCGAGCAAGAGTTTCAGCATCGTCTGAGGGATAGAGAGCATGAGATCGAGAGATTGAGGCTTGAGTTGGCTTAGAGAACCTTAGAGTTTTAGTCTCTTAGGGAGCAGTGCATCTCCATTGCTGATGATGCTATCATTAAGGCCCGAGGTGAGCTCATGCTGGAGTTCAAAGAAGGACGGACCTCTCATTGGGATCCGGATGAAGACATCTTGCTCATGCAGGAGTTACTGGACGAAGGAGGTAGTCATCCGGGGGGGCAGGACGACGAGTAGATGCCTGACCTCAGCCAGCCGAGGCTATCGGGTGTTGATGATGCGGGCGGCCAGGGTGCTGGGCCGAGCGCTGGCAGTGCGGATATGGTGACCGATTCGGTGATGGGGGATGAAGCTCGTGCTCAGGATACTTAGCTTTTATCTTTATTTATATGTTTTGGGGCCTGCGATGCTCTTTTGTCTGGCGTGTATGCCATTTTTTTTTTTTTTTTTTTTGTATTCTGAACTGGGCCGTTTGATGTTATATATGTAACATTTGACCATTTTTTACTTTTGATGCTATCTCCTTGGATGAATGAACTGTTGTTTCTTTACTTGTAGGTGCACTACGTCGTGTATGTTACTTTAGAGTGGCCCAGTGGCGAAGGCATGTAGGCCTTCGGTTGGGCTGGGTCAGTGCTTTGCTTGTCACTGGTATGAAGACCATTCATTCGGTCTGGTCGACCGAGTGTGCATTCCCGTGGATGAACGAAGTCAAACTGGAGTTGATTTCTTGGGTCGGATCAGGCTGACTGGGTGGTGTGAATCATAAGTCGTGCTGAATTTCGTAGATCGAGTGGCGCCAATACAAAGGTGTAACTCACGAATCGGGAAGGGTCGATCCGAGGATGTCATTGTAAATCGATCAGGGTCGATTCGAAGGTGTACGTACATTTATCAGGCAGGGCCGATTTGAAGGTGTCAGTACGTTTATCGGGTAAGGCCGATTTGAAGGTGTTAGTACGTTTATCGGGCAGGGCAGATTCGAAGGTGTACGTACGTTTATCAGGCAGGCCGATTTGAAGGTGTCCGTACGTTTATCGACGTGGCCGATTTGAAGGTGTCCGTACATTTATCGGGCAGGCCGATTTGAAGGTGTCTGTACGTTTATCAGGCAAGCCGATTTGAAAGTGTCCGTACGTTTATCGGGCAGGCTGATTTGAAGGTGTCCGTACGTTTATCGGGCAGGTTGATTTGAAGGTGTCCGTACGTTTATCGAGCAGGCTGATTTGAAGGTGTCCGTACGTTTATCGAGCAGGCTGATTTGAAGGTGTCCGTACGTTTATCGGGTAGGCCGATTTGAAGGTGTCCGTAATTCATCGACCGGGGTCGGTTTGGAGACAAAAACTTCTGAATAGTACTTCATTAAATATTTGGCCATGAAGCCGACTGTCTAAGAGGAAGTGGACAGGCCCACTCATCCCTTTAAAAGAAAAACAAAGTTCACCTCGTGGTAGTAGCGTTTGAGGTGAATGACATTCCAACTATTATTGATGTCTTTGCCCTCGGGGGTCTGGAGTTTGTAGGCACCCTTCCCTACTGCTTTGATTATCTTATAGGGACCTTCCCAAGTGGGACCGAGTTTGCCAAAGTTGATCTCCTTGGTGTTTTGGAAGACCTTACAGAGGACCCAGTCGCCTATCTTGAAAGTACGGATCCTCACATTGCGGTTATAATGTCGGGCAGCCTGTTGCTTGTAAACTGCGTTGCGGATGCTCGCCCGTTCGCGTAGCTCGTCCATAATGTCTAGGTTCTGGCAAAGGTTGTGACTATTTGATTCCTCGTCCGCCCATTGGAGCCTAGTGGACGGAACTGATACTTCAGCTGGAATGACTACTTCGGAACCGTATGTCAAGGAGAAGGGGTTTCACCAGTTGATGATCGAGCCGTGGTTCGGTATAACCAGAGGACTCCGGGTAGCTTGTCTGCCCATGCGCCCTTAGCTTTCTACAATCGTTTCTTCAATGTCTGTATGATGGTCTTGTTTGATGACTCGGCTTGGCCATTAGACTGGGGGTTGCAGGGTGTTGAGAAGCTCAACTTTATTCCCCACATGTCACAGAAATCCCTGAAGCCTGAACTAATGAACTGGGATCCATTATCAGTGACAATCTCCTTTGGTATTCCGAACCTGCAGATTACATTCTTCCAGATGAAGGCTTTTACCTCTCGGTCTCTGACTTGTGCGAAGGCTTCGGCTTCGATCCACTTGGTGAAGTAGTCTGTCACAGCCAACATGAAGACTCATTGCCCCGGTGCAGTAGGTAGCTTTCCCACGATGTCCATTCCCCA
Source organism: Pistacia vera (assembly GCF_008641045.1). Classification (NCBI taxonomy): domain Eukaryota; kingdom Viridiplantae; phylum Streptophyta; class Magnoliopsida; order Sapindales; family Anacardiaceae; genus Pistacia; species Pistacia vera. The sequence continues at coordinate 374,634 of NW_022196831.1, forward strand.
CTTCATGAATGGCCAAGGTGTGAGAATGGAATGGAGTTCTGGTGGGAGGTATGAGACGTGGGCAAACCTTGACAGCTGTCGCACTTCTTCGCGTAGCGGTCGAATCGGTGCGTATGGTCAGCCAGTAGTATCCAGCAGTGTCACCCAGTGTGCAAGACTGCGCCCCCCCCCCCCCCCCCCCCCCCCCCCCCCCCCCCCGCGTGGTTGCCGCATTCGCCTTCATGGAGTTCGGCTAGAACACTTTGGGCTTCTTCTGGGCTTATGCATTTGAGATAAGGGCCTGAGAATGACTTTCTGAGGAGTTGGCCCTCATGTATGGTGAATCTGGCGGCTCTTGCTTTCAGTCGGCATGCTTCGTTCTTGTCAGCCGGGAGCTCATCGTCTTCCAGGTATCTTATTATCGGGGTCATCCAATAGTCGGCTTGTTCAACGCCCATAGCTTCTACGGGAGACTTGTTCGGTGGTGGTTCCTTCCAGTTGGCTGGCCACTGCATGAATAAGAAGGGAATGGATGACTGGGAAGAACATGGGAGTGCCAAGCCAAGGTTGGCGAGGGCATCAGCATGGTAGTTCTCAGCTCTGGGGATCTGTACGATTGAGAACTCTTCGAATTTGGCCTACAGCTCTTTGACCATGCTCAAATAGGATGTCATCTTTGAATCGCGTGCTTGATACGTGCCTTGTAGTTGATTGACTACGAGTTGGGAGTCGGACTTCACTTCTAGTCTCTTGGCTTCAATTTCTCTGGCCAAGGAAAGTCCAGCTAGGAGGGCTTCATATTCGACCTCGTTATTCGTGCACTTGAACCCACACCGGATTGCTCGCTGGATGATGTCTTCCTCTGGTGCGATCAGTACTATTCCGAGTCCGCTTCCATTGACATTACTCGATCCGTCTATTAAGAGAGTCTACTTTGAGGGTGGTGCGCTGTTCATGCATAGTAATTCTCTTTCAACCTTGGTGGTGGCGCTTGGTGTGAAGTCGGCAATGAAGTCTGCCAGTGCCTGGGACTTGCCGGCGGTACGGGACTGGTAGGCTATATCGAACTCACTAAGCTCTACTGTCCATTGCATGAGTCGGCCTGATAGTTCTGGTTTGTGTAGTATCTTCTTAAGTGGGAAGGAGGTGATTACAACAATGGAGTGGCACTGAAAGTACGGCCTGAGCTTCCTGGATGCATGATAATCCGTGAATTATACACTTTTCATTATACCTTTTTGTCGGATTTCAGGTACTTTCTAGTACATTTTGACCTGAATTGTTATTTAATTCTTTACTTTTCGTATTTCAGGTTAAAATGGACATTTTGAGCAAATAAGAACAAAATTGGATATTTTTTACACAGAAATTAGCGGATCTCAGAAGATATGAGAGTTCCAGAGCAGGATAAAGCACGATGAAGCTTGTTTCCAACGGAGAGCACCGAGAATCGAAGAATCAAACGAAGAAGCAAGCAGAGGGGCAGTTCTGTAAATTCAGAACTCTTCAAGAAGCTTCGCCTCGGCGAAGGAATTGTCTTCGCCGCGGCGAAGTAAGCCAGGGACGAGCGTGTCTGCTTCATTCTTCGCCGCGACGACAGTCACTTATTTCAGTTTTGTTAAACGCACAGTTTCGTGTTGTGCGTGTTTGGCTGGGTTATTTGTACGAAGTATAAAAGAAAAACTTAGTCTTTTTGCCCAGGGTCTTCGTTTTTGTTTTAGGTTTAGCCACTTTTGCACTTTTCTAAGAACTTTGAGCGATTTGGTTTGTAAAAGGAAGAAGATTCGATTTCTAACTAGAGGATTCATCTTTTGGGGAGATTTCTAATCTTTTATCTCAGTTTCATTATGTTGAACTTGTTTATTTCCGATTTTCGTTTTTGTATTATTGATTTAGCTATGAACTAATCTATTTTGGGTTAGGGTTTTGATGGTAGTTTGGATTTTAAATGGGTTAAGGGTTTGATTGTGTTATTTTCATATGAATATGCTTTGGTTGTGTGTTACTCTGATTTTTAATGCTGTATGTGATGAACATGGTGAGATTGATAAATGAATCATGTTAGGCTTCTTGGGTAATCACCATTATAGTATTGGATGCTAGAGATAGATTCAAGAATTAATGAAATCATTATAGGATTCTTTTGCTTAATGACTTTGGAATTATTAATCTTCAATTTGTTGGGTGCGGAAGGTTAATAAGGAAGAATAGGAAGGCATAGCCCGAGAGGGTATGTCTAACATATTAGTGAGTTCGATGTACAACCATTGTGTATGAATGTGAGTGTAGTGTAATTTTAGGTTTAACCCATAAAAATCCAAATGAAGTCAAAACCCTACCCGTTTTACTTGAATTGATATTCCGTGTTTTCATATTGCGTTCTTAATTAAGTTTTAATTTAGTTTAAATTTCATTTTGTTGTTTTTAATTAGAATTTGCTCCCACCAATCCAAAGAATTCGATTGCTTCAACTAGATAACATTAGGAAACTCAGTGCTTTGCTTACAATCCTCGTGGGAATGATACTCTACTCATCAGTATATTACTTGTGCGATTAGTATACTTGCTACATATTGCATGTTGTAGGAAACATGCATCAATGCATGGACGAGGGCGAGGGCTAGTTTCTCCAGTTGACTGTACCGAGTTTCTGCGTCGAGGAGCGACTTGCTCACATAGTAGACCGGTAATTGCTTTGATTCTTCTTCTCGAACTAGCACTGTCGACATGGCTGTCTCTGAGACCGTTAGGTAAGAGTAGAGCTTCTCCCCGTCCACAGGTTTGGAAAAAAGTGGGGGTGTGGTCAGATACCTCTTCAGCTATTGTAAGGCTTCTTCGCAGGAAGGGTTCCAGCGAACTTCTTGGACTTCTTGAGGGCATGAAAGAATAGGTGGCATTTATCAGCTGATCTGGAGATGAAGCGGCTCAGGGCGGCCACTCGTCCTGCAAGGCGCTGGACATCTCTGATGCAAGTCGGGGATGGTATGTTGAGGACCGCTCTGATCTGGTCGGGGTTTGCTTCTATCTCTCGTTGAGTAACCATATAGCCCAAGAATTTACCTTATGAGACGCCGAATGAGCACTTGTCTGGGTTCAACTTCATGTTGTACTTCCGGAGGACGGCGAATGCCTGGCTAGGTGGTCAAGGTGTTGTTCGGCAATCAGGGATTTGACGAGCATGTCATCGATGTACACCTCCATGGTCTTCCCTAAGTGGTCAGAGAACATTTTGTTAACAAGATGTTGGTAGGTGGCCCCGGCGTTCTTCAGTCCAAACGGCATTACTTTGTAACAGTAGGTTCCCCTCTCTGTGATGAAGGCTGTCTTCTCTTGGTCATCCGGATGCATCAGAATCTGGTTATATCCCGAGAAGGCGTCCATGAAACTGAGGAGTTCATGCCCTGCAGTCACATCTACCATCATGTCGATATGTGGGAGCGGGAAAGAATCCTTGGGGCAGGCTTTGTTCAAGTCAATGAAGTCGATGCAGACTCTCCACTTCCCGTTCTTTTTCTTTACAACCACGACGTTTGCTAGCCATTCGGGGTAGTGGACCTCTCTGATCAAGTTGCTGCTTAGGAGCTTTTCAATCTCTTCATTGACGATCCGGTTTCGCTCAGGTTCAAATTTCCTCCTCCTCTACTTGACTGGTGGGTGATCCGGATCTGCCTTGAGCTGGTGGACCATTGCGTCTGGATTGATTCTGGTCATGTCGGCGTGGGACTAGGCAAAGCAGTCTTCGTTCTGTTTGAGAAATTCTATCAGCTTCTCTCTTGTCTCGGGCTCGAGGCGGGAGCCTATATGTGTCTTTCTCTCTGGGTCGTCCGGATGTATCTGCACTTCATCCAACTCCTCAATAGTCGGTTGGTCAAGCTCGGTTCAAGGGGTTGGATGAGACTGTAATTGCTATGAAGAGTTTCCTTTGCCCTTGAAGGTGTTCTTGTAGCAGTCCCTAGAAGCTTTGGGGTCGCCCTTGATCTCCCGTACTCCCCACTTGGTTGGAAACCTAATCGTCTGGTGAAAGGTAGATGGGACTGCCCGCATGTCATGGATTTAGGGGCGGCCCAAAATGACGTTGTAGGGAGATGGGCAGTCGATCACCAGGAAGACGGTCTGTTTGTTTATTCCACCGGCGTAGATAGGAAGGATGATCTCTCCGACAGAGTATTTCTGCTCCGAGCTGAACCCAACCAGCAGTGTCGGTCGCCTGTTGATGTTTGCTTCTTCTAGTCCCATTGCCTTGACTGCTTCGAGGAACAGGATGTTTGCTGACGAACCTCCATCTACAAACACCTTTTTCACTAGGATGTTGGCAATCTGCAGGGAGACGACTAAAGCGTCGTGATGAGGAGCGGCCAGGGTGATCGGTTCGTCATCTTCAAACTGAATTACCTGATGAGAGTGTGATCGCGAGACCGGATGGATGGACTGTACTTCATGGTGGTGGCTGACTCTAGCATATCGCTTGGCTGATGAGTAACTTACTCCACTGATCTCTGATCCTCTAGAGATGAGCGAACAGAAACCTTTCGGTGTGGGTTCCCGCAGAGGGGGTGATGGTTCTTTGGAGCTTTTCTGGCTAATGGTGTTCTTCCCCTTGTCAGTAAGCAGATCACGGAGATGTCCCCTTTTCAGAAGTGCGACAACCTCGAGCCGCAAGGCAATACAGTCTCCGGTGTTGTGCCCATGGTCACTGTGGAACTTGCACCACTTGGTTGTGTCTCTCCTTGCCTCGGGATTGAGCTTGCCAGGCCACCTGACGGTGGATCCTAGTCCTTTCATTATTGCTACGACCTGGGTTGGCTCGACATTGAGGTTGTACTTTGGTATCTTGTGTTGGTTCGATCCTAACTGCCTGTTATCATTTCTCGCGGGTTGGCGATCATAAGGCTTCCTGACTCTGCCCATATTGCGTGTTGGAGGTTGGTAGCGGTGCTCTACCGGTCTAGACTCTAGCTTCTTGTCGCTCCGCCTTGATTCGTATCTAGAATAGGCAGCTCGGTTCATCTCATCTTCCTCCCATCTTATCTGGATAATCGCTTGGGCCAGAGCATCTTCCATTGTGGTGCAACCCAGCTTCGTAAGTTCTTTGTACAGTTCTCCGTCTGGGAGGAGGCCCTTCCTAAAAGCGTCCACAACAGTCTCAGGGTTACATGAGGGGATAGAGATCTTTTCTCTATTGAATCTGTTGACATATTCTCTTAATGGCTCTCCCCTTCTCTGGTATATTCGGTATAGGTCAGCCGATAGTTTCTTTAGTTTCTTGCTGCTGGCGAATTGCTCCACGAAGGTATCAGTAAGCTAGGCGAATAAGTCGATGGATCCATTCGGGAGGTTCGTGTACCATTGGAGTGCCGGTCCAGATAGACTAGAACCGAAACTCTTGCAACATGCAGGCTTCCCTAAGCGGTCGGGGTATTGAGACTGTAAACATCCGCTGCTTGTATGAGGCTATGTGGTCATCCGGGTCTGTGGTACCATCGTACGGTTTCATGTTGGGGATGGTAAATTTCTGGGGCATGTCGGCCAGGGCGATCTCATCCACAAAGGGTGAATCAGCGTAACTGTGGGGTCTGCTCTTCTTGGTTGGGACCGGCATACCTGGAATGCGTCTCATCACTGCCTCAACGTCGGCCAGTCTTTTGGCCAGTACTTGTTCCATAGGGGAGGGGGATACTATCGGGTCATTCTGTCTTACTGGGTTTGCTGTTGCATTCGTTCTCAGCACATCCCGTTGGGTCATCCCTCGGGGGGTAGTCTGATAGATCGTTCTATCGTGCATTCCTTGGTAGCATGGATCTTCGTTCATCCCTTCTGGTTGGATGACTCCCATTGTCACTATTCTGTTGTTCTGCCCTACATGAATGGTCAGTGGAGTCGACTGGTAGTCGCTCGGTCGGTCAGGGTGGATGAGCTCGAGTGCTAGAGTTGGTTTTGTTTGGCCATTCAACCAGCGAGGGTGAGCCGAGCCGAGTGGGGTTTGTGTTTGGGTTGTGGACTGGAGGTGGAGCGGGATGGGGAGAGTGGGCTGGTCTTGTGGATGTGGGCTTTCCGTTATTGGATTATCTTGGTTACGAGGCTAGGATGAGTCGGCTGGATGGTGTTCTGCTGGCACATCTTTGTATCCATTAGTCAAAACGGATTCGTCCAGTGCCAGTGCGCTTAACGGACGTGGCTCTTTACCGAAGATCAAGGGCTGATGCTCTGGTGTGGAGAGTGGTTGCATGGATGGGATAGGGGCGCGGAACCGATTGGGATGTACTTGGTTGGGCAAGAGCTCGAGATCATAGAATTGACCCACCTTCTCTTTTAGAGACTGGTTTTCAGCCGTAATGGACGTGTTTTCAGTCCGGATTGCATTGTTCTCGGCTTCCAGTGCGGCCACCTTGTCTGAATTTTGTTGCATGAGAGAGGTTAAGACCTCCAGTCTGGCCTCGAGGCCGGGGTTAACGTTGTCGGGATTGTCAGCCATGGAATGTTCCTCCATGTAGCAAGGTTCGTCGAGCCGAATGATCGCTAGAGGCCCTACGGTGGCCGCCAAACTATAGACTTAAAAATCTACATGTACGAAAGGGGGGTCTGATCCCGCGAGGTTGAGGCCACTAGCGATCTGCTGCACCTGCACACGTAGGAAACACACGCGTGAAGCAAACAGAAAACACCGGGGTGGTGTTTGCCATAGGCACTCCGACGCTCAAGTCAGCAAGGCTGAAAGGCTAATATAGTGAGGGCTAGGGAGTAAAAGGTTATCGGATGTCTAGTCGGGGACTGTGACTTTGGCAGTTATGTGAAGCTCTCAATCTTGAGAGGGCTGGCCTCTTTGCTTATATAGTGACTGTTTGGTCTCCCAATCCTAGTAGAAGTAGGAGTCCTAGTATGACTCTGATGCAAACCCTAGAAGAACTAGGGCTGTGGTAAGCTGTCTTACCAGTGTCCGAATAGGAAGGTGATTCTTATTAGGAAAGTAACTTCGAGTGGGAAAGTGATCAGGAATAGGAAGGCATTCTGAGGGGGCCGTGGGCTCTGGATTCGCCCATGGACCTAAGAAATGGACTGGGATTAGGAGGCTCGTGCCCACGTGGTTTGGGCCGGCTATATCTTGTACCGCATGGGCCTAATCCGGTTTGGTCATACCGGGATTGGGCCTGGCTTCTTCTTCAGTGTCGGGCCCGTTTTCCTATTTGGGCCAAGGACGATTTTTGGCCCTAACAATTATATAGAAGGACTTGTGACTGTGATTGGACACAAATGAATGAGCAATGAAAATTGGAAACTGCCAAATGCTCGTTTTCTTAAATTTTTAGGGGTGTATTTCTAAATTTGTAAGGTTTATTTGTCATTTTTTAAATTAATAGAGGGGTAACAAAATTTTATAGGGTACCTAAGTAAGGAACTGGAACCTACATTTCGGGTTCTGGTTCTAGGAACTTAAGAATCGAAACTGACCAATTCTGGTTCCGGTTCCAAATCTTAGGAACCGATCGATTCCAATTCCGGTTTCGGTTCATCCAAAAAGTGTAGGGTACTTGGAACTGCTCATCCTTAAATTTATGGAAATAGTACTACCCCATTACAATTGTAATATTTTGGAAAATTTATAAATATTATTAATTTTTTTTTCCATGTTTTCCTTCTTTTTATGTCCTACACTCCTGCTGACGTATTTTTCCCTTTCCAAGTTCTGCACTCTATATAAGCCATTTCCAAAGTAGGTGCAGTAACAAATTTTTGTTTTTTCTCCCTAAACTTTAAATTACCATTTTATTATTGTCTGCTTCTGATTTGAGATTGAAGTTCTGGAATACTAGCATAAAACCAAATACTGGCTGAGGTTAGGAGGAAGAGACCATGTAATTCGTATGACGCATCCGAATGCTTTAGATAATTAGATTTCTTCGAGAGCAAGTGAATGCATCAATTCTTATTATTGTAGATTTTGGTCGCTACCACAGGAGGATGTCTAATCTAAGCAAAGATGTGGTCTCCCCATATGTACACGTGGAATCCTTTTTAGATGATGACTTTGGAAACCCATTTGATATGTTATGTAATTTCACCATTTCAATTTTGAAGTTTGTAATTTTGAATTTGTGATATATCAATATATTATTGTAATTTGTAATGTGAAATTCGTAGTTTCCGTAAAGTTGAATTAGAGTTAGAAGTCCTAAAGGTTGTATAATGTATTTGTAATTTTATTTTTTGTTAACAGGTGTCAAGTGGGGGATATTTGTAAGTTTTTAAGAGTTTTTTTTTGCCATTTTCAAACTTTTAGGGGGTAAAATATAGTTTTCTTGGGTACTCGGAACCGGAATTGGTGTTACAAGTTCCGATTCCAAATAATGAGGAACTAAAACCGTCGGTTCTAGTTCCGATTCCAAATCCTAGGAGCCAGCCAATTCCAGTTCTGATTCCTTTCATTTCGGACGGGTACCCAGACCCGACCACCCCTACCTATGCTTCAATATCGCAAAACTGACAAGCTGGCCCAGAGATTCCTTCCGCCAATTACAATCCAAATCAAAACCCAAAAATTCATTCAACACCATTTTGGGCCTTTTTAATAATAGGCCAACCCACTAACCAACTCAAAAACCCAATCACACAATTTAGCCCACATCATTTATAGTTCAGCCCACTACAACAATAAGACCCAAAACCTATTTAATACAATTTGGGCTCTATTAATAACAGGCCGACCCACTAACCAATTAAACCCATCAAGCCCATTGATTCAATTAAACCCACTAATTTGCTGAACTTCCTTCTATTTCAACCCTAGTTAGTAAATACGTGTTTTATACGCGAATTATACGGTCAGTCGTATAATTTACATATAAAACGTGTATTTACATATTTTATAAAGGGCTGTCAAATTATACGTGTATTATTCAAATATCTATATAATTTGCGAATTATTCACGTATTATTCGCGAATTTTTGCAAAAAAAAAAAACCATTACTCACCCCAAAACGACGTCGTTTTAGTGGGGTTTAATAACTTTAATTCAAAATTAAACAGAATCTCTTCTCTTCTTCGGTTCTTCTTTCTTCCTCAGTTCTTCGACAGATGATATTTTCAACTTTTCTTCCTCAGTTCTTCGACGTTTTCAGCTTTTCTGCCAATACTTTCCCTTCCTCAGCTCGGACGACGAACTGGTTGAGATTTTTAATGGGTTTGTGTTTGTGTTTGTGTTTGTATTTGTGTTTGGGGGAGAAGAATGGCGAACTGGTTGAGATTTTTAATGGGTTTGTGTTTGTGTTTGGGGGAGAAGAATGGCGAACTAGTTGAGATTTTTAATGGGTTTGTGTTTGTATTTGTGTTTGGGGGAGAAGAATGGCGAACTGGTTGAGATTTTTAATGGGTTTGTGTTTGTGTTTGGGGGAGAAGAATGGTGAACTGGTTGAGATTTTTAATGGGTTTGCGTTTGTGTTTGTGTTTGGGGGAGAAGAATAAGTTTGACGAAGGGAAAGTATTGGCAGAAAGAATAGCCTGTAAAACAGATGTCATTGTCTCTGAAAGAAGCAGTTGGCCTTGTGGGTAAGTGTGAGAAATTGAGAGATGATTTGATTGAAGAAGAGAGAGGGAGGCGGGTTTTTAAGATGGGTCATGGGTGTTTTGTGTTTGTGGTGGATTTTAGTATACGTGTCAAACTCAACACAACACTGCAAATTACATTTCTATTGCAAAAAAAAAAAAACAAAAAAATTATATTTTCTACTGGCGGATTAGAAATTTAGAACAAGACATGGGCCTGGGAATTTGTTAAGGCAAAGAAAAGATTAAGCAAAAGCAAAGATTTAATTGAAGTCAATGCAAAGATACATTAATAATTAATCCATAAAAGTATTAAAATAAGGTTGATATTGCCGTATTTTTCAAAACGTATTATTGACAACATATCGTAGTAAACCCGTATATATCCGTACCGTATTTTTTCCGTATCTGAATTTTATTACCGAATTTTTATAAACGTATTTTTCACTGTTTACCGTATTATACCCGTAAAATTTCCATACCCTTTTTTTGTCGTACCCGTAATTACTAACTAGGATTTCAACAACCAAGTTACCAGCATGCCCACAACCTATATAAACGCATAAATCCAGCTACCATTGCAAGCATAAAATTGACCAAAATGCAGTTCACAAAATAAATAATTCCAGCCTCCATTACACACTCTAATCGTTCACAATTGCAATCCATATATATACACATAAATTCAGCCACCATATTAAAATTAATCATTCCCATCATCATTCAATTCATGCGACAATTCATATATATATAAATATACCGTGATGTTACAATAATATAATTTCACATTTAAGGTCAAAACAAATACAAGTCAAACCATAAATTTTAGTACAATATTATTCCACTCACCTTTTGAAGCTAAAAACCTTGATTAGAAGAATCAGAATCCTCTAATGGCGCCTTTGCTTGTCATTTTTAATTCGAAAACCAATGGACTCTCCATGCAAAAGTCTCCATATAAAAACACATCAACATTAAATTCATTGGACATCTCTACAGAGGATTAACTTAATTCTCTATTAAACCAAAACCTGTTTCATGGCAGAATAGTGATCACTTTCAGATTTTTCATAGAAGCTCCATTCACTCAATCAAGCTTAAATTTTAATGGGGCATTCTAGACACATCTCAGTTGTCACCATAAATTTTTCGAGCCATTCCAAAATCAACAACTATTTAAAGCATAATTTACTTTCAACCCTTTCAAAACTGCCAACTGTTTCCAGAACTGAGGTTACCGACTTGTAAAATTTACAACGTTTTAACCTTTAATCAAAATTTCATGAAAACCTCCAGAATTAAACTAGACACCTATAAGATTCACCATAATTTAAAATAATCAAATTTGGACAAGCATAGATACATCAAAGCATTTACTAAAAATACTCGTTCTGCTAGAAACCCAAATTCCATAATTGCAAGGAAAACTTCAAAAATCCATAGAGAATTCCATACTTCGAGTTTTTGAGTGAAATAAATTTTTAAACACTCCTCAAGAAGTCTACAACAAAATATCCAAATTCAAGCTTCAAAAACAAAAAAAAAAAAAAAACCCTCAAAGTATGTATAAAATTCTCGGAATTCCAGATGGACAGATTTTTGCACATAAACCCTTATATAAAAAATAACATATTTAACCAATTTTTGTCTAGGAATCATACATATGTTCTACTCATTTAGAATCATTGCAACAAATCTTCAAATTTCAATCATCTTCATGCATTCATACCAACTCATGGACAACACAAAAAAAAAAAAAAAAAAAAAAGAGTTTCCACATCAATTGAACTAATAATCACCAAAGAGGGAAAATAGTGAGCTTACCCATCTCCATTTTGCTAAATATTCCTTCATTTCTCGCTCACTCTATCGTTTTCGGCCAAACCCACTTCTCCTTTTCTTCACCTTTTTCTTTTTCTTTTTTTCTTCTCTCTCTCTCTTTTTCTTCTATTTTCTTCCTTCCCTTCTTTCTCTCTTCTCTTGGCTTTTTCTTCTTTCATTTGAACGATCACTGTTCAAAGAAATATCTGGCTAATTTCAGTCTAACCCTCAATTTTTTTGACTATTTCTATACCCCCTTAAAAATTTCGATTTCTTGCACTTTGAGCCCCAAAATCATAAAATAAGATTTAATGAAATCCCCAAAATTATAAGGTATTACAGTAAACCCTAAAGTCAAGTTCAACAATGAACAAATCAATGCCATCCTAGACGAAGTGTTCCGTACTTATGGCGAGTTCATTGACGGTGAAAAAGGCTTAACCTTTAATGTAGGGGTGGAAAAAACCGGTATCTTGAACCGAACCGGTTTTCGGTTTTAAAAAAAAAAATTGAACTGAAACCGGTCCGGTTTCGGTTATAAACCGGCTGAAAACCGAACCGAAAATTCAGTTCAGTTAAACCGGTTAATTATAATGGACTGCATTTGTTTGGCCCAATTCGGTCAAACCCTCCACTTTGGCCCATTTTTTTTTCCAGGTTTATTTTAACTTGAATTAAAGTTATATTTGTTGTAATTGAATAATTTGAATTCATATAATTTTAATGTACATCAAGTATTAATAATTTAAAATTATATTAGCGAAGACCTAGGCATAAATTTTTTAAAAATGCGCAAAATATAAAATTATATTTTAAAAAATTGAATTTTGGAAAATGCGCATTAGTGAAGACCTAGGGATAAATTTTTTAAAACTTGAAAAATATAAAATTATAACCGGTTTAAAAATCCGGTTTGGTTAACCATTTTTATTATTTCAAAAAACCGAAACTGAACCGAATATTTAGTTTGCAAAATGTGGCAAATCGAAACCGAAAAAAAAACCGAATTTTCATATCGATTTCGATCCGGTTTTTTGGTTCAGTCCGATTTTCGGTTTTTTTTTTCCACCCCTAGTTTGATGGTCTATTATGCACCTAAGATGATGGTGCTGGTGACTGTTAGGGTAGGTGCCCTAGAGCCAATCAAATTGTAGCATTTGTCTACTTGTAAAACATGTTGATACTAATAAAAGGCATTTTGATCTATATTATGTAAATCATATCTCACGTATGTTATGATATATGTCCTTAGAATGATAGAACCGTGACGAGGGAATCAAGCAGTGATAAGTCTTGTTTGTGAGATCCCTATGAGCACATTAAGTGGTCATTCTAGAATCGTCTGTAGCCCTAGTATTATCCTAAAATAAGGACATAGATAAACGGTAAGGCTGTCATAGCGTTGAATGACCCTATTGAAAGATAGTAATGGATCATGCATGTTAAAGTTGTTTGGTGACAACTTAGTACGACGTATGGGTGCTTGCAGTTGACAAGTTCACTAGATGTGACCAACTAGAGGATTCTATATAGATGATAATCCTAATATCTATGGAATAGATCTTCTAACAGATGGTGGTGTATGTGATCCTCAGACTTGAGATCACCAGAGCGTCATGTATAAATATCGGTGTAGTTTGACATTGACCTTACGTAATCCTATTTAGGGTTATTAGTACGGAAGTGATTGGCTGCATTGAGAAATATATTATGGCTATGGTGGATCAACATAGGATTCATAACTATTGATTACAGGAGTATTATCTCATTGAGTAGTTCAGTAAATGACAATGATTGTAAAACTGTGGCCATAGTGGAATTTGTTGGTGCTCAAGTTCCCTTAAGTCGTTAGCTTGAAATTACCAAATACGAATTTGTCAAGGTGTCATATTTGAAGTTGACATTATTTCTATACTTTAAACCTTAATGAGATAATGGATGATGAAAAGATTTGATTACGCAATAACCATACCGTTGATAGGTAGCTAATACATTGAATCCGAATTTATCAAGTAGTGTTGATGCCTAGCTAGAGGCCAATCTAGAACGTGTGTAAAGAGACAATTTGGTTGAGTGCCAATTGCAATATTACTCACTGCCGATACTATAAGGAGCATATAGATCACACACTTAAAAGGCATGTCAAATAAGATTTGGATTAGGGGCGTTTTTGTCATTTTCGGATGAAAGAGTGTTTTGGTAATTCTTACAGTGTAATTGAATTTGCTGAAGGTTGTTGCCTGATAGGTTGTTGCCTATGCCCGATTTGAGTAGTGGATTGAATTTGTAAGATTATTTATTTATCCAAATATGTATATCGGTGTATATACATTAAATGGAATAAATAGTCGTTATTTAAATAACAAAATATTATTGTGTGAATAATGCAATAATAATAAAATACCAAAAATGACCTTTGCTTGGGCACTAAGTAAGACCTAATTATTTATTTATAAATAATGATATTAGTAGAAAATAAAAAGGAATATTCATTGGCATATGCCAAGGAATATTAGGGTTAAGGGTTCCCTATAAAAAGGGGCCTTAACCCATTTTTTTGTAGTTCAAATATTTGCCCACCCAAGGTAAAAAAGTGTAGAGAATTTCCTTTGAAATTACTTCTCCCCTTTTTTCTTCTTTGCTCCTACAGACTCAAACTAGCTGATTGATTGTGTGGGTCTTGTTGCCTTTGTGTGGATTACCGTGTGTTAACTTCTCGTTTGAAGTGGTAGCGTTTTGATTCATCCAAAAATCATCCAGAAACCAGTGGAGCCTCCAATCAAAGGTTTGATTGTAAGTATTCTCCTTCCATTTTATGTATATTTCTTTTGAATGGGTTATTATCATCAATCTATGATCTGGGATTAAATGGGTTTTGAACAAATTTTTTGTTCTTTATTCCGCTCTTTGTTTGTGTAAATCCCTACAGTGACATGGACCAAGACTTTGATGCGTTGGGGTTGGAGCTGAATTTAGGTTTCAATGGTATTTGAAGCTTCTTCTATTTCAATTGTTGATGAAAGGGGAAATTCGAACAGAGGAGAGTGGCAACAACTAATTCAAAGAAGGGAAGAACAAAGCAAGCTGATTCCAATTTTGCCCCCAATTTGCAAATCCTAATTTCTTATTCAATAACCATAACTACATAAAAACCCCCATTGTTTTCTAAAATATCATTTAACTCTCAAATCCCATTTTGATTCCAGTAACTCATGGAACCGGTACCAGAACTGCATAATAACAGTTCCACCTAGTAGGGAACTGGAACTAACCTTGTGTGGGCTAGTTCCTGGTAGGAACCGGAACTGATACCGCCAATATTCATCGATTTCGGTTCTACCCTAAATTCTTGCACACCCCTAACTAAGAAGAATTAAAGTGAAACTTCCATATGTTGTAGGGTCTCAAATAGGGGTAGCATGCACAACCAAATACCTTTAAGTCTTTATAATTTGGCGTCACACACTTGACACATTGTAATTCAAGTTTCCTCCTTCATATGACACATTAAAGGTCTTTGATTGTGCTTGCTTTCCTTTTCTTATGGTGTTTAAAAAACATAAATTTAGTTTTCATTCATGTAAGTACATTTTTGTGGGATATAGTGTAATGTTTTCTCTCTCTCTAGCTAGTATACTTGTAAAATAACAGTAAAACTCACCATATGTATATAAGAAAATATACATGTAGATGAGTATAAAATAATGGGCCCATAACTAATTTTTCTTTATATACAAATCTTTACATAATGTAATAAAGTCACAAAACATCAACTCAACAGTGTTGCCAAACCCTTCCGCTTCTTGACGTTCCAAGCGACTGTAAACTCATCTACTACTTGCAAAAACATTGAAAACAAAGGGGTGAGCATTAATTGCTCAGTAAGTAAACCCGTTATGCTACTCTTCTCTCTCCGTTGCTCATATTCTGAATTTCTTTCCTTACATCACACCTCTCTATTCTTTCTCTGTTTTTTCTCTATTTTCTCTCAATTTCTAATTTCTCACTACTCATGATAGTAGGCATGGTATCATGCAAAAATGCATAGGATGTGCATTTTCTTTTCTGTTTCTTTTCTCTGTATTTCTTTCTATGCTTCCTTTCCTTCCGTTCTTTCTTTCTTTCTTTCTATTCTTTTCTTTTTATTCTTTTCTTTTCTTTTTATTCTTTTCTTTCTATTCTTTCTTTCTTGCCGATTAGACTCGGTTGAGGCATGGATTCGGAACCTTGGCCATGTGAGTGTATTCTCTAATTCTAGGTACAGTCCTCATCCACATGCGCTTCTAACGGACTGTACAATTCTTCTTTCTGATTCTGAGGCCGCTCACTAAAGGCAGCGTGCATGCGGGGCTAGGTCACTCACGGGTTCCCCATCGCAACAACTTTCTCTTCTTTTATCTCTTTTACTCTTCTTTAAATAAAATTTCAGATTTGAACTTCTTTAATATTTCTCATTTCATTCTATTTGTTCTTTAATGCTATTTAATACTCTTTAATGCTCTTATGAGTATGTATGCATGTAGATGGGCTCATGCTTATTATTCTTTCTAAATTCACATGTTTGGATGCAATAATGCAATATGGAATGTAAACATGTCATTCTCTACCATCTACAAACTCATCTCAAGATAACAAATAATCATACTCATACCTGCATTTCTCTTTGACATTTTATCAAACAATTTATATGCACACATCAACTCTAATTTGGCTACACTTCTACCTCTCTTCTAAGCCACCAAAATTTGGAATAAAACACAACAAGATTAACATCAAACATGTCTAGGATTCACACTCCATAAATTCTACTCCAGTTCTTCCATAATTTATCCAAACTCTCATCAAACATCAAGTACACAAACACTACTTCTCATGGATAAATTCTAACCATCATTCAACATCCATTCCATCAACAATTCTTCATATATAAACACATACATGCATAAAGGAAGTTCTCTACACAATATTACTCCAATCATAACTAGGGTTGGATTTACTTACCTTAGATGTGAGCAATCCAACACTTAGTATTCTTCCTTGATCCAACTCTCTTTTTCTTAAATCCTATGAACACAAATCATAAGAATTCAACACTTTAAAAATTAAATCTCACATCTTAGTGCAAGGATCTTACCTAAGGATGCTTGAGATTGAAATTCTACTAAAAATAAACCAAGATCTATGAATTTCCTTGAAAAATAATTGAAGAAATTTGAGAGAGCTTGGGTGGAAGGTGGCGTGAATGGAGGAGAAGAAATGGCTAGGGTTTCATTCTTCAACTCTTGATATAACAAAATATTTCTTATAGTTTCCAATTCTAACCTTGCACTTTTTATGAAATTCCATCTATGTCCCTTAGTCAATTACCATAATGCCCTCATTTTTATTGCATTTTTCATGTTATTCTACTTCTTTTCACTCCCCATTTTTTCAACTAATTATGAGTGAAAAGACCATTTTACCCCTAATGGAATTTTAAGGAATTTTCTTCACACTTGTTCAAGATAACTTTAACAAAATTCAACTAAGGGTATTAGGGCATAAATAAAGATACGTATCTCGACGTGGGCGTTACATAAAACCTGATTCATAAAGGCTATAAGTGTTTGAATGCAGATGGCCAAATATTTGTTACCCCAATGTAAAGTTTAATGGAAAAGAATTTCCTTTTTCATTTTGTTTTGAAACTGTCAACTTAATCAAGTCCTTTCCTTCTAAGTCAGTTTCTACATCACTTACATAGTTTCCTTTTATTTCCATGAATCATCCACATTGTTTAGTTGCACCTGTCTCTCCTATAGTAGCTTGTACCTTTAATGGTCCTTCTATAGCCAGTGGTAAGAATATGCTCTCCTCTTCATTTGTTATTCCTATATATACTCTATCCATTTCATCACCAAAGACTATATCCTTGTTAATACCTCATAACTTCCACTTCGATTCCACTTCATCACTAAAGACTACATCCTTGTTAATACCTCATAACTTACACTTCGATTCCACTTCATCACCTAAATCTATTGTTCTTCCTAGTTCTATTGAAATAGACCTAACAACATCTCAATTTTGTAATTCTCCTCATATGTAACCCCTCCTAAAAGTCCTAAAAACTCAGCACCATCCTGCTCTCTTGAAGTTGATCTGACCCCTTCAAAGTTTGTTAGCATTCCTAACTCTTCAAATGTTTCAGCCAACACTCATCCCATGATTACAAGAGCTAAACAAGCTACCCTTCAGAAAATTTTACCTTTTCAATCCACAACTTTGCTAGTTGTTAGACCAATTGTGCCAAAACCAAGTACAATTCAAGAAGCATTATCTAGTCTTGAATGGAAGTCTGCAATGAAGAGTGAATAAGATGCTCTGATATCTAACAATACATGGACTTTTGTTCTATTCTCACCTGAAATGAATATTGTGGGTAACAAATAGGTGTTTAGACCAAAGTTCAATGCAAATGACTCTCTCTCTAAAAATACAAGGCAAGATTAGTAGCTAAAGGGTTTCAACAAACTCCTAGACTTGATTATTTTGAGACATTAAGTCTAGTGATCAAGCCTTCTACAATTCGAATTATTCTCACATTGGCAATAACCAACAATTGGGATATTCAACAAGTGGATGTAAATATGGTACATTAAATAAAGTGGTTTACATGTCTCAACCTATTAGTTTTGAGGATTCCACAAATCCATTATCTGTCTGTAAGCTTAACAAAGCCCTTTATGGGCTCAAACAGGCTCCAAGAGCTTGGTTTGATAAGCTCAAACAAGCTCTATTGCACAAAGGTTTTACAAATTCTATTTCAGACTCCAGCTTGTTCATCCTTCAACAAAACTCACAAGTGATCTATGTTTTAGTTTATGTGGATGATGACATAATATTAATTGGTTCTAATATGTCCTATATGAGTCAGCTTGTGCAAGAACTTAACAATCAATTTGCTCTCAAAGCTCTTGGTTCTCTAAAGTATTTCCTTGGAGGCAACAAGAACATCAACTAGACTTCATTCGAAGCAAATAAATTATGCTACTGACTTGCTTGCCAAAACACATCTGTTGGAAGCTCATGCATGCTCAACTCTTATGGCCACAAGTGCAAAGCTATTTTTAGGAGATAGTGATCTGTTCTCAAATCCTAGTTTGTTCAGATGTATTGTAGGAGCATTTCAGTATCTCACTTTGACAAGGCCAAATCTTAGCTTTACAGTAAATAAGCTAAGCTAGTTGCTCCAAACACCTATTGACCTTCATTGGCAAGCTTGTAAAAGAATCTTGATGTATATTACGGGTACAAAAGATCATGGCTAAAGTTCACTCCAGCTGCTTCTCTTCAAATTGAATGTTATGCTAATGTTGACTAGGGAAGTAACATAGAGGATAGAAGATCCACCAGTGGATATTGTGTTTATTTAGGGCCAAACTTGATTCAATGAAGCTCTAAAAAATAGAAAGTAGTAGCTCTTTCTTCCACTAAAGCTGAGTATAGAGCCTTAGCTTATACAACTGCATGGTTAAACAACATTTTCATTGAATTAAGACTGTCACTTACCAAAAATCCTGTGATAGGGTGTGACAATGTGTGTATTGGAGCATTGACTTCTCATCCTGTATTTTATGCTAGAATCAAGCGCATAGAAATAGACACTCATTACACTAGGGAACAAGTTTTGGTTCATAACATTGCTATTCAATATGTGCCCTCAAAGTTGCAGATTGCTGATATCCTAACAAAGCGTCTTCCTGTTGCTCAATTTGAAGAGCTAAAAGGAAAGTTAAATGTAGTTTAAATCATTAATGAATATTGAAGTGAAGTAAAGTAAAGTAAAGTTAGCAGTGAAGTTTGCTGGTAGTTTGCTGATTGATGTGAGAAATGAAGTCTGTTGGTAGTTTACTGGTTGATTTTAGCAAGTGAAGTTTACTGATAGTACCAGTAAAGTTTGCTAGTTGATATTAGAAATGAAGTTTGCTAGTGGTAGTCTGCTAATTGATTTTAGCAAGTGAAGTTTGCTAATAGTAGCAGTGAAGTTTGTTGGTTGATATTAGAAATGGAGTTTTGCTAGTAGTAGTCTACTGGTAGTTTGCTAATTGATTTTAGCAAATGAAGTTTCCTGATAATAGTAGATTATTTGAAGTTGAATTGTGACTTGAAGTTTAAGTGAAGATAAATTTGTCTGAAGATAAATTTGCTGGTAGTAGCAGACAAATTTATAAGATAAGCTGAAAGAACAAAAACTTGAATTTGATAAGTTCAGTTTAGTGATTGTAGCAGGTGAGTTGAAATTTTAGAAGAATAATTCAGTAAAGTTGGAAGGAGTTAAGTTCTGTTTTATTGAAAATGGAATGTTGGAAACTGAATGATGTGCTCCTAATATTGAGTTGCTAAAATTTTTGTTTTGCTAATATGAAATTTTGATTGGCAAAAGTGATTGTTATTACAAGGTAGTTTAGCTTGAGGGAGGTTGCTAAAATGATCTTTAGTTCATGTGTGCTCAAACTGTAAGGCAGTTTAGCTTAAGGGAAACTGTTAGTAATATCCACAACGCTGTTGTTTTAGCATTTACTTTAGACGTTGTTGTTTAACTCTAGTGGCTTTTGTTGAACCCTCATGTGTTTTGATGTGCCAAAACTAAACAAAGAGTTGATTGATTATCTAACAAACTTGCTAAGGTATGACAAAGAATCATAACCAAAAACAAAATACAATTTTTCCCAGTTGGTACGACTGTGCAAGATAAAGGAACGCCCGATCCTTTGTATCAAAGTTGCCCATATGCATGTTCCTCTCAGCACGACAATGTTCCGTGTGATTGTGCATGCTTCTATCCGAAATGGAGCCAAGTCGCCCACACCAGCATGACCAAGCAGCACACTCGTTCCATCCAAGTCAAAAGTCAAAGTACTCAGAATTCAAACACTTGGCCCCTTTGACAAATCTTCGAAGACAAGTCTTGAAGATCAAGTTGAAGTTCAAATATCAAAAGTGGAACGACTGTTCACACTCAAAGGTCGTTCTTGGCTAAACGTCAATGTTCCAAGAAGCTGTGCATGCTTCTGGAACTTTTATGGATTTTTAAGAAGCCTTTGGTCTGACCATTCCTCATCATGGAATGACTGTTCATGGTAGTGGTACAATCGTTCCTCATAGTGAAACGACCATACCAAAAACCCTAAAACTAGACGAATTGACCGTTGGTGTCAGGAACGATCGTTAGCGATAATGGCACGACTGTTCCTCTATGTCTACAGGCTTTTTAGACACATATATAATGCAGCAACTACTCCTTGCAACCAAGGGAGAATTCAAGCTTAAATAGGGCACTTCATTGCTTAGAAAGGTAGAGAGAATATCATATATTCAAGTCATATCAAAACATTCTCACATAATCCCTTAAGCTAAAAGTCCCAATCAAAAGCATCACTCTCTTGTACTCATTTGCAAACCTTTGATAGTATGGTTCTTATTATGTGTTTAAGCCTAAGTTAAGAGGAAATCTTTCTCACACTCTTTATCAAACACTTTTTGGGTGAAATCTTGAGGCAAAATCCTGTCAAACTAGTGTATTTGGTGCAATCTGATTCTAGTGGAACTTTAAGGAGGTTGCCTTGAAGAAGTGAATGTAGGAGGCTTATGGATAGAGCTCCGAACCACTATAAATCTCTAAGCATTTATTTTACTCTCAACTCATTTATTATCCATTGCACGTTTTCTTGAAGCATCATTATCATTATCATACATTTATTACTCATATTCATATCTCTCTCATTTATTGCTTATTATTGATTATCCATATTATTTGAATCACTATCATTCATTGCTTCACATTTGTTCATATGTATTGATTAAAATCATCCATATTTATTGCCCATCTTTGTTGGTGTTGTGTGTTTACAACTTGCTTGGGTTGGTGAAAGTTTTTATTCCGCAAATATTTCTAAGGTATCCTATTCACCCCCTTCAAGGACTATTTTTCCATATAGGGTTTTACAGCTTTAGTTTCCTTTATCTTTTAGTTGTTAGTTAAAAATGAACAACTATATAAATAAAGTGCTACTATATTTTGTAATTAAGTCAAATAATAAAAACTCTTGGTTCTTTCTCGATTCTTGCTATAGAACGTCTGTTGGCATCCTATTTGTTGACCTCTCATATGTTTTGATGTGCCAAAATTATCCAAAAAGTTGATTGAAAATTAACCATAACATGTTAAGGTATGACTCAAGTCATAACCAAACCAAAACAAGTCTAACAGGTGGTTCCAACGCGCATAAGAAAATTTCTACTTAGGTTTGACTGTGCACGATCAAGGCACGACTGTTCCTTAAGAGAAAGTTGTCATGCAATATCGTATGACATCGTTCCTTTTGGTTATTAGTCATTCTACCAAATTGAGTGGCACTCACACGACTAGCCTACATGACCATGTGCGCAAGTCAGAAAGTCAAGATAATTGAATTTAGGAACACTTCTCGCTTTTGACTTAATCTCAAAGGTCAAAGTCAAAACTCAAACTTGGAACGATCGTTCCTTATGGTGGAACGCCTATTCATATTTGAAGGATTTTTGCACGGCATCATTTCAAGAAGTGGTTCAAGCTTTTTGGAAAATCAAGAATGTTAGGAAGAGCACCTGGATGTGATCGTTCCGCGTGGTGGAATGACTATGTAATGTCCTTACACGACCATAGGGCGCGGTGGAATGACTGTTCTAGTTAACCTAGATCTGAGAAATATGACCGTTGCGTCAGGAACAACCGTTCATGATGATGGAACCACCGGTCCTTTGGGTTCTGCAGACTTTTTAGAAGTACATTAAATGCTGAAACAACTAATTTTTTTTTTTGGTTATAAAAGTTCAACGTTCCTAGGTTATTTGTAAGAGAAGAGATAAGAAAAACATCTTAATACAATCCCTAGAGCCCTAGATCCAAATCAATCACCCTCACTTGTCCTCATCTTATAAACCTTTGAGAGTTCATTTGTTCATATTGTGTGTATAAGCCTACATTGAAGAGGCAATCCCTCACAAACAACTTTAAATCTTTTCTTAGTGATGAAATCCTATAAAACTAGGTGCAATGACAAGAAATATATAATATTGTGACAAAATAATTTTGTCAAATGTTATTTTGTCACGAGTAATATAGTTAGTTTGACAAAATAAAGAAACATCACATTAAGTATGACAAAGAGAATATACAGTGACAAAAAAAAAAATACTGTCATAATATTTTACCACAATAAAGAAACCCATAATAAATGTAGTGAAGAAAAACATTTTTATCATAATATTTCGTCACAAATTTTTGGCGCCTAGGTAAATTGTTTATTGTGACAAACATATTTTGTCATAAAACATTTTAGTCACTATATTTAGTAATACAAGCTATAGCTACAAATTATTTTGTCACAAAAGAATTTATTTATTATTACAAAAAAAAAATAAAAATTGTCATATTATATGCTAAGTAGAGGTATTAATGATAAACTGTTTGAGTCAAAATTTAAGCGCCGAGATAAATTGTTTATTGTGACAAACATATTTGTCATCAAAAACTTTAGTCACTATATTTAGTAATACATGCTATAATTATTGAGTTAAACATCATTAACTTCACATGTTCATGCATTTATAGCTCATATTTATTGCCTACATGTTTGGCGTATTTATTGCTATTTCTTGAACTCATTTAGGGTTCATAACTTCATCATCCTTTGGTTGTTGAGCATAGTTATTCAACTTGTTGTGATACATTCATCATTTGTCCTATCTTTTATTGACAAGTTTTATTCTGTGAATATTTTTATTTATTCTTGTTCACCCCCCTCTAGGAATATTTAGCCATATTTTGGGTTTAACAATTGGTATCAAACCTTGGGCTCTTGTGTTGAAAGCCTAACGGTTTCAAGAGTCAATCGATCTACATGGCTAGTTTGTCTACACCATTATTTGGTAAGGGTCATTGCACTACTAGACCCCCATTGTTTTGTAAACTACACACAATGGAGAATTAGAATGAGACACCACATTAGATCCAAAGACTATAACTTGTGCAAAATAGTTGAGTACCCATGAATGAGTCAATGGGTCTTCCCAAAGAGAAAGAACACTATATGGCTGAAGATGAAAAGAAATCAAGTTTAAATGAAAAAACACTTAACATTTTGGGAAATGGCTAAAGACGCTTGGGAAATTCTTCAAACCACTCATGAAGGAACAAGTCAAGTGAAGGAATCAAAGATTGAGATACTATTCTGTGACTATGAGTTTTTTCAGATGAAGACCGGAGAAAGCATCACTGACATGTACAAGAGATTTTCCAATTTGATAAATGATCTAAAAGGTCTTGGAAAGAGTTTTGTAACTCTTGAGCTTGTGAGGAAGATTCTTTGTTCATTGTCAGAAAGTTGGACAATGAAGGTGACCGTGATTGAAGAATCAAAAGATCTCACCCAAAGGAAAATGAATGAGCTCATTGGTAGCTTATTGACATTTGAGATGAAGAGAACGCCAAGAGAGGAAGAGACTAAGCCAAAGAGGGAGATTGCCCTCAAGACCATGGATGAAGAAGAAGAAAGTGATGACTCTTCTATGGAAAAAGATGAAATCAACTTATTAGCAAAGAGGTTCACAAAGTTTCTTAGAAGGAACAAAAGATTCAAGGGGAAGCCATTCCAATGGTTAAAACCAAGAAATGAAGATGATAAGGGCAAATCAGAGATAATTTTTCATGGATGTAAAAAGCCTAGTCATATCTGTCAAGATTGTCCTCAAGCCAAATGGAAGAAGAAGGACAAATTCTACAAGAAGAAGATCTTGCCGCCGCTTAGAGTGGAAGTGATGACTCAAGTGATGAAGATGAGTCAAATGAAGAGCAAGCCAACCTTTGTTTCATGGACAAAGAAGATGATTCGGAAGGAAACCTCGAATATGAGGTAACTAACTCTTAACACTTTTCTTTTGATAAATTGCAATGTGCATTTGAATCATTAATGGAAGAATTTGAAAAATTGTCCATAAAGAATAGAAAGTTGAAAAATCAAGCATGCATGATGAAAGTTGAGTATGAGCAACTTTTAGGAAGTGTTGAAGAACTTAAAGATGAAATTGATTGTGTGTCTTGTGATAAGATTGTTTTGGAAAGAGAATTTGATGATTATAAGATCATTTGTGATGTTTTGCGAAAATAAAATCTTGAGTTAAAAAATGAACTGAGAACACAAAGGAGATTTTGAAAAAATTCACTTTGGGAAGCAAGAGACTTGACGAAATGCTTGCTTTACAAAGATGTGCTTTTAACAAAGAAGGTTTGGGTTATAACATGTTTTCAAATAAAAAACCTTTTAACAAAACACATGAACCATCCATTAGTGTTTTATCTAGAAAATGTGGTTTTTCCAAATATGTAGGTCATAGCACACACAAATGTCCTATTAGGAAAGGCAAACCTTTTGTAATAAAAAGGGTTTGGATTCTTAAGGAAATGATTGAAACTAACTCCCATGGACCGAAGACCATTTGGGTACCAAAAAATACAAGAATGTTTTCTTTGAGTAGGTATGTCTTGAAGCAATGAAATTTGGAGCAAACAAGTGGTTCCTTGATAGTGGATGCTCAAGACTATGATGGGAGACAAGAGCTTGTTCACCTCATTAAAGCCAATGAATTGAGGAAATGTCACTTTTGGTGACAACTCAAAAGGAAAGATCATTGGCATTGGTTCTATCAGTAACAAAGTTTCTAACTATTCATGATATGTTACTTGTTGATAGATTAAAGCACAACTTGTTAAGCATTGGTCAATTGAGTGACAAAGGCTTTAAAATTGTTTTTCAATCCATGTGTGAAGTTGTTAATTCTTACACAAATAACATTGCATTCATAGGTTACAAACATTCAAATGTTTATATTGTTGATTTGTGTAGCATTGCATCCAAAGATCTTTGTCTCGTCTCTACAAAAGATGAAGATATTGGCTTTGGTATAGAAGACTAGGTCATGCAAGCATGGTGTCATTGCAAAATTTTCTAAAAAAGGATTTATTGCATGGTTTGCCTAAGCTTATTTTCAAAAGAGATCATACTTGTGATGCATGTGCTAAAGGCAAACAAACAAGAGTTTGTTTTAAATCCAAGAATGTTTTTTCAACTTCTAGACCTCTAGAATTGTTGCATATAGATTTGTGTGGTCCCCAAAGGACAACTCATCTAGGAGGTAAGCATTATTTTTTTGTGATTGTTGATGATTATTCTCGTTTTACATGGGTATTGTTTCTTGCACACAAAAATGATGCATTCAAATCATTCTTGCCATTGACTAGGAAATTGCAAAACCAACTAGGATATGCAATTACATGTAGAAGTGATCATGGAAAGGAATTTGAAAACACCTTGTTTGAATCATATTGCAATGAGTATGGCATAGAGCATAATTTTTCGGCACCTAGGACTCCTCAGCAAAATGGAGTTGTTGAGAGGAGAAATAGGGATTTGGTAGAAATGGCTAGGACCATGTTATGTGAGCATGACATACCTAGATACTTTTGGGCCGAAATGGTTAATACTTCTTGATATATCATTGATAGAGCTATGATTAGGCCAATCCTCAAGAAAACTCCCTATGAGTTATTCAAAGGGAAAAAGCCAAATGTTCCATACTTTTATCCCTTTGGTTGTAAATGCTTTGTACTCAATAATTTAAGGACAACCTTGGAAAATTTGATGCTAAATCGGATGAAGCAATTTTCCTTGGTTATTCTTCATATTCAAAAGCGTTTAGAGTCTTCAACAAAAGAACTCTCTTAGTTGAAGAATCTATACATGTGTTATTTGATGAATCTTCTTCTAAGAATGCAGGAAATAATAATGATGAAGAGATTGATGAAATGATGAAAGAACTAGAAATCAGTGATGAAGCATCTCCATCAAATCCAAACAAAGAAGAAGAACATCAAGAAGAGGTTGAAAATTAAGATAACACCTTCATAGAACCTCAAGGAACAACAAGGAGATATCTTTTCCAAGAGTAAGAGATGAAGTGAAAGATGAATAAATCATTGGTGATCCCACTCAAGGAGTAAGAACAAGGGCATCAATAAGGAACACATGTCATTTCGTAGCCTTCTTGTCTCAAGTTGAACCTAGGAAAGTGGATGAAGCACTTAGTGATGAAAGTTGGGTTCAAGCTATGCAAAAGGAGTTAAATCAATTTGAGAGAAGAAAAGTATGGGAACTTGTTTCTAAAGCAAAAGACCATCCAATCATTGGCACCAAATGGGTATTCCAGAACAAGATGGATGAGCAAGGTATTGTGGTAAGAAATAAAGCAAGGTTAGTTGCTTAAGATTGCTCTTAAGAGGAAGGTATTAATTTCAATGAAACCTGTGCCCCTATTGCTAGATTAGAAGCTATTAGAATGTTACTTGCTTATGCATGCCATTTAAATTTCAAACTTTTTCAAATGGATGTTAAAAGTGCATTTCTAAATGGTTTCATTTAAGAAGAGGTTTATCTGAAACAACCACCTGGATTTGAAAACCTCAATTTTCCCAAGAATATTTTTAAACTCTCAAAAGCACTTTATGGTCTAAAGCAAGCTCCTAGAGCTTGGTATGATAGATTGCGTAGTTTTATTATTCAAAATGGTTTTTCAAAGGAAATGTGGATACTACCTTGTTTACAAAAAGGCATAAGCATGATATTTTGGTAGTTCAAATCTATGTTGATGATATCATCTTTGGTGTTACTAATGAAATCCTTTGTAAGGAATTTTATAAGATGATGCAAGGTGAATTCGAGATGAGCATGATGGAAGAACTTAACTACTTTCTTAGATTACAAATCAAGCAACAAAAGAAAGAGATCTTGTTGAATCAATCTAAGTACATTCATGATCTCCTCAAGCAATTTAGATGAATGAGGCAAAAGATCAACCTACTCCCTGAGCACATCACTTAAATTGGAAGCCGATGAGGGAGGTAAAAGTGTTGGTACTAAACTTTATAGAGGCATGATAGGTGAACTTTTGTTCTTAACTGCATCTAGGCCAGATATATTGTTTAGTGTATGCATGTGTGCACGATTCCAATATTGTCCTAAGGAATCTCATTTGAATGCGTCAAAAGAATTCTTAGGTACTTGGAAGGAACTCCAAATATTGATCTATGGTATCCTAAAGGATCATCTTTTAGTCTTATAGGATATTCGGATGCCAATATTCGAGGATGTATGATAGATAGGATGAGCACTAGTGGAACATTTTAATTCCTAGGAAGAATGCTAGTTTCATGGCTTTCAAAGAAACAAAATTCAGTTGCTACTTCAGAATATGTGTCAGCGGCTAGTTGTTGTGCACAACTTCTTTTAATAAAGCAACAACTTGAAGATTTTGGTTGCAAAATGCATAACATTCCTATTCATTGTGATAATACAAGTGCTATTAATTTATCTAAAAATCTTGTACATCATTCTAGAACAAAGTATGTAGACATTAGACATCATTTTCTACGTGATCATGTTAGCAAGGATTATATTTCACTAAGCCTCTTGATAAATAAAGATTCTACAATATTCGAAGAGAGCTTGGAATGATAGATGCAAACCAGGTATGATTCATCATTCTATGTAATGATTTATATGTGAAATTTGTTGAGATGATATGTTTTATATGCATGATTGAGAATATGTTTGAGTTGATTGCGATAACATGTTGTGTGTACAATTGTCTTAACATATGTCAAAATGCAACTACTCTTACATACCCCATTAGTGATTTGATCCATCGAATTGCAAAGATAAAAGGGTTGGGAATTTGCTTTTGCAACAACCCGTATAGAGAAATCTATACATACTTCTCCAAAAAGGACCGAAAAGGTACATTAGATGATAGACATAAGAATCACTAAGTGGAAAGTCTTCTCATGAAGATGGAGAACACATTTAGTTCATATGTAAGTCTAAACTTGTATTTTTAACATATGAAAGAAACATTGTTCACAAATATGTGTTTGAGTGTTTGAATGAAGAAAAGTCAAAATGATACAATCTTGTGGTTGATATCAATCTTGACATTTTTTTCTCATAAATGGAAACTCCCCAAGTGACTGGAATGTCAAAAACATTGTTTGTTGATGATATTTTGATTAATGTGCAAAGAAGAGTCAAAATTTTCAAACAGTCTGTTTGGGAATGATCGTGCCTATCAATGGGATCGTACACGTTGAATGCTTTTTAAATCAGATTTTAAAAACCAACGCATGTCCGTGCTAGCTATCGCGAATGACCGTGCATCGAGTTATGTTTCTCTAACCTAATATAAAACATTAGTGAAACGATTGTGCTTGACTACCGAACGACCGTGCAAAAAAGTGAACTCTACCATTTTATTAAAAAGGAAGCTTCAAGAGATTAAAAAAGATTCGGGTGAAATTCCCTTGGGCATGCTAGTCACATTCTTTTGTAGCTGACTCCATCTTCCAATCACGGACTTGGACTTTGAGCAAAAGATATCGTTTAATGACTCCAACTTATTCTCTAACAATGTTCTTCAAAGAATGGGTTAATTAGAGCAAGACCAGATGGTTCATGGGTTTTAATCCATCCTGAAGGAGTGGACCATGATGAAGAAGCCACTGAATCATCCTGTGATGAGGAAGCTGAAAATCGAAAAATAGCAAGAGTTGAAATAGGATCAAGTTCTATGCCTCCTAGTCTTGCTGATGAAGTCTTTGACAAAGTTTCATCATTCTTTAATGAAAAGTTTGATAAGCCAAGTAGTGCTGTTACAAATCAACACCTTCTTTTAAGTAGTCAAATATCAGAAGTCTCGAACAACCTTCAAAGCCTTCAAGGCCAGCTGTCTCTTGTTCCTCAGCCTCCACAACCTACCCAATCTCCTCCACCATCCTCACCTCCAAACAAATAGCCTGTTTTTTGTTTTCTTTATTTTTTTTTTTTTGTGACTTTATGTGTCAGTTTTTATGTCTTTTATTTCTTTTACACAAGTGGGAAACAATGGTGTCCTTTAGAACACTTCCTTTTGCTTTGTACTAATTTCATATATTTATGCAAATATATGTTTCTTTACTTAATTCTTTTTATCATTGTTTTATATGTTTAATTCCCTCTTTGATCGATGACAAAAAGGGGGAGAGAAAAGATGGAAATTTGTATTGAATGTTGTTGATATTTGAAGTGTTCTGTTTGTTATGGTATAGTAGAGTTGTTTGTGATTGAAGTATATATGAAGTGTGTTGTATGTGAATGGTTTATTGAATATTGAAATGTTTTATATTTGAGAATATGCTTGGTGAAAGGGGGAACATTTGTGCTAAATCTTGTGATTAGAAAATGCATGTTTAGTAGGAGAGTTCTTGGTTTCAGGGGAGCTCTTCTCAAGTTTGGGTTTATGTAAATTGTATGTTAAATATGTGTTAAATATACATGTTATTATGCTTATTTGAATTCAATTTTTGTTTAGTTTTGTCATCAAACAAAAAGGGCAAGATTGTTGACCTCTCATATGTTTTGATGTGCCATAACTATCCAAAAAGTTGATTGAACACTAACCATAACATGTTAAGGTATGACTCAAGTCATAACCAAACCAAAATAGGTCTAACATGCGTGTTCAAACATGCATAAACAAATTTCTGCTTAGCTACAAATGTGCACGATCAAGGCATGACCGTTCCTTAAGAGAAAGTTGCCATGCAATATTGCACGACATCATTCCTCTCGGTCATTAGTCATTCTGCCAAATTGAGTGGCACTCGTATGACCAGCCTACACGACCGTGGGCTCAAGTCAGAAAGTCAAGAAAATTCAAATTCAGAACACTTTGTGCTCTTGACTTAATCTCAAAGGTCAAAGTCAAAACTCAAAGATATAAATTGGAACAACCATTCCTTGTGGTGGAACTGAAAGATATGAAGTTGTGGTGGAAATAAGATGGCAAGCATGAAAAACAAGCATGCAAGCATAGATATAGAACTTAGGAATGAAAGAAACACATACATGGAACAAGTAATAGGTTATACCTTCTCCCAGTGCCAAGGTTTGATGAAGCCAAGATAAAAAAGGATGAATCCTCCACACTTTAACACCAACAACGCGAGAGAGAGAGAGAGCTAAGAGGTAGAGAGATAAGAGAACAAAAAATTGTATTCTAAAATCCAGTTTCCTTTCACTTATATAGACTAGGGCAAAATTTTAATTACCACTTGTTACTTGCATGCCTTTATAAAATCTTATTTTAAATGAGCCCAAGCATTTAGCAATTTGGCCCATGTCTTATTTTATTTTGTCTTAACACTTTTAGATATTACAATTAAATCCAATGAATTATAACTTAACCATTTTAACCTTTAAAATATCATGAATAATTCTATGTAATGATTTACATGGAAATTCCATTATTACCCCCAGAAGGTGCTGGCCTTCTTCGGATAATCATTTCTCTATGCTTTTTTTTCTCTAACTGCACAAGATTATTGGTATGACCATGTAGGTCCATAGTGGATTAGCTGTGAGCCAGTTTTGGATCTTTCCAAAAACTTGTCCAAAGGCCCAACAACTGTGGTAAACATTTAGCAATGTGCAAATAGTAAGTCAATGAGCAAAGGCAGTGAAAAAACAAAAAAATTTGCCCATCGATTACTTTGATTTTGCCAAGATCAGGGTTTGATATATATATATATATTAATTACATGCTTAAATTGAAACAATATAGATCCATGCAAAGATTAGATTATACAGGCAATTGGAGGCTCCATCAGTGTCTCTGAATGTGATTCGCTACCGATTTGAGAACATAATCGAACTCACGTTGTCCACACAAAGACAGTATGTCAATGACCAAGAATTAATTTGGCTAGAATTAATTCTTGGCTTTAATTATTGTGTTTTGGAAGATTGAGTGTAGAGAAGAAGAGAGAAATTTTTCTCACAAAACCTATCCCCCACGGCAGTAAATGATATTGTGTATAAAAACCTAGTTTTTTTGCTTTCTTTAATAATGAAGCAAATATACATTCCACCCGCAAAGTTTAGCAACAACCCAAACTTAGGTAAACTTGCATATTAGTCCCTATTTAATTATTTAGTTAAATATTAATATTAACTCTAATAATTAAATTTGTAATTTTGCTAAATTACTCTAATAATAAAATTGGACATGGGCTACAACCTCAGTAAATTTAATTACATAGCAAAATTACCAATATGCCAATTCATCTAAAAGATGAATATACCCTTCCAAAATTTACCATCCTTAAATTGTTTTCTAAGTGTGTGACCCGTAGGCTCCTTATCATATCGGTAGTGAGTAGTATCACGATTGACACCAATCAATCGTCTCACTACACACATACCATGATTGGCCCCTAGCAAGGTATCATGGCCACCTGATAGATTCGGATTCAGCGAAATAGCTAGCTATCAACGATATGGTTACCGTGCAATCAAATCCTTTCATCATCTGTTATCTCATTGAGGCTAAGGTACAGAAATAGTGTCAACCTCAGTTATTCACGATGTCTTTGTATTCAATTACTGGACCAATGACTGGAATAATAAATTGGATTGAGCAACAACTCAATCCCACTATGGCCACAGCTTTAGTGTCATTGCCATTCACTGAATTGCGTCGTGAGATAACTTCTCCTATACCTAGGAGTGATGAATCCTCTGTCGATCCACCATAATCTTGATACACTCCTCGAAGTAGCCAATCACTACCATATTGATAGCTCTAAATAGAACTATGTTAGGCTAGTGTCAAACTACATCAATCAGTGCACAAGGCGCTCCGATGATCTCAAGTCTAAGGATCACGTGCACCACCATTTGTTAAAGGATTTATTCCATGGACCTAAAGTTACCATCTATATGGAATCCTCTGGTGGGTTAGTCCAGTGAACTTACCTATAGCAAGAATCCATGTGTTGCACCAGGTTGTCGGCAAACAACCTTGAGAAGTGAGATCAGTCACTATCTTTCGACAGGGTCATTCAACACTATGATAGCCTTATTGTACTATCTATGTCTTTGGTTAGAATATTACTCGGGCTACGGACATTTCTAGAACGGCCACCATATGTGATCATAGGGTTCTCACTATCGAGATTTGAAACACTTGATACCCTCATCACGGTTCTACCATCCTAAGGACATATATCAATACATACCATTATGATTTACATGATATAGAATAAAATACCTTTTATTGATTAATGAACATTATTATAAATAGTCAATTCTACAATATTTGATTGGCTCTAGGGCACCTATTCTAACATGTGCTATAGTCCCTAAACCAGGATGAAGAAATACTTCATCGAACCATTTTTCAGATCATATGTGCCATGTAGATAAAGTCCCTCCATTGATATAACCTGATTGAGCATAGTTTCATGGAACATCAAAATTCTAAACTCGATATTCTTCCTAACCGTCGATCAATATGTCTAGAAGTTGTCATCACGAACTTACTTTTGTATGACTAGTGATACACCCTGGCCAGAGGTTTTGTTTTTTGACATTTATCGACATTCGTCTAGGAACCTAGATCTGGATGGAGTCAATGGTACTCCTGGTCATATATTTTTGAGTCAATGGATCTTGTCTTGATCATCGTTCATTTCTGCATATGAAAACGCATGACCAAATATGCTTTATAATACGAAACATGATTAGTCTCGTACTTATCACCATATGAACCATACTTATCCGCATCGGGTTTGACCACGATGCCTCAAGTCAAAGGAGTACATCGCGCACTGATATAACCAAATGATAAATCATTGACTACATGGTTTTTCAAGTGATTTGTTGTTATTTGGTCACATTCAAAAAATAGGTCATCAACCGCTCATCCATACTAATGTCCTAGTGACATGACTATCATCGTCATCCATACTTACATCAACTCATGATATCTGTCGGAAGCATTTTGTATACCTACTATGAAATGTTGTTGCCTAAATAATATTGCTTCTGCAGGGATCCTTTTGATAAATTCATTTATTGATTAAATAAATTATCTAGACAATTCATATAGATAGTTTATTTTAAATGCATGACAGAATAAAGGAAGCAGTTTATATACATGAATTGAAGAGCTCTTTATTTTATTATTTATAAAATATTGATATAAGATAAAATGCTCTGAAACAGACAACACGAATGGTTTCTAGGGCATACACTAACAGACACCCGTTCGTATTTGAAGGAGTTTTGCACGACATCATTTCAAGAAGTGGTTCAATCTTCTGGAAAATCAAGAAGATTTGGAAGAGCATCTAGATGTAATCGTTCCACGTGGTGGAACGGCTATGCAATGTCCTTGTATGACCATACGTTGTGGTGGAATGACCATTCCAATTAACCTAGATTTGAGAAATATGACCATCGTGTTGGGAACAATTATTCATGATTATGGAACGATCATTTATGATTATGGAACGACCATTCCTATGGGTTCTATAGACTTTTCAAAACTGCATTAAATGCTGTAACTGCTAATTCCTTTTGGGTTATAAAAGTTTGACGTTCCTAGATTATTTGTAAGAGAAGAGATAAGAAAAACATTCTAATACAATCCCTAGAGCTCAATATCCAAATCAATCACTCTCACTTGTACTCATCTTGTAAACCTTTGAGAGTTCATTTGTTCATATTGTGTGTATAAGCCTACATTGAAGAGGAAATCCTCACAAACAACTTTAATTTTTTTCTTAGTGGTGAAATCTTGTAAAACTATGTGCAATCCTATAAATCTATGTGTGTGAGGTGAAAATCCTTGTGAAAAACTATTGTATTGGTGAAACTCGATTCTAGCGGAACTTCAAGGAGATTGCCTTGAAAAAGTGGATGTAAGAGGCTTGTGGATATAGCTTCGAACCATTATAAATTGCTGAGCATTTCTCTCTCTCTCGACTCTTTATTATACATTGCATATTTATTGAGTTGAGCATCATTAACTTCACATGTTCATACATTTATAGCTCATATTTATTGCCTACATGTTTGGTGTATTTATTGCAATTTCTTGAACTCATTTAGTGTTCATAACTTCATCCTCCTTTGGTTGTTGAGCATAGTTATTAAATTTGTTGTAATACATTTATCATTTGTCCTATCTTTTATTGATAAGTTTTATTTTGTGAATATTTTTATTCATTTCTATTCAACCACCACCGCCCCGCCCCCACCCAGGAATATTTAGCCATATTTTGGGTTTAAAACTATTTATTAAAAAAACGGCAATATCAAATGCAAGCCACTAAAAATGTTACGGCATTGATGCATGAGCCAATACAGTTAAACTTGTTTCTATAATAAGTCTATGCTTTCTTTCACTACTCTCATTTTGTTGGTGGACATATGAACATGAGAGCCTAAACTGAATTCCTTCATCAGTAAGATATGGAATTAAACTCTTAGATTCAACTCATTGATCAGATTGAATGCACTTAAGTTTGTGACTGAATTGTGTCTCTGCTAAATGATGAAATTTGATGAAAACAGACCTCACTTCTGCTTTAGTTCTAAGGGGAAATGACCATGTAAACCTACTGAAATCATCTAAAAATTGCACATAATACTTGAACCCTTCAGTAGAAGAAATAGGAGCCGAACCCCATATGTCACTATGAATGAGTTTAAGTGGTGAATTTACTCTAGAAAGTGATATGGGAAAGCTAGTTTGACGCATGTTTCCTAATTGACAAGCATCAGAGAATTCAATAGATTTTAAGGTTGAAGGTTTCTACAAATGCATCATAATTTGACAATAAACTTTGGTATAAGGATGACCTAGTCTTTGATGCCAGATTCAGAAATTGACATTGTTATTGGTAACAATGAAAGCTAAAGCAGATGATGCACAAACAAAAGATAACATGTCACTATTATGCATAGCTTGTTCATAAACACAAGTAGAAGGCAACATGTCACTATGCTTCACAGTTTTTTTCAAAAATAAATGCACAATCAGGAGACAATGGAACAGAGATATCAACAGATATATCAACAACTATAACATCAATTTTTTCTTTATTGTAGGGAGATCGAATACAAGCATTAACAAAACTAGAAACAGGACCACTACTAAAGCACTTAGCTTTATTAGAAATGATATCAACATCAGATGTTAGAGTATTAGACACTTGTGACTTGGACACTAATGATCTTAAAGACTCATCTAACTGACACTGAGAATTATTACACTACACAATTTCCAAAATGTGTACACTGTTTGAATTTTGCTTGTGAAGGAGAAGAAGACTGAATGGACAGAATTGAAGGAATCATCAATTGATATAATCCTGCTTTAAGGTCTCATTGCAGTAGCATAGTCCTAGTAATTTTGTCCTTTACAACATAGCAGTCAAAACTAAACTCAACTACCACATTATTATCCTTTGTAAATTGGGAAATGCTTAACAAACTTTTCATAATTTTAGGCACACTGGATATTTTTGAGATATAAGCATTAGGATTGTAAAGTACTAGGTAATGAAGTAAAGCCAGTATGAGAAATTTGTAATAACTCGTCATTGCCCACTTGTAATTGATCTAACCCTTCATAACATTTGCTAACATTCAACTGAGCTGGATCAGATGTAATATGACCTGTTGCCTCTAAGTCCATGTATTAGATTGGATCAGTAGGTGTTGTTAAGTTTGAAAGAGGTGCTAGTACTAGTGAGTATTGCTGTTGATGTGAAGCAAAGTTTGCTTGAGGACCAGATGATAATTGTTGACTTGGTACACCAACATGAACAGGTTGTCCTGAAAAATAATTTTGACCAACTAAGCCATATGACTGTTGAGGATAAGTAGAACCACGGAACTGTGGAGAGGAGCCTGGATGTGGATAATGACCAGAGAATGCAGTGACAACTAAGGGTCTAACAAATTGAGAATTGCCAACTTGATAGGGAATGTCATAGTGAGGACCAGTGTTAAACTGTTGTTGAGATTGGACGTTAGGACCAATGTTAAACTGTTGTTGAGATTGAAAACCTCCAATGTAGGATGAATCATATCTATGATAACACTGAACAATAGTGTGTCCAGGCTTGCCACACACTTGACACATTGGTCTACCTTTATTATTAAACCTACCTTGACCTCTACCAGAGTTGTTTGCCTTAGAAGGATTGTAATTGTTCCAAGTCATATCATACTGAGGAATGGACATCTGAACTAGAGCACATTGAGGTGCAAAATGACTTGTTGAATTTACAGGTACATGATAAGTATAATAAGGCTGTTGATTTTTTACAACACTCAAGGAAGGGCCACTAAATGATGTGACATTCTCATGCTTGATAAAAGAGGATGCTTGATTTGCAATAGCTATATTTGCTGAACTATTTGAAAAATCTAGAGTGTTAAACTTCTCTAATCTTATTTCATATTTTTGCAACAAAAACTTTGCTTCTTGGAAAGTTACAGAATCCACTTTTGATTCAATTCATGAGGTAAGATTAACTACTCCTGCATCATATTCAAGGCCTAGTCTATCCAAAATATACTGAAGAAGATCTTCACTTGACACTGATTGGCCACTAGCTGATAAGCTATCTGCTATTTCCTTCAATTTCTTAATGTAGTTGTTTATGCTCAAGTCCTTTTTATGAGTGTTTTTGCAACAAATTCTTTAGATGCAACGCTCTAGCTTTGGAATCAATTATAGATTCATTTTCAAGAGCAACCCAAATTTCACTTGAGTAGTAGCATTTAGAGACATAACCAAACATACTTTTTGAAATTGAAGCTAACAGCTAGCTAACTAAGAATTTGTCAGTATGTTTCCACATCACATAAGTTGGATTGATTTTCTCCCTAATTGCACATTCTTTAGCCTTAGTTTCATCTAAAATTCTAGAAGTATCTTTCCTAGTAACAATAAGAGAAGGATGACAAAGTACAGTACACTCATGAGCACCAACAGCAAACTGGACTTATGATTGCCAGAATCGATAGTTGTCTCTCATGAGCGTAGGGTTTACTACTTGCAAGCTTGATGAAAACATTGAGGAAGAAAAATTACTGGAATTGTTGGAACTATTCATCATTTTCTCTGTATTATTGAATTGAGAGAGATCAAAATTTTCAGCCATTGACGTTTGTCTTGGCTCTGATACCATGTGAGATTTAGAGAGAGAAGGTTAATGTTCAAGAGTAAAACTGAGAGGAAGAATCAAGAAAGAACCAAGAATTTTTATTATTTGACTTATTGCAGAATACAGTAGCACTTTAGTTTATATAGTTGTGCATTTTTAACTAACAACTAAAAAACTAAAGCCACTAGAGTTAAACAACAACGTCTGAAGCAAATGCTAAAATGACACTGTTGTGGATATGACTAACATATTTGATCAGGCAAAGTGGTATCTGTGATACATTTTTTACACTTTGAGAGTCCATTTGATAAAAGTGCAAAAAATTTCATCTAATTATAAATTTAGAAACCTTAAAGGTAGTCAATAATATTCTCCCATAAATTCTTATATTAAACATTCATATTTAATTAGAGAAAAAAAATAAGTTTTATATTTCAGCGCTCAAAGGGTGATAGAAAATAAAAATTTGCACTCTTTGCTTACTTGAAAATTACATAAAAGACAAAATATTTGGACTATTATCAACTCTTTCCATCATAAAAATATACCAACGTTCGCAAGAAAGAAAGAGTTGAATCCAATTATTTACCATGACAATATTACTGTAATATAGCATTTTATTGAATTAACTTATTTTAATTCAAAAGAAATAGATAAAAGTTATTAAAAGGGAAATTTAATTTGCGCTCTTCATAAAAAATACAAAAGTGTTGTTTTGTGTTACATGCGCTATGAGTGATGAGTTCAATCACCATATTTAGACTCCGTAATTTTATCTATATATACACAATTGCACAGTAACAAATAATTAATTAAATTGAAAAAACCTGCTTGATGAATGGCTTTTTGTTTGTGGAGAAATCATCTATTCGTGCAACAAACATCATCAGCAAAAGTATGGATGTCGATTTTCCCTAAGACTCCGATTTGAATTGATTGGCTTCCTTCTCCATTTTTGCTGGTTCTAGTACTGAAAATAGTTCTATCTTCAAGCTTCTCTAATCAAGACTTAACAGACAACAAATAAATAGCCCCTCAATAGCGAGTATATATAATTTTTTTGAATGTATTACAAACTTTCATTAAAATAATAAGCATATAATTTTAGGATCTCAGTTCATGACTTTTAAGAGCCGGTCACCAGAAGTCTGCAGAGAGGAAAATAAATACCTCCTTAACTTAAAAATTAATCAATAAAATGTATGAAAATTTGAAAACATGACAATCTTAATTAAAAGAAAAAAAAATGTCCAACAAATTTTCTACATGAGCTTTAATTAATTCTTTATAAATGTTCTTGGAAATCTTCCCATTTCGTGCTTGTTTGGTAAATCTCTTAAATAACATGTGCTGTATAAATATACAAAAGGCCATGGCTACGTATATTTAGAACCATCATAAACCAGAGGCAAAGGTAACCAAACAAAGGCAAAAAACTTTGCACAATTCATTGTGAAGGTAACGAAAGTAAGCAATTGCTGTGCAAATGAATTGAAGGTTGAAGCAAATCAAACTGAAGAATTCCTTGAAAGAACCAAAAAACTTGTGATTTGGAGATAGATGATATGGTTCAACCCAGAACCAGTTCGACTCGGTGTTTGTCTGACCCAACATAAGCTCATCGAGATATAGCTTGACCCAACACAAGCTAGTCGTGACCAACCCTGCCAATTGCTCGACAAATCATAGATAAGCACAGATCCCGAATATTTCAGAATGGATGAGATCAACAGCATTGAAAGAGCAATCTTAGAGCTCAATCACGAGAATATTGAAGTTTCACTTTGATTTCAATTGTAATTCCATTAATTTCTCTCTTTCCTTTGTAAAAAACTTGTATATAAATGATGCGTGCAAACGTAACACCTAATTTTACCTCACTAAATTCTAATGCAAAGTCATGTAGCGGCAAAGAGCAAGTAACGGTCTTTCCTGTAAAGGATTTGTGAACTTAATTAATTATCTACTTCTAACGGGGGTTTGTCATGAATTAAAAAATTAAAACAAAAACCAAGAAACTAAATTCATGTAATAACTCTTTCTAGCTAGTATACTTTGGGAAATATAATATGAAGTCACTAAATATATCATAGAAAATGTATATGTATTTAAGTACAAAATAGTGGGCCCAAAAAAAATTTCTTTACATTAATAAAAGTGTCATATACATAAACTCAAAAACAGTGGGTATTAGTGCCATTCTCCTCCGCTCTCGATGTTCCATCCGACCGCTTCTCACCTATTTCCTGCAAAAACAGAGAAATCAACAGAGTGAGCACTAATTGCTAAGTAAGTAAATCCGCTATGCTATCTCTCTCTTTGGTAGACTTCCTCTTCCTCTTAAATCCTAAGCATATAAACTATAAGAATTCAACACTTTAAAAATTAATCTCACATCTTATTGCCAGAATTCTTACTTTGGATGCTTAGGATTGAATATCTACAAAAATCCAACCAAAAATCCTTTAAATTGCCTTGGAAATTTGATGAAGAAATTGAGAGAATTTGGGGATGAAGGTGGCATGTGAGGGGTAGAGAATGATAGGGTTTTCATTCTTGAACCCTTAATATCTCATTTATTACTTATACTTTCCCATTTTGCCCTGGAACTACTCAAGTTCAAGGTAAGTAAATCCAACCCTAACCCTTGATTTGAGCAATAATGTGCGTAGAGAAAGTTTTATATTATTTTATATGCTTGAGTGTTGAGATTGGTTGATGGAATTGATGATGATTCATGGTTAGAATTCCACCATGAGGAGTGATGATTGTGTTTATAGAAATTGACATAAGTTTGGACGAGTTAAGAAAGAATTTGAGTAGAGTTATGGAGTGTATTTGCCTGGTCAGGTTTAAAGTTGTTTTTAGGGAGCTTTGCTCCAAAATTTTGGTGATTAGAGATTGTTATGGGAGTGTAATCACCTTAGTGCTTTATTTGTGCATACAAAGTGTTTGATGAAATTTCATAGAGAAGTGCATGTATGAGTTTGTTGAGTTATTATTTTGATATGAGTTTGTAGATGGTAGAGTGTAATCACCTTAGTGCTTTATTTGTGCATACAAAGTGTTTGATGAAATTTCATAGAGAAGTGCATGTATGAGTATGTTGGTTTATTTTTTTGATATGAGTTTGTAGATGGTAGAGAAAGTAGAGAATGACATGTATACATGCCATATTGCATTCTTGCATTTAACATTTGAATTGAGAAAGAACAATAAGAAAAGTCCATCTACATGCATACATGCATATAAGAATATTAAAGAACAAAGAAAGAAAAGAAAAGAAATTGAATACTAATTTCTAAAAGAAAGATAAAAGAAAAGAAGGTTGTTGCTATGGGGAACCTGTGAGTGACAAGAAGAAGAATATTCCTACATGCACGCCACCTTCAGTGAATGGCCTAAGAATAAGAAGAAGAATTTGTATAGTCCGTAAGAGTACATGTGGATGAGGACTATACCCAGAAGAATATACCTACATGCACGCCGTCTTTAGTGAGCAGCGTAAGAAGAAGAA
Organism: Pistacia vera; assembly: GCF_008641045.1. Lineage (NCBI taxonomy): Eukaryota > Viridiplantae > Streptophyta > Magnoliopsida > Sapindales > Anacardiaceae > Pistacia > Pistacia vera. The sequence continues at coordinate 415,620 of NW_022196831.1, forward strand.
GAATTTGTACAGCCCGTAAGAAGTGCATGTAGATGAGGACTGTACTCACTCACACGGTCAAGGTTCCAAATCCATGCCTCAACCGAGTCCGATTGGCAAAGAATAAGAAAGAAAGAAAGAAAGAAAGAAAAGAATAGAAAGAGAAGAATAAGAAAGAAAGAAAAAAATAGAAAGAGAAGAGAGAATAGAAAGAAAAGAAAGAACAGAAAGAAAGAAGAGAAATAGAAAGAAAGAAAGAAACATAGAAAAAGAGAGAGAAAACATAACAAGAAAGCAGAAAAACAGAAAAGAAAATGCACATCCTATGCATTTGTGCATTTGCATCATACCTAAGCATGATACTATGCCTATTATCATGAGTAGTGAGAAATTATAAATAGAGAAAGAACATAGAAAGAACAGAGAAGAATAGAGAAGTGTGATGTAAGGAAAGAAATTCAGAATATGAGCAACGGAGATAGAAGAATAGCATAGCGGACTTATTGAGCAATTAGTGCTCACTCCATTGATTTCTCTGTTTTTGCAGGAAATAGGTGAGAAGCGGTCAGATGGAACGTCGAGAGTGGAGGAGAATGGCACTACTGCCCACTGTTTTTGAGTTGACACTTTTATTAATGTAAAGAAATTTTTTTTTGGGCCCACTATTTTGTACTTAAATACATATATATTTTCTATGATATATTTAGTGACTTCATATTATATTTCCCAAAGTATACCAGATAGAAAGAGTTATTCCATCTTTACCCTTTAGTCAATTACCAAAATACCCTCATTTCCGTTGCATTCTCCATGAAATTCTACTACTTTTCACTCCCCGCATTTTTAACTAATTATGGGTAAAATGACTATTTTGCCCTTGGGTAAGGTTTCCAGAATTTTCTAAAAAATGTCAATAAGTTCTTTGCCCAGGCGAAGCTTTTTCTTCACCTCGGCGAGACATTCCAGAGCATACATTGCTGTGGCAAACTTCTTTCCTTGCTGCGACGAAGTCTGCAAATTCTAATTTTTCAATCTTTCACCTTAAAATAAGCAAAACTAAGGGAATTAAAGCATAACTAAGTTACGTACCACAGTGTGGGCGTTACAATTCTCCCTCCTTTATAAGAATTTCGTCCCCGAAATTCAAACGAACGATTCCGGGTAACGGTTCCGCATATCTTGCTCTATCTCCCATGTAGCTTCTTCAACTTTGTGATTTCTCCATTTCACTAACGGAATACTCTTATTTTGGAGTTCTTTAACCAATCTGTCCAATATCTGTACTAGACGCTCCTCACAAACGAGATTTTATTCTAAGTCCACTTCTTCTACTTTTAGTATATGGGAGGGATTGCTAACATACTGTCGAAGCATCAAGACATGAAACAAATTATGCACCCTGTCCATACTAGATGGTAGTGCCAACCTATAGGCTACTTTTCCCAGTCATTGTAAGACTTCAAATGGGCCAATGTATCTTGTGCTAACTTTTCCCGCCAAAATGCATTACCTGCTTATAGGGGGAAACTTTTAGAAACACTTTATCACCCACTTCAAACTCAACATCTTTTCTCTTTAAATATGCATAACTTTTCTGTCTGTCTTGGGCTTGCTTATTCTACTTCTGATCAACTTGATATCTTTTATTATTTTCTGAGTTATCTCCAGCCCAAGAGCTTTATTCAAGACATCTTTCTCTCTTATCTCATCCCAATGCAGTGGAGATCTACACCGTCTACCATACAGGGCTTCATAAGGAGCCATCTTAATTGTAGACTGATAGCTGTTATTATAAGCAAACTCCACCAACGGTAACATCTCATGCCAAGTCATTCTATAATCCATACAACATGCTCTCAGCATGTCCTTAAGTACTTGATTTGTTCTCTCAGTTTGGCCATCTATCTGAGGATGGTATGCTGTACTAAATGCTAACCTGGTACCCAAGTTTCTCTATAGACTGGTCAAGAAAGCTGAAACAAATCTGGAATCTCTATCTGACACTATTGTCTTGGGCACCCCATGAAGTCTGACTATCTCCTTAATGTAAATTTGGGCCAACTGTTCCGAGGTAGTACTCTCGTTTACTAGAAGAAAATAGGATGATTTAGTTAATCTGTCTACTATCACCCATATCGCATTATATCCCTTCTGAACTCTTGGAAGGCCTGTGATAAAATCCATTGATATACTCTCCCATTTCCATTTAGGAATGCTGAGTGGCTGAAGCAATCCTGACGGCCTTTGATGTTCTGCTTTCACCTGTTGACAAACCAAACACTTTGCCACACAATCACCAATATCTTTCTTCATACCTGGCCACTAATAACTCTTCTTTAAATCTTGATACATCTTGGTTGCTCCACGATGAGCAGTGTATGGTGTGTCATGAGCCTCCGTAAGAATTCTCTTCTTCAACTCAGCATCTTGGGGAATGCATAAGCGATTCATGAAACGGAGGACACCATCTAGCAGGGGGAATTCTAATATCCTGCCCTCAAGCACTTGTTGACTTATTTTCTAACACCATTCATCAGCAACTTGTTTTTCTTTAATCTCTTCCAATAAAGTAGGCTGAATTTCTAACCTGGCAATCCTTCCCGGTATCACCTCAATCTGCTTCCTGTACAATTCTTCTAATAATTCTTTCTGGCTTATGAGTCGGGACAAATAGGTTTTTCTACTTAAGGCATCAGCTACTACATTGGCTTTTCCAAGCTGATACTTAATCTCACAATCATAATCTTTAACTAGCTCCAACCATCTCATTTGTCTCATATTCAGCTCCCTTTGAGTGAAAAAGTACTTCAAACTCTTATGATCAGTGTAGATATTACTCTTAGCACCATATAAGTAATGCCTCCATATCTTTAATGCAAAGACTACAGCTGCCAATACTAAATCATGTGTAGGGTATCTCGTCTCGTACTCTTTCAACTATTGAGAAGCATAAGCTATTACCCTACCAACTGCATCAACACGACACCAAGTCCCTGTAGTGAGGCATTTGTATAAATATCGTAATCTACACCCTCTTGTGGTAACACTAAAATGGGAGCAATAGTTAATCTTCTCTTTAACTCTTGAAAAATTTCTTCACAAAGCATCCGACCAAATAAAAGGAGTTCTCTATTTGGTAAGAGTTGTAAGCGGCTTAGCCAACTGGGCAAATCCTATTACAAACCGCCGATAATAGCCTGCTAGTCCTAAGAAACTTCTAACTTTCTTTATTGTCTTCGGCTTTTGCCACTCAAGAATTGCCTTCACCTTGCTAGGATCCACTGATATACCTTCCTTTGAGACAGTATGGCCCAGAACGATAACTTGATCCAGCCAAAATTCACACTTAGAAAATTTTGCAAACAGCTTCTTATCTCTTAATCGCTGTAGCACAAATCTTAAGTGCTCTTCATGCTCCTCTCTTGACTTAGAATAAACCAGGATGTCATCAATAAACACCACTATAAATTGATCAAGACAATCATGAAACACCCGGTTCATTAGGTCCATAAAGACTGCTAGGGCATTGGTTAACCCAAAAGGCATCACCACAAACTCATAATGCCCATATCTGGTTCGAAAAGCAGTCTTAGCAATATCTTGCTCTGCAACTCTTACTTGATGATAACCCGACCTCAAGTTAATCTTTAAAAACACTACTATTCCTTTAAGTTGATCAATTAAATCGTCTATACGAGGTAACGGGTACTTATTCTTCACTGTCACTTTATTCAACTCTCTGTAATCTATGCACATCCATAGCGACCCATATTTCTTTTTTACAAATAAGATTGGGGCTCTCTAGGGAGAATGGCTAGGTCATATAAAACCCTTGTCTAGGAGTTCTTGAAGCTATTTCTTCAATTCTTGAAGTTAGGTTGGGGCATCCGGTTAGGGGCTTTAGAAATCGGTGTTGTCCCTGGTGCCATTTCAATGCTAAATTCTACTTCTCTTTCTGGAGGTAAATCTACCAAATCTTCCAGAAATACATCTGGTGTGCTGTCGTAGGCAACCAAGATTAAAACCTAAAAACACATGTAGTAGTGTGAGTAAGGATAGTTCCCACGGAGAGTGTCTAGCCGAGTTTAATGTTACATGAACAAGGACGCGAGGGGTGGGGTTTGAGTAAAACAGAAACAATTTCAGAAAAAACAATTCAAATTAAATTATCGAAATCAATCAAAATAACGAACCTTGGTCTAAGTCAATATCCACCATCAGAATTTTACAACTGATCATCGATGAAAGCATATATCAATTGTTATTTTGAGTATTCACCGTTGGAACTATTTTCTTATCTCTCCTTAGTTGTAATTAATTAGGAAACAAGTGATCCAATTAACCTTACTACTAAACAACCCTAGACAAGCGCTAAAGGTTTAATCTAGTGGCAGCCTTAAGAACTAAAGAGATCGATGAAGCTGAACAACACAAACATAAGCGGTTGTATTTAATTTAGTTGAATGTCCTTCCTAAGATTTAATAATTCCTAACGCAGCAAACTCTTAAACCTTAATTACTTCACAAGTTAAAGGGATCAAACAATTACGGATTTGATATCTAACTTAGTAGTAGATTGCAACAAATAATAAACTAGTAGGCCTCCTAGTAATTAAACGCAACAATCATGACAATATGCATAGAAGAACATCCAATACTCAAAATATAAATTGAACACTAAAAAATTAGATTAGATCTCATAGTTTTATTGATTCCGAGGCCTCCATTTCCTTCGACCATGTTGTAATGCCCCACTTGAGGTATGTAGTTAAATTATTGTTGCATTGCTTGAATGTTTATTGATTTGTTCTCATTTGAGCTTGCATGTTGTTATTTTTGGTTGGTTGGCCCTTAGTTGAATTTTGTTAAAGTTATTTTAAGAAAAATGTGAAGGAAATCCCTTAAACTTTCATTAGGGCTACAATGGTCTTTTCACTCAAAATTAGTTGAAAAATTGGGGATTGAAAAGAGATAGAATTTCATGGAGAATGTAATAAAAATGACGGCATTATTGTAATTGACTAAGGAACATAGATGAAATTTTCAAGAAAGAGCAAGGCCAAAATGGGAAACTATATATATATTATTATGTAATAAGAGTTCAAGAGTAGAAACCCTAGCCACTCTATCCCTCCATTCATGCCATTCTCTACTCAAATTCTCTCAAATTTCTTCATTAGATTTCCAAGGAAATTCATAGATTTTAGGTATTTTTGAGTGGATTTTCAATCCTAAGCATCCAAAGGTAAGATTCTTGCATCAAGATGTGAGATTAAATTTTAAAGTTTTGAATTCTTATGGTTTTATGTGCTTAGGGTTAAAGAGGAAAGGGAATTCTATCAAAGAGAGATTATAGTGTTGGAGTTGCTCAAATTCAAGGTAAGTAAATCCAACCAAGTTAAGATTTAAGAAAATAAAGTGAGTAGAGATTTCTTTTAATCATGCATGTGTTATGATTATTGAGAAATTGAGATGAGATTGATGATGAATTATGCTTGTTGTTGGATATATTTGAATTATGAGAAGTGCTTTTGGCTGTATGATGATGGATTGAAGTTTGATTGAAGTTGAAAGAAGTTTGAGTAAACTTTTGGGAGTGTTTTTCCTTGATAGGTTTTGTGATGATACAAGGGAGCTTTACTCCCATTTTGGATGGTTAAAGAAAGAAGAAGAGTTATAGCTAAAGTAGAATTTATGTTTGCACATTTATTGTTTGATGAAATGCCTAAGTGAAAACTGCCCTGTCACAGCTATGACGTTTTGAGTGATTTTTGGGCATCTTACAGATTGAACTAGATTGGGACCAAAACATAAAAATTGTATTCCTATCTCTAAGCTTTAAAACGAGACCAAAATCGTAGCAATCCGATATGTATAACTCAAATTATACCTTCTTGAGTGTGACTTGTGCAGAATGACTATCTTGATGCAACATTGCATTTGTGCATTTCATGAGTGCATTAATGAGCATGAATCATCCATATGCATTAATTATGCATTAGAGGGAGAGTAGAAAAAGAGTAGAGAACTTTGAGTGTGAGCTTTATTAAGAGAAAATAGAGAAAAATAGAATAGAGTAGGTTGTGTGATGGGGAACCCGTAAGTAATGGGTACAGTATTCCCGCATGTACGCCGCATATAGAGAGAGGCATGAGTATGAGAGAGAGAAGTGGTGTAGCCTGTGAGAGTGCATGCGGATGAGGGCTATACACAAGAGTACCCGAGAGAGAGATTATATTCTCACATGGCCAAGGGTTCTGAATCCATATATAACCAAGTCCGATCGGCTAAGAACGAGTAGAAGTCACGGAGAGAGGGAGCGAGTCCCAGCCGTGCCCTCGGTAAGATGGGGCCATGACTTACTAAAGAGAGTTAGTAGAAAAGAGTTCTAAGAAAGAGAAACAGAAAGAGAAAACAGAGAGAAGTATAAAAGAGAGAGTAAATAAGAATTGTAAGGAAAGACTGAGAGAGAGAGAGTTACGGGGATAGATGACTAGAGGGTTTACTTACTGAGCATTATTTGTGCTCACCTCGTTGTCTTTCTATGTTTTTACAGGATTTAGGTGAGGACACGGTCGGATGGACGTCGACATGCGAGGAGGAATGGCTACACTGTCTACATAGTTTTTGATAGTTTTTGTTTATGATACTAATTTTGTATAAAGAATGTATATGTTTGATAAAAGAAAAATTTGGGCCCAATTACTTATGTTATTATACATGTATTTTATTATGTATATTTTTATGAGTATTTGAGTAAGAAGTAGTTATTACATTTTTGGTATCAGAGCCGAGATTTTGGGATTTGACAATGTACCATTCTCGTCGCTATGATGTCCGCGAGCCAATTGTGTAAGTTAATTCTTTCCTTACGTTAAGTGTTCTCTTGAATTGATCAAGTGTGGTTTTTTTGTAGATGAGGCGTAGTAACAGGAAGAAGGGTAAAAGTGTGATAAACGAGGGAGAATCCTCTAACCAACCAGAACCAACTCCCCTTACTCTTGATGAGACGAGGATTCGAACCATTGTACAACAGGTGTTAGTCGAGAGTCAGGGGAGAGCTGTACAGGAAAGAACCAAGACCCTTAGTAGAGTACCGACTGTAAGACAAGAGTGAGAAGGGCTGGTACCTTAGACAGTACAGAGTCGAGTTGATCCGATTCAGGGGCTTGGAAACCAGCACCAGCTGCCAGAGTTTAGGGGTACTAAGGACCCGTTAGAAGCAGAAAAGTGGTTTAAGTCTGTAGAGCAGACGGCGGCACCGTTTCCCCTGAATGATAGAGAGTGGATTAGATATGCCAGTTTGTTATTTCGTGGAGATGCCCGAATTTGGTGGGAATTAATGAAAAAGACTCATGACATGGCCTCGAAGACTTGGGAGGAATTCAGGAGATTGTTTGAGGCCGAGTATCGAACATAAGATCGAATACATGAGAAGGTCCAAGAATTTATTAATTTGAAGCAGAGGACTAGTATAGTGAAAGAATATTCAATAAGATTCAACTCCCTTGCTCGCTGTGCACTCAGGATAGTGTACACACCGGAGTTAAGGAGGGACAAGTTCATGCAAGGGTTGAGATCAGATATTGCCCAAGATGTAATGATAGGAGTCGCCCCCTCATACCTATAGTGAAGCTCTAACACAGGCTTTAAGGGCAGAGATCTATGTAAATAAATACATTGCAGAAGGGTTAGCTTCAACAGTATCTAGTGAGCCATCCACCACCTTACAAAGGGAGAGAGTAGATACCACAAAGAACAGAGAAGTAAGGGCCAAGAAGAAGTTTCAACCCAGGAAGAATAGGAAAGATTGGCAGAACAAACGACCCAAGACAGAAGGGTTTCCCCCTTGTGCTAAATGCGGGAGGAACCATTCAGGAGAGTGTTTGAGGGACCGAAACGTCTGTTACAGGTGCCGACAGCCAAGGCATCTGATGAGGGATTGTAAAGCTCCTCTCCCACCGATAGCTCAGACTCCTAGAGGTACAAATGTCAGAGTATTTACAGTGGCACAGGGTGAAGCTGAGGCCAATCCCTCAGCCGTAACTAGTCAGTTGTTATTTCATGCTGTTCCTTTATATGCTTTAATTGATTCTGGAGCTATCCATTCTTTTATCTCTCATGGAATGATAGAGAGATTAAGTTTGAAACCTACTAGAGTGAGTCAACCTATTAAGATAAAGTTACCTGATGGGATGAGTGTGTTGACTTAGGAGATGTTGTTAGGAGAGTCCGTAGTGATCCACGATCGAGAATTAGCAGTTGATTTAATAGTTTTTTATATGCCTGGCTTTGATGTGATATTGGGCATGGATTTCCTAGGGAGGTATGGAGTAGAAATTGATTGTCGGAAGAAGAAGGCGAGATTTAATCTCGATAGTAGAGATAAATTTAGTTTTGGAGAGGGCCATCAGTTGAGCATGTTGATTAGTAGTGTGAAGGCTAGAAAGATGTTAAGAAAGGGGTGTTCTGGATATATTGCTCATGTAGTACAGAGTGGTGACGTTCCACAGTCAGAAATTCAGAGGGTGTCGGTAGTTCGAGAATTCCTAGATGTGTTTCCGGAAGACTTACCGGGTTTGCCACCGGAAAGAGAGGTTGAGTTTAATATTGAATTAGCACCAGGAACAGCACCCATATCTAAAGCCCCTTACCAAATGGCCCTAGCAGAGCTTCAGGAATTAAAGAAGCAACTTCAAGAGCTTTTAGATAAAGGTTTGGTCCGACCAAGTCATTCTCCTTGGGGAGCTCCAATTCTATTTGTAAAGAAGAAAGACGGGTCACTACAAATGTGTATTGATTACAGACAGCTAAATAAAGTGACAATGAAGAATAAGTACCCGTTACCTCGGATAGATGATTTGTTTGATCAGTTGAAGGGAGTAACAGTATTCTCCAAAATTGATTTGAGGTCAGGGTACCATCAGGTAAGAGTGGCCAAGTAGGATATAGCTAAGACTGCTTTCCGTACAAGGTATGGGCATTATGAGTTCGTAGTGATGCCGTTTGACTTGACTAATGCCCCAATAGTTTTTATGGATTTGATGAACCGGGTATTCCATGACTGTCTGGATCAGTTTATAGTAGTATTCATTGATGATATTCTAGTTTATTCCAAGTCGAGAGAAGAACATGAGGAACATTTGAGAATAGTGCTACAACGGTTGAGGGAAAAGCGGTTGTATGCTAAGTTTTCTAAATGTGAGTTTTGGCTCTACTAAGTAATATTTCTAGGCCATACGGTGTCCAAGGAAGAGATTTCAATAGATCTGAATAAGGTAAAGGCAATCCTTGAGTGGCAGAGGCCGAAGACAGTAAAAGAGGTCAGAAGTTTCTTAGGCCTGGCAGGTTACTACAGACGATTTGTTGAAGGGTTCTCCCAGTTGGCTAAACCATTGACAGCTCTTACCAAATAGAAGACTCCTTTTGTATGGTCAGAAGCATACGAGGAATGTTTCCAAGAGTTGAAGAAGAGGTTAACAACAGCTCTCGTGTAAGTGTTGCCACATGAGGGTGTAGATTATGACATTTATATAGATGCCTCTTTGCAAGGACTTGGTGTAGTGTTAATGCAGTTAGGTAGGGTGATAGCATATGCCTCTCAACAATTAAAAGAGTATGAGATAAGATACCTTGCGCATGACCTAGAGTTGGCAGCCGTGATCTTTGCATTAAAGATTTGGAGGCATTACCTTTAAGGTGCAAAGAGTAACATTTGTACTGATCATAAGAGTTTAAAGAACTTCTTCACTCAAAAGGAGCTGAATATGAGACAGAAAAGATGGTTAGAGCTAGTTAAGGACTATGATTCTAAGATCAAGTATCAACCAGGGAAAGCCAATGTAGTAGCCGATGCCCTGAGTAGAAAAACTTATTTGTCCCGGCTCACTAAGCAGGAAGAGTTGATAGAAGAATTATGTAGAGAATAGATTGAAGTGATTCCGGGAAGGATTGCCAGGTTAGAGGTTCAGTCTACTTTATTGGAGGAAGTCAGAGTTAAGCAAGTGGCTGATGAGTGGTGTCAGAAAATAGTTCAGCAAGTACATGAGGGCAAGGTAACGGAGTTCCATTTAGTGGATGGTGTCCTCTATTTCAGAAATCGGTTGTGTATCCCTCAAAATGATGAGTTAAGAAAGAGAATTCTTATGGAGGCTCATGACACACAATACACTGCTCATCTTGGAGCAACCAAGATGTACCAAGATGTAAAGAAAGGCTACTGGTGGCCAGGTATGAAGAGAGACATTGCAGAGTTTGTAGGTAAATGCTTGACTTGTCAACAGGTGAAATCAGAACACCAAAGGCCGTCAGGGTTGCTTCAGCCAGTTAGTATTCTAGAGTGGAAATGGGAGAGTATTTCAATGGATTTTATCACAGGTCTCCTTAGAGTACAGAGAGGATATAATGCTATATGGGTGATTGTGGATAGATTAACTAAGTCCTCCCATTTCCTCCCAGTAAAGGAGAGCACCACTACGGATCAATTGGTTCAGATTTACATTAAAGAGATAGTTAGGTTGCATGGTGTGCCTAAGACAATAGTGTCAGACAGAGATTCCAGATTTGTCTCAGCTTTCTAGACTAGTTTACAGAGAAATTTGGGTACCCGTTTGGCATTCAGCACTGCCTATCAACCTCAGACAGATGGCCGAATAGAGAGAATGAATCAGGTGATTGAGGATATGTTGAGAGCTTGCTGTATGGATTGTAAAGCATCCTAGCATGAAATGTTACCCTTGTTGGAGTTTGCCTACAACAACAGTTACCAATTTACAATTAAGATGACGCCTTACGAGGCTTTGTATGGTAGATGATGTAGGTCTCCACTACTTTGGGATAAGATAGGTGAAAAGGATGAGTTGAGTACCGCTCTTGGGCCAGAGGTGACACAGAAAATGATAGAAGATGTAAGATTAATCAGAAACAGAATGAAGCAAGCCCAAGATCGACAGAAGAGTTATGCCGACTTGAAGAGAAAAGAGGTTGAATTTCAAGTGGGTGATAAAGTGTTTCTAAGAGTTTCCCCCTATAAGCGAGTGATGCGCTTCGGTAATAAAGGAAAGTTAGCACCGAGATATGTATGTCCATTTGAGGTATTGCAACAAGTGGGAAAAGTGGCCTACAAATTGGCACTACCACCTAGCATGGACAAGGTGCATGATGTTTTCCATGTCTCGATGCTACGGAAGTACGTAAGTGATCCCTCCCATAACTTGAGAATAGAGGATGTTGACTTAGAAGAGAACCTTGTGTATGAGGAGCGTCCAGTACAGATTTTGGATCGAAGGATTCAAGAGCTCCGGAATAAGAGCATTCCATTAGTAAAAGTCCTTTAGAGAAATCACAAGGTAGAAGAGGCCATATGGGAGGTAGAGCAAGACATGCAAAAACGTTACCCGAAGTTAGTTGTGTGAATTTCGGGGACGAAATTCTTTTAAGGGGGGAGAATTGTAATGCCCTACTTGAGGTATGTAGTTAAATTATTGTTGCATTGCTTGAATGTTTATTGATTTGTTCTCATTTGAGCTTGCATGTTGTTATTTTTGGTTGGTTGGCCCTTAGTTGAATTTTGTTAAAGTTATTTTAAGAAAAATGTGAAGGAAATCCCTTAAACTTTCATTAGGGCTACAATGGTCTTTTCACTCAAAATTAGTTGAAAAATTGGGGATTGAAAAGAGATAGAATTTCATGGAGAATGTAATAAAAATGACGGCATTATTGTAATTGACTAAGGAACATAGATGAAATTTTCAAGAAAGAGCAAGGCCAAAATGGGAAACTATATATATATTATTATGTAATAAGAGTTCAAGAGTAGAAACCCTAGCCACTCTATCCCTCCATTCATGCCATTCTCTACTCAAATTCTCTCAAATTTCTTCATTAGATTTCCAAGGAAATTCATAGATTTTAGGTATTTTTGAGTGGATTTTCAATCCTAAGCATCCAAAGGTAAGATTCTTGCATCAAGATGTGAGATTAAATTTTAAAGTTTTGAATTCTTATGGTTTTATATGGTTAGGGTTTAAGAGGAAAGAGAATTCTATCAAAGAGAGATTATAGTGTTGGAGTTGCTCAAATTCAAGGTAAGTAAATCCAACCAAGTTAAGATTTAAGAAAATCAAGTGAGTAGAGATTTCTTTTAATTATGCATGTGTTATGATTATTGAGAAATTGAGATGAGATTGATGATGAATTATGCTTGTTGTTGGATATATTTGAATTATGAGAAGTGCTTTTGATTGTATGATGATGGGTTGAAGTTTGATTGAAGTTGAAAGAAGTTTGAGTAAACTTTTGGGAGTGTTTTTCCTTGACAGGTTTTGTGATGATACAAGGGAGCTTTACTCCCATTTTTGATGGCTGAAGAAAGAAGAAGAGTTATAGCTAAAGTAGAATTTATGTTTGCACATTTATTGTTTGATGAAATGCCTAAGTGAAAAGCCTAAGTGAAAACTGCCCTGTCACAGCTGTGACGTTTTGAGTGATTTTTGGGCATCTTACAGATTGAACTAGGTTAAGACCAAAACATAAAAGTTGTAGCCCTGTCTCCAAGCTTTAAAACAAGACCAACTCAAATTGTACCTTTTTGAGTGTGACCTGTGCAGAATGACTATCTTGATGCAACATTGCATTTGTGCATTTCATGAGTGCATTAATGAGCATGAATCATCCATATGCATTAATTATGCATTAGAGAAATAGTAGAAAAAGAGTAGAGAACTTTGAGTGTGAGCTTTATTAAGAGAAAAGAGAGAAAAAGAGAATAGAGTAGGTTGTGCGATGGGGAACCCGTGAGTAATGGGTAGAGTGTTCCCGCATGTACGCCGCATTGAGAGAGCGGCATAAGTATGAGCGAGAGAAGTGGTGTACCCTGTGAGAGTGCATGCGGATGAGGGCTATACCCGAGAGTCCCCGAGAGAGAGATTATATACTCACATGGCCAAGGGTTCCGAATCCATGCATAATTGAGTCCGATCGGCTAAGAACGAGTAGAAGTCACGGAGTGCGGGAGCGAGTCCCGGCCGTGCCCCTGGTAAGATGGAGTTGTGACTTACTAAAGAGAGTTAGTAGAAAAGAGTTCTAAGAAAGAGAAACAGAAAGAGAAATAGAAAGAGAAAACAGAGAGAAGTATAAAACAGAGAGTAAATGAGAATTGTAAGGAAAGACTGAGAGAGAGAGAGTTACGGGGATAGATGACTAGAGGGTTTACTTACTGAGCATTATTTGTGCTCACCCCGTTGTCTTTCTATGTTTTGCAGGATTTAGGTGAGGACACAGTCGGATGGACATCGACACGCGAGGAGGAATGGCTACACTGTCTACATAGTTTTTGATAGTTTTTGTTTATGATACTAATTTTGTATAAAGAATGTATATGTTTAATAAAAGAAAAATTTGGGCCCAACTACTTATGTTATTATACATGTATTTTATTATGTATATTTTTATGAGTATTTGAATAGGAAGTAGTTATTACACATGTTCTAAAAGTTTAGCCACTCATAGCCATAATCAAAACTCGAAAAGAGAAAAATTGCAGAAGAGAAGAAGGAGAGGCGTGTGTCCTCCAATCTGATCTCTCTCTCCTCTTAAAGATATGCAATTCAAGTATTTGAATTCTACTAAATCTCCTAAAAATATTCTAATATCCTAAAATAACATTTATCCTAACCTGATTCTAATTAATTGAAAATAAAATAAAGTCCTAAAATAAAATAGGAAAGTGGTGCGTCCAGCTGTAACTTGCATGCAACAAGTCTTCAAATCTTCCAATAATAAACTGCCTATTTGAATTGCATGACAAGGCGGAATGTTCCAGAACGTCAGCAGTGCAGGTGTGTCAACTTCAAGCCCAATTAAAACCTTGATTCAACGAGTATCTCTCAAAACTCAAAACATGAAAGTTGTACATCTCTTTCTTATGGTTCCACAGCATTTTGAATCATCTCAATCGAATCTCGGATGAGAGATTTATGACCAGATTACGAAGCAATGCCAAAATTGTCCGAATTCACCTAATTAGTTCCGTTTTGCATTTAACGCCTCCATTTGCATCCTAAATCAAAATAGAATAATAATGATTACATTTAAGTAACAAATAGGTATAAAATATGAGACATTAAGGGGGTTAAATATGACATTTTGCATTCTCATCAACATCTTTAAACTCTCGAACTACTGGCACACTTTGAATCTCCAGCTGTGGGACATTACTACTTTGCACCACGTGGGCAATATACCCAGAGCACCCTTTTCTTAACATCTTTCTGGCCTTCATACTACTGATTAACATACTAAGCTGATGGCCCTCTCTGAAACTAAACTTATCTCCGTCATCAAGATTAAATCTTGCTTTCTTCTTCCGACAATCAATCTCTACTCCATACCTCCCTAGGAAATCCATCCCTAAAATAACATCAAAGTCGGGCATGTCAATCACGATCAAATCCACTGGTAACTCCCTTCCATGGATCACTACGGACTCCCCTGGAAGCAACTCCTAGGTCACCACACTAACACCATCCGGTAATTCTATCTGAATAGGCTGACTCACTCTAATAGGTTTCAAACCTAATCTTTCTATCTTCCCATATGTAATAAAAGAGTGTGTAGCTCCATAACCAATCAATGCATAAAGGGGAACTGAATGAAATAAGAACTGACCGATAACCACAGATGGACTAGCTGCTTCACTTTGTGCCACTGTAAACACCCGAGCATTAGTACCTCTAGATGTCTGTGCTGCGGGTGCAGGAGGGGCTTTGCAATCTTTCATCATGTGCCTCAGCTGTCGGCATCTATAACATACATTCCGGCCTAACTCCCTTAGGCACTCCCCTGGATGCGTTCTCCTACACTTCGGACATGGGGGAAACTCAGTAGTTCTTGGCCGTTTACTCTGCTAATCTCTTCTATTCTTCTTAGGTTGGAATCTTTTCTTATTTCTCACTTCCCTATTTCTGAAAACATCACTTCTCTCTCTCGGTGGAGCGGGAGATGGATCACTCAGTACTGCTATTGATGGACCAGCTAGGGTGAGCTTGTTCACAAATATCTCAGCCCGTAAGGCTCACTTCAAAGCCTCGCTATAGGTCTGAGGGAGCTCGGCACCTGCCATCACATCATGGGCTATTTCTGGTTTTAGCCCATGCAGAAACTTATCCTTTCTCAACTCTGGTGTGTTCACTATACCGGGCACGAACCTTGCAAGGGAATTAAATCTCACAGAGTACTCCTTTACTGAACTAGACCCCTGATTTAAACTGATAAATTCTTGGATCTTCTCATGAACCCGATCAACTGTTCTATACTCAGCCTCAAACAGTCTCCGAACTCTCCCCAGGTCATAGAAGCTATCTCATGAGTATCTTCCATCAATTCCCACCAAATTCATGCATCACCTCTAAATAAAAAGCTCGCATACCAAATCTTTTCTCTATCTTTCATAGGGAAAAGCGTCGTCGTACGCTCTATGGACCTAAACCACTATTCTGCCTCTAATGGGTCCGTTGTACCTCTAAATTCCGATGGTTGATGTTGACTTGGCAACCCATATATAGGCTCGATACGATTTGGCACTGTCGGGGGTACGGCCTTTCTCTTTCTTCTCTAGTGGTCGGTACACAAACTGGGGTTTCAACTCTCTTCGGTACAACTCTTCCCTGATTCTCTACTAATACTTCTTGTATGATATTATGGATCCTCGCTTCATCGAGGGTAGGGGGAGTAGATTCTGGCGGGTTGGAAGGTTCCCCCGTACTCATTGTATTCTTACTACCTGCTCGGGTTCTACGTCTCATCTACATAACAAAAACACTTTAAATCAACTCAAATAACTCATCTACTACTATAAGTAAGGAAAGAAATAACTTACTACGGTCGGTTACAGGATGTCAATGCAGCGGGAGAGGCACCCTGTCAAATCCCAAAATCTATGCTCTGATACCAAAAATGTAGTAACTCTTTCTAGCTAGTATACTTTGGGAAATATAATATGAAGTCACTAAATATATCATAGAAAATATATATGTATTTAAGTACAAAATAGTGGGCCCAAAAAAAATTTCTTTACATTAATAAAAGTGTCATATACATAAACTAAAAAACAGTGGGCAATAGTGCCATTCTCCTCTGCTCTCGACGTTCCATCTAACCGCTTCTCACCTATTTCTTGCAAAAACAGAGAAATCAACGGAGTGAGCACTAATTGCTCAGTAAGTAAATCCGCTGTGCTATTCTTCTATCTTCGTTGCTCATATTCTGAATTTCTTTCCTTGCATCACACTTCTCTATTCTTCTCTGTTCTTTCTCTATTCATTCTCTGTTTCTAATTTCTCACTACTCATGATAATAGGCATAGTATCACGCTTAGGTATGATGCAAATGCATAAATGCATAGGTTGTGCATTTTCTTTTCTGTTTTTCTGTTTCTTATTTTGTTTTCTCTCTCTTTTTCTATGTTTCTTTCCTTCTTTCTTTCTTTCTTTCTGTTCTTTCTATTCTCTATTCTCTTTCTATTCTTTTCTTTCATTCTTATTCTTCTCTTTCTTCCTTATTCTTTGTTGATCGGACTTGGTTAAGGCATGGATTCGGAACCCTGGCCATGTGAGTGAGTACAGTCCTCATCTACATACACTTCTTATGGACTGTTTCTTTTCTTTTCTTTAATAATTTTCTTTTCTTTCTTTGTTCTTTAATTTTCTTATATGCATGTATGCATGTAGATGGACTTTTCTTATTGTTCTTTCTCAATTCAAATGTTAAATGCAAGAATGCAATATGGCATGTATACATGTCATTCTCTACTTTCTCTACCATCTACAAACTCATATCAAAATAATAAATCAACATACTCATGCATGCACTTCTCTATGAAATTTCATCACACACTTTGTATGCACAAATAAAGCACTAAGGTGATTACACTCCCGTAACAATCTCTAATCCCCAAAATTTTGGAGCAAAGCTCCGTAAAACCAACTTCAAACCTGGCCAAGAAAATACACTCCATAATTCTACTTAATTTCTTTCTTAACTCATCCAAACTTCCATCAATATCTATAAACACAATCATCACTCCTCATGGTAGAATTCTAACCATGAATCATCATCAATTCCATCAACCAATCTCAACACTCAGCATATAAAATACATATAAAATTTTCTCTACACACATTATTGCTCAAATCAAGGGCTAGGGTTGGATTTTCTTATCTTGAACTTGAATAGTTCCACACTAGAATCTCTCTCTTTGGTAGACTTCCTTTTGCTCTTAAACCCTAAGCATATACACTATAAGAATTCAACACTTTAAAAATTAATCTCACATCTTATTGCTAGAATTCTTACCTTTGGATGCTTAGGATTGAATATCTACAAAAATCCAATCAAAAATCCTTTAAATTGCCTTGGCAATTTGATGAAGAAATTGAGAGAATTTGGGGATGAAGGTGGCATGTGAGGGGTAGAGAATGATAGGGTTTTCATTCTTGAACCCTTAATATCTCATTTATTACTTATACTTTCCCATTTTGCCCTTGTACTTTCTATGAAATTTCATCTTTACCCTTTAGTCAATTACAAAAATACCCTCATTTCCATTGCATTCTCCATGAAATTCTACTACTTTTCACTCCCCACATTTTTAACTAATTATGGGTAAAATGACTATTTTGCCCTTGGGCAAGGCTTCCAGAATTTTCTCAAAAATGCCAATAAGTTCTTTGCCCTGGTGAAGCTTTTTCTTTACCTCGGCGAGACATTCTCTAGCATACATTGCCGCGGCGAAGTCCGTAATTCTAAAAACACGATTTGGGCAGTGTATAAAATGCAGCGGCGATAAAACTCCTTTGCCACGACAAAGTTGCAAATTCTAATTTTTCAATCTTTCACCTTGAAATAATCAAAACTAAGGGAATTAAAGAATAACTAAGTTACGTACCTCAATGTGGGCGTTACAATTCAACAACTTAAAGCAAGCAAATATTCACGAAAGAGAAATATATGAGAGAAACAAGATTGAAGGTTTATTTGCCACCACTAGACATGAATTGCATAAAATAAAAGTACTCTTTAACTTTCCACCCTCTTGATCACATCAGCTCAAAAAATACCACACGTTGATAAGTTCTATCTCTCTTTACTAAGTCATTAGGTTAGACATGGTCGTAACTCAATTCCCTATTTATTAAATAAACTAGGATACAATCTCCAGATTCAGAGTAATAAATGCATTAAGAAGTAAGAGACCTATTGAATCAAGGCTAAACTCATATGGTCGATTTAGTTTTCTTGAGTGATTACCCCCAATGCATGCATGCTTACACTTTACCACTAGTTATTTAGATTAATAAAGCGATTCCATACTAAACAACCTAAATTGGCAATAATAGATTAACCCTAACTATTTAATTGGCCACTTAATTAGAAAAATCTAGTTAAACCCTATTCTCAGAGAATAAATCACATAATCAAGAGGGACCAAAAGATACAAAGATGCTGATGTTATTAATCACAAGACATGTCCAAGGTTTTGAAATTACCCTCAATCACAAAAGAGTTAGTTACCCATGAATAAGAATAAAGACGTCATTGTATTATTGAGAACCAAATAATAATAAAAAAGAAGAAAAACTTAGTAAAACTCAGATCAATTGATGGAGTTGATGATGATCTCCTCCACTTCTTCTTCTCCAAGCTTATTTCAATCTTCTTTCTTTTTAAAATCATTGAATATTGTTTTTGTTGTCTCAATTCTTTCCAAAAAATAAAATAAAAAAAACCTAAAGACCTCCTTTATAGTTCTAGGGTTGTGGGAAAATTAATGGGAAAGTCCTATACAAAAAAGGAGAATCAAATTCGGTTTAGGCTAGATAGAATCCATGTTGAATTAGGATTCCTGCATTGACCCTCCAGTACTAAAACTGGAATATCTTCTTCTAGAAAACTCAAAATAACAAACCATAAAATTCTACGTCAACTAGACTTCCAGAGCTTAACAAGAATATATGGCACGTCTTCTAATTCGTTCATACGAATTTATGGTAGCTTCATGAAATTTCTGCCTCCTAGACACACCTTTTCCAAACCAGATTCTGAATGTCGTGGTGCTGAAAGATCTTCCAATTTGAACATGAAAAAGTCAGAATCTGAAGAAGTCATAAACATAATAATTGTAGCCCTTCAACGCGGCTTCCTAATGGTCCAATAATCATCCAAATCGGAGGATACATCTCAAGTTATTGTCAAAATACCAAAGCATACTCAAAACTGGAGCATTTTCCAGATTTCGTGTTCCGTGCTAAATACACCATATCTTCCTCATTTCAACTCCTATTCTCAAAATGTGTGTTTCTAATAATAAAAAATTCTCTTGCTAACATCATCTTTCATCTAAATATTATTTTTAAGCTTTTATGCCCTGAAAACACAACAAAAATATCCATGATCTTGAAAAGTGCATTTATGAAACAATTAAGTTAATTAACGCAAATTACCCCTAATTTCCCACAAACGATACCTATAAACTGTTAGAGTAGATGCCCTAGAGCTGATCAATTATTGTAGAATTGACTCTTTGTAATAATGTCCATTGATCAATAAAAGACATTTTATACTATATCATGTAAATCATCATTGAATGTATTGATGTATGTCCTTAGAATGGTAGAACCGTGATGAGGGTATCAAGCATTTCAAATGTTGATAGTGAGAACCCTATGAGCACATATGGTGGCCATTCTAGAAATGTCTGTAGCCCTAGTATTGTTCTAAAATAAGGGCACAGATAATATGGTAAGGCTATCATAGTGTTGAACAACCCTGTCGAAAATGCAGTGACTGATCTCACTTGTCAAGGTTGTTTGGTGACAACCTGGTGCAACACATGGGTGCTTGCTGTAGGCAAGTTCACTAGACTGACCCACCAGAGGATTCCATATGGATGGTAACCCCAGTGTCTATGGAACAAATCCTCTAACGAATGGTGGTGCATGTGATCCTTAGACTTGAGATCACCAGAGCGCCTTGTGCACCGATTGGTGTAGTTTGACACTAGCCTAATGCAGTTCTATTCAGAGCTATCAATACAGTGGTGATTGACTACATCAAGAAGTGTATCAAGACTACGGTGGATAGACAGAGGATTCATCACTCCTAGGTACGGGAGAAGTTATCTCACGGCGCAATTCAGTAAATGGCAATGACACTAAAACTGTGGCCACTGTGGGATTGAGTTGTTGCTCTATCCAGTTTATAATACAGGTCATTGGTCTAGTAACTGAATACATAATATCGAGAGTAACCGAGGTTGACACTATTTCTGTGCCCTGGTCTCGTCGAGATAACGGTTGATGAACGAATCAGATTGTACGGTAACCATATCGTTGACAGGTAGCTACTTCACTGAATTCGAATCTATCAGGTGGCCATGATGCCTTGCTAGGGGCCAATCTTGGTCTGTGTGTAGTGAGACGATTAATTGGTGTTAATCGCGATACTACACACTACCAGTATGATAAGGAGCCTATGTGTCACACACATAGAAGATAATTTAAAAACCAGTTTACAAGAAGGGCGTTTTCATCTTTTTTGACGAAAGGGTATTTTGGTAATTTCACAGTGCAATTAAATTTGCTGAGGTTGTAGCCTTTATTTAATTTGATATTAAAATTAAGTAAGTGAGATTACGTTTAAATATGTGTTCGCATATATTTAAACAGATTATCATTATTGTTAAATGTTAATATATTATATATATTAATTGAAATAATGATAATTAAAATAAAATATCTTAAAGGGGCTGTTTGGATATAAGGAGTTGTTTGGGTTGGTGCCCAAGCCCATTCCATGATGGAATAGGGTATAGTGTTGCACTATATAAGTGCAACACTTTGTGAAATAAATAGAGAATTCATTTTTATTCACAAAGAAAACTCCAGCCCCTTTTCTCCTCTTCCCACGCTAGATTTATTTTTGCTTGAAATCAAATTTTATTTGATTGCTTCTTGGTTCTTAAAGGCTAAAGAGGATCTAGCAAATTCCTCTCTAGTTCCTTTGGGTTGTCTTCGTGTGGACTACATTGGTTCAATCCTACACTTGGGTCGGTAGCGAAATCAGTTCAGAGACAAACTTGGAGGAGCCTCCAAATGTGCATATGATTTCTAAACTTTAAACTGATTTTTCTGCAGATTCTATTATAACGTATAAACTGTAATTTTTGTGCCCTGATCTTGGTTTTAAGGAACGATCTATCATGTAAATTAGTTTTGTTTTTCGCTTCCATAGATGATTCTTTCCTAACATAAACCACTGAGTATAAGTGCATTTTCAAGCAATTATCACAACCCCCTACAGCTTCTTGCTAGTCCCTAGCAAGGTAATCGATCTAAAGATGTCTTCTAGCCTAAAAACAACATAAAATCCAATCCTAAACTAACATAAATCATTTCCGTAGATTGTCACGGTTGCGTTTAGTGTATGCAACAAGCCTTTAAACCATTAGGCGGCCCTAGTTAGATGAGTTGTAGTCTCGTGAGGGTTTCTAGCAATGGTACCCACAAACATCTACACTAAACCTAACCTAGACTCGAAAAGTAAAAACAAACCAGAACAACACATTAGTTTCCGAATATACATTTGTCTCAAAAATTGCATACAACACATAACATCAAGAATAATTAAATATGACCCAAGCCCAAAGATAACTCAAACATCCATTTTATTTTTGTTATCCACTCTCACACATCCAACAAACCACAAGCCTGTTAATCTCAACCCGGATGATCATATGCACAAACTTCACAAACAAAGAATTGATCTCAAAGTTGAAGAATAAATTATAATTTATAGAATCAAATTCCATAGGCTCACTTTTCAAATTACTTTCCACTAATGTAGAATGATTACACTACCTTGGATCAATAGGTCTTCATTAAGCTTGTAATGTTAGGCTAGGTTATGAGGTTACAAAAGAATAGAAAGAATAAACAAAAACAAGAGATTCAATCTTATTTCTTTCAAACACTTTTATTCATTCATGACATCATTATCCTGGACACACTGAAGGAACCGTATCGTGGCAAGCATGGAATAATAAAAAAATCTTGCCATGGCACAATCCCTTTTACCCAAGATCATGATTTTGACATGATAATCAACATAAATTAAATCAAAAACCATACAAGGTTTGATCTAATACCTTCGTTAGCGGCTCCTTCTTTAGATGTCTTCGATTAGTCACTATCAACCTAACGCAGGATTAAGTCTATTGGTATCCACATGAAGGTAGGCTTGGGATCACCCTAAGATTAATTGCTAGACCAATCTTACAGCTTAAGGAAGGGAGGCAAAATTAAGAGACTAAAATTCTCTTGGGTGGCTAGGGTTTCATGTTTTTGGAAGACAAAGAAAATGTTTATTTTTCTTCCGACTTTTTACCTTTTATTATTAACCATCCAAAAACCCTCCTCCTTTTATATAGTGTCAATCCAAAAGGAATTCAAATAAGGATTGCAATCCTTGAATTCCTATCAAGAAAGGATTGCACTAATCCATAAGGAAAGGATAATATCTCTTAAAGATATTATCCCATTTAAATATTAAATGTTAAATTAAATAAATAAAATCATTTATTTAATTTAGTAAATATATAAAAAAAAATTAGATAAATATATTTATTTAATCCATATATAAATATTTAATATTTGGGTTTTTAATATATATATATCAAAAGTAATATGAATCCAATTTTGCTAAAAACTGTTCCAATAAATTGGACAATGGCATCAACCCCTTAGCAAAATTACCAAAGTGCCATTTTCACCCAAAATGACGAAAATGGCCCTGGACTCCCAAATTATCAAAATACCCTTTTTGGCCCAAGGACAAGATTGTCCTTCCATTTCCATCTTTTACTTAACTACCTTCTATGTGTGTGACCTGAAGGCTCTCTACCTTGTCGACCATTTCCTGATAACTAATTAGGTATCAGCCAATTAGTGTTTTCGTACACCAATCAAGATTGGCCTCAAGCAAGGCATCATGATTCCCAAGTAAGCAAAGATTTAGTGATCAAGCTTTCATTGTCTACAGTATGGTTACCATGCAATTCGATCTGTTTCATCATCTTATATCTCATCAAGATTTGAGGTATAGAAGTAGTGCTCACCTCAAAACTATTACCTTGACATGTTCTATATTCGGTTCTTGAATCTTACGACTATATGAGATTGGATACAAGCACCAACTCAATTGCACCATGGCCATGGCTTTGCAGTCATAGTTCTTTAATGAAATTTCTCATCGAGATAAGGTATCCTACAACCAAGAGTGATGAATCCCTTATTAATCCACCATAGCCATAGTGTACTTCCCAATGAACTAATCATCACCATTCTGGTAATCCCAAAGAGAGACGATGTTAGGTTGGTGTCAAATCACATCGATCTTTACACACGATGCTCTGGTGATCTCAAGTTGAAGGACCACATGCACCTCTATCCGTAAGAGGATATGTTCTATAGACATTGGGTTACCATCCTGTATGGAATCCTCTGATGGGCCAGTCTAGTGGACTTGCACAAGCAAGCACCCATGCGTTCACCAGGTTGATGCTCACAACCTCGACATGTGAGACATGTCACTATCTTTCGATAAGGATGTTCAACGCAATGATAGTCTCTTCGTATAATCATTGTCCTAGGTCAAATTTATACTATGACTACAGATGATTTAAGAAGAACCACCATTTGTGCTCATAGGGTTCTCACAATTAAGATTTATAACACTTAATACCCTCGTCACTGATTTCACTTTCTAAGGACATATACTATTTTCTTTACGTGTAGTAAATAGATACAATAGTGCATTGCTTATAAAGAAGCATTTTCCTTTTATTCGTATAAAATATGAGTTTACAAGAGCTACAATGTGGCTCTAGTGCACCTATTCTAGCAATCTCAACGATTACTATCACTATTGGCTTCAACCTTTTGCTCTACAGTCCTTAAACGAGCTTAGGGAAGGACCTCTTATTTGTGCTCATGTTATATATGAACTGAGAATCTAGTAAGGACTAAATTGACTGCCAAATCACTGTCCAAATCAGAACCTAGAGTCTCAAATCTCTCAATATACCCAATCATGTTGAGTATACGAGGACCAACTTTGGCACCCTTATCCATCTTGTTGTTCCCAGGTGATGTCATCACCTTGCTCTTAAGGCAAGGCCTGTTTAATGGTATAATTTGCTTTCAAACCCCTTCTACAATCTAAAGATATCAACACATGTCTAAAAAATCACTACCATCTAGCATGTTTCCTTTTGATGATCAATCGCAATTGGCGTCAACCCATTTAATGGATTTCTAAAAGTATAAATTTAAAACAAAGTTAATATCCTTTTATTAATTGATAAGGCCTTTTATCAATTAATTATTTAATATGCTCCCACTATTTTACTCAAGCTAATAGCCCTCACTATTAAACTTGGGACGGTGTGATGGTCTTTCTAGTGGGCCGAAGTCCGTTCATTCCTAATTTGACCTCACACAGGGGCAAGTAGATCAAACTAGGATGAGTAGGTAGGCAACAAACTTTAGCTTACACCATTTAATAGCAGCAAACTTATTAAACTCAAATGTAAGTAAAGCAGTCGAGCCAATTACACAACCCAATGGCACCAACCAATTAGACTCAAGTGTAACTTTCAGATTGGTGAGTTTGGACACTACATGCCTACTCGTGCATTTTAAATATGGACTGCTCTACCATGCCTTTAATTGTACTTATCAACCCTTCGTGGAGGCGAATCTAGCAAAGTACGCCTACTTAAGTCATAACCATCACCATTAAGGAAAAAATCCAATGATGATTAACCTTCCAAAGGTAGAAGTGGCTCCTCACGGGGCAAGTGAGACCACGACGAATGATGGTTTGATTAATACGATGGGATGGAAGGCTCAATTTGCTTTTGACTTAATATCTTTTATGAGGAGTTTATGCATTAAACAATCTCACCATTTTATTATCTTATTTAGCATGTTATCGTCTAAGCATTCAACCTTAGCATGCTTCTACAAATAAGATACATAACAAACTTGTGTTGGTACATGGCCATTCTAACTCCATTTTCTCCGAGCTTAAGGGAAATTGGTAGGTAACCTTGGTTTATTATTCTATTACAAAGATTGAAACATCTTCGGGATTCATCACGCCTTCACCTTGTCGTCAAGGCCTATTCTACTTTACAAATAAATTTAAGGAAACCTCAAGTTACATTCGAGGGGATTTAGATGAGAAGAGAATTACATTGAGAGAGTGAGAGGTAAGGCAGGACACGCAGACCCTATTTAAAATACAAATCCAAATAATAAAACCTAAGGTCTATGGCCGAGTACTGAACATCATGCATAATAGACACAATCATATAATGCATAAATTCAAATTTACCAAGTTCGAATTATAAAGTAAATTTCACTTTACCCCTTTTAATTTTATAGACTTTCATATTGGTCCCTAAACTTTGTAAAATTTAAGTTTAGTCCCTGTCCAGTTTTAAATTAGTTGTACAGTCCACAATAGCGACAACTTATTCTTTAATTGATGGCCAAGTGTAAAAGTTCAAAACGCTTTAATCCAAACCCTAAAATACCCTTATCCTGCGACAACAAGATAAATCTTTTTTCAACCCTCTAATTCCCATAGGAAAGATTGCGAGATTATCCTCATTGACAACAACAACCATTTAAGCCCTAGTGGCCCAAATTGGGCCACTCCCACTAGGCTTATGCACGTAGTGCGAGGCCCATAAATCACGAGTAGCAAGGCATGTCATGCCCCACCTTGGCTTGCCATGGCAAATCATTGTTGTGCGTTAGCGTGCGACAGCAGGGTCAGTGTCATGCATGTTTGCATGCGGCAGTGGAGCAGCACCATGCGATGAAGGAGCATGCGATAGCTTGGATAGCCGTGCATGCTGCGTACAGCAGGGCTGTGTGCACCCACGCACAACCCAGTTTGGGTGGCTGTGCATGGCCACGCACAACCATGATCTGATGGATTTGCACGAAAGCAACAGTGCACAACCATAACCACCAATTTAGGGTTTTTCACAAACCCTAATTCATCCAAATTTTTAAAACTCATCCCACAAAATTAAAATTAAAAATATAGTAGGTTTAAAATTAATAAAATTAAACCTACATATGCCAAACTAGCACACAACTGCATATATGCAATAATCAGTCGAATCAAAGCTCTGATGCCACTTGAAGGAACTGTATCATGGCAAATGCAAAATAATAAAAAAAATCTTGCCATGGCACGATCCCTTTTACCCAAGATCATGATTTTGACATGATAATTGTAATGACTCTCTTTCTAGCTAGTATACTCGTAAAACTTACTAAATATATACATATAAACGACTATAATATTTTGGGCCCATATTTGATTTTTCTTTATATATAAATCTTTACAAAACATAATAAAGTCTCAAAATATTAAGTTGATAGTTTTGCCCAACCCTTCCGCTACATGATGTTCCAAGTGACCGCATCTCACCTATTTCCTGTAAAAACATTGAAAACAACGGGGTGAGCACTAATTGCTCAGTAAGTAAACCCACTATACTACCATTCTCTCTCCATTGCTTAAATTCTGAATTTCTTTCCTTACTTCACATTTCCCCGTTCTTCTCTATTATTTCTCTACTTTTACTATGTTTTTCTCTCTGTTCTTTCTCTATTCTAATTTCCCACTACTCAGATAATGGGCATGGTATTATGCATATATATAATGCAAATACACAAATGTATAAAATACGCATTTTCTTTTCTATTTTTCTTATTCTATTTTCTGTTTCTTTTCTCTATATTTCTTTGTTTGCTTCCTTTTCTAGTCTTTCTTTCTTTCTTTTCTTATTCTTTTCTTTTCTTTCTTATTCTTATTCTTTCCTTTTCTTTCTTATTCTTTCTTATTTTTTTGCCGATCGAACTCGATTGAGGCAAGGATTTGGAACCTTGGCCGTGTGAGTGTATTCTTCTTTCTTGGGTACAACCCTCATCCACATGCACTCTTACGGACTATATCAATTCTTCTTTCTTATTCTTAGGCCGCTCACTAAAGGCGGCATGCATGTGGGAAAAATTCTTCTTGTCACTCACAGGTTCCCCATCACAACAACCTTTTCTTCTTTTCATCTTTTTATACTTCTTTAAATAAAATTTAGATTTGAACTTCTTTAATATTCTCATTTCTTTCTCTTTACTCTTTAACATTCTTTAGTGCTTTTTCATGCTCTTATGAGTATGTATGCATGTAGATGGTTTCATGCTTATAATTCTTTCTAAATTCACATGTTTAAATGCAATTATGCAATATGGAATGCAAACATTTCATTCTCTACCATCTACAAACTCATCTCAATATAACACATAATCATACTCATACAAACACTTCTCTTTGACATTTCATCAAACAACATATGTGCACAAAGTAACTCTAATTTGGCTACACTTCTATCTCTTTTCTTAGCCACCAAAAATTGGGAATAAAACCCTCCATATTTAACGCCAAACCAGTCCAAAATAGACACTCCAAAGTTTCCACTCTAATTCTTCCAAACTTCATCCAAACATTCATCAAACATCAAATACACCAACACAACTTCTTATGGATAATTTATAATCATCATTCAACATCAAATCCATTAACAATTCTTCATATAAAACATATATATGCATAAAAGAAATTCTCTACACAATATTACTTAAATCATACTTAGGGTAGGATTTACTTACCTTATATGTGAGCAATCCAACACTTTAAAAATCTTCTTTGATCCAACTCTCTTTCTCTTAAATCCTATGAACACAAATCATCAAAATTCAACACTTTAAAAATTAAAACTCACTTCTTGGTGCAAGAATCTTACCTAAGGATGCTTGGGATTGAAAATCCACTAAAAAGTACCTAAAATCTATGAATTTCTCTTGAAAAAGAATTGAAGAAATTGAGAGAATATGGAGGTGAAGGTGGCGTGAAAATGGATGAAGAGTGGCTAGGGTTTCACTCTTTAATCCTTGATATAACATAACATTATATATAGTTTCTCATTTTGCCCTTGCACTTTCTTTAAAATTCCATCTATGTCCCTTAGTCAATTACCCTAATGCCCTCATTTTATTGCATTCTCCATGAAATTCTATCTCTTTTCACTCCCCACAATTTCAACTAATTTTGAGTGAAAAGACCATTTTACCCCTAATGAAATTTTAAGGCATTTTCTTCACATTTTCTCAAAATAACTTTAATAAAAATCAACTAAGCGTATAAGGGCATAAGTTAAGTTACGTACCTCAATGTGGGCGTTACAATAATCAACTTAAACTATATCAAAAACCATGCAAGGTTCGATCTAATACCTTCGTTGGAGGCTCATTCCCTGGATGTCTCCGATTAGTTGCTATCAACCCAACGCAGGTTTGAGTCCATCGGTATCCACACGAAGGCAGGCTCGGGATCATCCTAAGATTAATTGCTAGACCAATCTTAGAGCTTAAGGAAGGGAGGCAAAATTAAATGAATAAAATTCTCTTAGGTGGCTAGGGTTTCACGTTTTGGGGAGAGGAAGAAAAGGTTTATTTTTCTTCCAACTTTTTACCTTTTATTATTATCCTTCTAAAAACCCTCCTCTTTTTATATAGTGTCAATCCGAAAGGAATTCAAATAAGTATTGCAATCCTTGAATTCCTATAAAGAAAGGATTGCCCTAATCCATATGGTAAGGATAATATCTCTTAAAGATGTTATCCCATTTAACTATTAACTATTAAATAAAATAAATAAAATCATTTATTTAATTCAATATATATATATAAACAATTTAAATAAATATATTTATTTAATCCCCATATATATATAATTAAATATATATCTCCATATTAATCAAAATTAATATGAATCCAATTTTGCTAAAAACTCTTCCAATAAATTGGACAATGGTGTCAACCCCTTAGCAAAATTACCAAAGTGCCCTTTTTGCCAAAAATGACAAAAATACCCCTGGACTCCCAAATTACCGAAATGCCCTTTTTGGCCCAAGGATAAGATTGTCCTTCCATTTCCATCCTTCAATTAACTACCTTTTATGTGTGTGACCCAAAGGCTCACTACTTTGCCAGCAATGTCCCAATAACTAATTTGGTATTAGCCAATTAGTGTTTTCGTACACCAATCAAGATTAGCCTCTAGCAAGGCATCATGATTCCCCAATAAGCAAAGATTCAACGATCAAGCTTTCCTTGTCTATGGAATGGTTACTGTGCAATTTGATCCGTTTCATCATCTTATATGTCACCAAGGTTTGAAGTACAGAAGTAGTGTCTACCTCAAAACTATTACCTTGACATCTTTATATTTGGTTCTTGAATCCGATGACTATATGAGATTGGATTCGATCACTAACTTGATTCCACCATGGCTATGGCCTTGCAATCGTAGTTCTTTAGCCAAATATCTCGCTGAGATAAGGTCTCCTGTAACTAGGAGCGATGAATCCTTTGTTGATCCACCATAACCATAGTGTACTTCTTAATGTAAGGATTCACCATCGTTCTAGTAATCCCAAAGAGAGACAATGTTAGGTTGGTGTCAAATCACATCGATCTTTACACACGGTGCTCCGGTGATCTCAAGTTGAAGGACCACATGCACCACCATCTGTAACAGGATATATTCCATAGATACCGTGTTACCATCTTGTATAGAATCCTCTGATGGGTCAGTCCAATGGACTTGCACAAGCAAGCACCCATGCATTGTACCAGGTTGATGCTTACAACCTCAACATGTGAGACCTATCACTATCTTTTGATAGGGTCGTTCAACGAAATGATAATCTCCCTGTATAATCAGTGTCCTAGATTAGATTTATATTATAACTACAGACAGTTTAAGAAGGGCCACCATTTGTGCTCATAGGGTTCTCACAATTAAGATTTATAACACTTAATACCCTCATCACTGGTTTCAACCTTCTTAAGGACATATACTATTTTCTTTACAAGCAGTAAATAGATATTATTGTATATTGCTTATAAAGAAGCGTTTGCCTTTTATTCATATAAAATAAGAGTTTACAAGAGCTACAATGTTGGCTCTAGTACACCTACTCTAACACACCCAACTTTTCCACCCTTCATCACAAATACTTTTATTACATCATTCACACTTTGCAATGTTTCTCAATAAGTTTCCCTTTTTCTTTCTTTTTCTCAATTCTTTTTCTTCATTTGGAAGAAAGAAAAGAAAGCTAACTATGCTACCCCACACCTTGATGAAAAATCACTCCACAACCCCTAACCTATTCTTTTCAACAATTTTAGAATAGGTTGACAATTTCTGCAAACTTCCACCCTCACTTCTCTAATTGCTCTCACCAATCTTGTACTTAGGTTAAATCTCTTAAAAACAAAAAGGCAGGAATGTTTTTTTGGTTCAAAATAATGGTGGGTTAATGTAGGTTACATGAAAGAAAATCAAGGCTAAATGTGTTTAATAATTGTTAAAAGGGGTAATTAGCGATAATTTAAATAAAGGGTTGGCTTGAAAGGCTCAAACGATCCAAAGATAGCCTAAATAATATCCTAAGTAACGTGCATTCTAGGATTTCGCCTCAAGTAGTTATCAAGTGAGTCTAGAATTTGTTGAGATCACAAAAATGTCTATGAAAATTCACACACAAAAACCACCACTAAGCCTTAAAACTAACCAACCAAGTCTTACCACATAGCATGACAGTCTCAAACTAAATGAAATTAATTATTCAAAATCACCCTTAAACCTAAGCAACATTTACGTCTTCTAAACATTACATGTCTTCATAATTATAATCATATCATTGACATTAATCTAAAAAAATGAAACAATTAATCCTAAAAACATTCAAAAAGCTAAAAGAAAAAACTTAACTCAAATTCATAACTTTAAAAAAAATTAAAAAAATAATTTTAACAATAAAATAAAAATTAATAACAAAAAAAGATGAAGAATTAGAATGAAAAATAAAAGAAAAAGAATACATGTAAAATAAAACAAAATGCAAACACACCAATGCAACACATACGTACCAAAATTAATATTTCAATGTCTCATCCACCCCCAACCTAAATTAGGCAATGTCCTCATTGCACTATTAATCGACATTATAGAAAAAAAATATAAAGAAAATGAAAACTAACACAACATGATGGGTTGCTTCCCCTATAGCACTTTGTTTAATGTCGTTAGCCCGACGTTGTTCTTTACTTAACCACCCATATTTGTTGGTTCATGGAGAGGTACTTCATCCAATTGTTCCATGAATGGCTCGTAGTACGGCTTTAGACGATGGTCATTGACCTTGAAGTCCTTCCCGATCTTCATGCTCTTAATTTCCACTACACTATTTGGAAAAACATTAGTAATCACAAAAGGACCAACCCAATAAAAACGTAACTTGCCTGGAAAAAGTTTAAGACATGAATGGAATAGAAGAACTTTTTCTCCAGTTCCAAAATGCTTTCACTGGATCATCCTATCATGGAAGGCCTTTGTTTTGTCCTTGTAAATTTGTGAACTTTTGTAAGCTTCATTCCGTATCTCCTCAAGTTCATTCAATTGCAATTTTTGTTGTTCTCCCGCTGCGTCTAGTTTCAAATTACATTGCTTGATTGCCTAATAAGCTCTATGCTCTAATCCAATGGGAAGGTGACATGGTTTACCATAAATCATTCGAAATGGGGACATTCCTATTAGAGTAGGTGCACTAGAGCCAACGATTTAGCTCTTATAATCATATTTCAAATTAATGAATAAAAGGCATCACTTACTTATGAGCATATATTATAGCATCTATTTGTTATGCGTAAAGAAAATAGTGTATGTCCTTAGAAAGGTTGGAACCAGTGACGAGGGAATTAAGTGTTATACATCTTAATTGTGAGAACCCTATGAGCATAATTGGTGGCCTTTCTTAAACCCTCCGTTGTCATAGTATAAATTTGACCAAGGACACATATTATACGGAGAGACTATCATTGCGTTGAACGACCCTATCGAAAGGTATTGATAGATCTCACATGTCAAGGTTGTGGGCATCAACTTGGTGTAACGCATGGGTGCTTGCTTGTGAAAATACACTGGATTTACCCATCAGAGGATTCTACACGATAGGGTAAACCTAGTGTCTGTGGAATATATCCTCTTACGGATGGTGGCGCATGTGGTCCTTCGACTTGAGATCACTAGAGTGTCATGTGTAAATATCGATGTGATTTGACACTAGCCTAACAATGTCTCTTGGAGGGATTACCAAAATGGTGGTGATTGGTTACATCGAGAAGTTTACTATGGCTATGGTGGATCAACAAAAGATTCATCATTCCTAGTTACAAGAGATCTTATCTCGGCTAGCTATTTAGTTAAAGAACTAGGACCTGAAATCCGTGGCCACGGTAGAATCGAGTTGGTGCTCTAATCAAATTTTATAGTCGTCAGATTCAAGAACCAAATATAGAACATGTCAAGGTAGCTTTTGAGGTAGACACTACTCCTGTACCTCAAACCTTGATGAGATAAAAGATGATGAAATGGATTGAATTGCACAGTAACCATACCGAAGACAAGGTAAGCCTAAATCACTGATTCTTTACTTACCGGGGAATCATGATTCCTTGCTAGAGGCCAATCTTGATTGGTGTAGAAAAACACTAATTGCTTGATGCTTAATAAGTTATCAAGACACTGCCAGCAAAGTGAAGAGCCTTTGGGTCACACACATAGAAGGTAGTTAAGTGAGAAATGGAAATGGAAGGACAATCTTATCCTTGGGCCGAAAACGGTATTTCGAGAATTTGGGAGTCCATGGGCATTTTCGTCATTATGGGCAAAAAGGGCACTTTGGTAATTTTGCTAAGGGGTTGACATTATTATCCAATTTATTTGGAGAATTTTTAGGAAAATTGGAATCATATTAAATATGGAGAATAAATATTTAATTTAATTAAATATATATTGAAACCCATATATCAAATATGATAAATATATATAAATATATGTGGATTAAATAAATAGTAATATTTATTTAATTAGAATATGTATTTATATAGGAATTAAATAAATAGAAATATTTATTTAATTAGGGTTCATATTTAAGGAGAATATCTTTAAGAGATATTCAAATCCCTTATATCAAGGATTGCAATCCAATTCAAATAGGAATTAAGGATTGTAATCCAATCCAAATAGGAATTAAGGATTTACAGTCCTTATTCGATTCTTATTGGGATTGTCTATATAAAAGGTCATTGGGTTTTGATTTAATAGAGCAATTCTCATAAAGTTAATTTTGCAAATTGAATAACAAAATTAATTCTCCTAATACCCTAGCCGCCGCAAACCCTAGAAAGAAACTCTCTCTCTAAATTTCTTCACCTCCCTTAAGCCCTCCAATTGATCTAGCAGTCAATCCCAGGGTGATCTCGAGCTTGCCTTTGTATGGATATTGACGGACTCAATCCTACATTGGATTGATAGCGACTAGTTGGAAAGATCCAGAGGAGGAGCCGCCAATGGAGGTAAATCACATAACCTTGTATGGTTTTACATGTTGATTATTCAGCTGGAATCATGATCTTGGGTAATGGAATCATGCCATAGCAAGAATTTTTTTATTATAAATTTGCGCTTGCTACAACATGGTTCCTACAAGTGGAATCAGAGCTTCGATTCGACTATTAATTGCATGTATGTGATTGGGTGCTAGATTGGCATGTGTAGGTTTTTTTATTTTAATTTTAAACTTACTGTTTTGATTTGATTTTGTTGATGAAGTTTCTTTCAAGATTGGTTGGAAAACCCTAACGATGGTGGATGAATTTTGTGGGTTGCACGTAGCCGTTATCATGGCTGCATGTTAACGCACGCAGCCCTTGCTCCGTGGATGTGCGTTGCCGTGCATAACTACCCTAACCATGGTTATGCATTGTTGCGCATAGCCAAATGAACAGGGTTGTGCGTGGGTGCACAACCCCGAGCAACCTGCCTCTTCAGCTGCATGCTAGTGCATGTGGCAACCTTGCCTCTTGTTGCTCATTGCCGTGTACGGCAGTCCATCCTGCTACTCATTACCATGCGCGGCTGCGCCTGGTTATGCGTTGCCGCATGCCACCAAGCAGCCCCAAGGGCCCTTGGCCATGCCTTCATGCACGGCTAGCCCTCACTCTAGGGTATGCACCTCACAACGCATTACCCCTTGGCACATGGCACTTGCCACACGTAAGCACATGGCACACTAGCTCAATGTTGCACACTTGTGCTCGGTGACAACCCTTGTCGCACGTGCGAATACGCGACATTATGGGCCTCGTACTATGTGCGTGGGCCTAGTGGGAGTGGTTTGTTTTGGGCTACTAAGGTTTAATGGTTATTACCATCAATGAGGATAAACCCCACGATCTTTTGTGTGGGAATTTGAGGGTTGAAAAGGATTTGTCCTGTTGCCACAAGATAAGGGTATTTTAGGGATTGGAGAAAAACGTTTTGAACTTTTACACTTAGCCATCAATAAAAGAATGAGTTGCCATTATTCTAGACTCTTTAGTAAATTTTAAACTAGACAGGGACTATACTATAATTTTACAAAGTTTAGGGACCAATAAAAACTCTGCAAAATTAAAGGGGGTAAAGTGAAATGAACTCGACAATTCAAATATGGTAAATTTGAATTCATGTATTATATGATTGGTGTCTATTATGCATGGTGTTTGGTACTCAGCCATAGACCTTAGGTTTTATTAGTTTGGATTTAGTTTTTTTTTTAAAATAGTGCCAACGTGTCCTACCTTACCTCCCATTCTTCAATATAAATTCTCTTCTCATCTAAATCCCCTCGAATGTAACTCGAGGTTTCTTTAAATTTATATGTAAAGTAGAATAAGCTTTGAAGACGAGGTGAAGGCGTGACGAATCCCTAAGATGTTTTATTCTTTGTAATAGAATAATAAACCTAGGATGACCTACCAACTTCCTCTAAGCTTGAGGAAATTGGTGTTAGAATGGCCATGTACCAACACGAGTTTATGGAGTGTCTTATTTGTAGAAGCATGCTAAGGTTGAATGCCAAACGATAACATGCTAAATAAGATAAGAACATGGTGAGAATTTTAAAGGATGAACTCCTCATAAAATATATTAAGTCAAAAATAAATCAAGCCTTCCATCCCATGGGATTAATCAAACCATCATTTGTCGTGGTCTCACTTGCCCTACAGGGAGCCACTTCTACCTTTGGGAGGTTAATCATCATTAGAGTTTTTCCTTAATGGTGATGGGTTATGACTTAACTAGGCGTACTTTGCTAGAATATGGAAGAAGTAAAGAAGAAAGAGGAGAGAGACAGCAAGAAAGAGAGGGAAAAAAAAAAAGATGAAAGAGAGAAAAAGAAAGAGAAGATGAGGTGACGGGTGAGAAGAGGAAAGAGAAGATGAGGTGACATTCTAACATGTGAGAAAAAGAAGAAAAAAAAAAAAAAAATATATATATATAAAGAAGAAGAAGAAAGAGAGAGGAAAAAAAAAAAGTATGAAGGAGAAAAGAGGAAAGAGAAGATAAAATGACATGTGAGAAATATATATATATACATTTGATGATATCATCGGTCTGACTCGTCGGTTAGACCAGTTGGACCATTTAGACCGAAAACTGGCCACCTAACCGAGTCACCTTCTAGTCCGGATTTAAGAACATGGGGCCTACCTACTCATCCTACTTTGGTCTACTTGCCCCCGTGAGAGGTCAAATTAGGAATGACGGGATTTCGGCCCACTAGGAAGACTGATGGACCTTCGTGAGTTTAATAGTGAGGGCTATTAACTTGCATAAAAATAGTGGGAGCATATTAATTGATAAAAGGCCTTATTAATTAGTAAAAGATTATTAACTCTGTTTAATTTATACTCATAGATTTACATTATGACTACCAATAATCTATCACTGCAATCAATCTTCAAAAAGGAAAACAGGTTTGATGGTACAAACTTCACTAGCTAGTATAGAAATCTTTGGATTGTACTCAAGTATGAAAAGAAATTGTTCATCCTAGATGAACCTGTTATGGAAGCGCCTGAACCTAACGCTACTCAGGAACCTATAGGTGCTTATAGAAAGTATCAGGACCATGCTGATATTATACAGTGTATTGTACTTGCATCGTTGACACTTGATCTGCAAGAGCAACATAAGAATTTGGATCCCAGCTCCATCATCACACATCTCAAGGAGCTCTTTCATAAGCGTGCTAGGCACGAATGTTATGAGGTGTCAAAGGCATTATATAGATGTCAAAAGACTAAGGGAACCCCGGTAGGCCTGCATGTAGTCAAGATGATTGGCTACATACATAAGCTTGAAATACTAGGATTTGGTATGGAGGTAAAACTATCAATAGATCTTGTTCTGCAATCCTTGTCTGATTCCTTCTCCCAATTCATAATGAACTTCAATATGAATTCTATGGAGAGGTCTCTCTCAGAGCTTCTGAATATACTGAAGATGGTAGAGAAGGACATAAAGAATTCCAAGTCAGTGATGCTAGTAAACTCTACACCATGTAAAGGAAAGGAAAGGGGAGGTAAAGGAAATGCCAAGGGAAAATCCAAAGCTCAACCCTAAGATGTCCTTAAACCTATTGGAGGCATGAGCAAAGATGGAAAGGTTGTTGCTTCCATTATGGCAAGCCTAGTCACTGGAAGAAACATTGCAAGGCCTTCCTAGCAAGCAAGAAGAAGCAGCATGCATCTTCTTCTAAAGGTATGTACATGATTGAAATCAATGTACCTCCTATTACATCTTGGGTTATTAACACAAGATGTGGTTCTCATATTTGCACTTATGTGCATGGACTACGACGAAGTAGACTGCTTGGTCAAGGAGAGGTGGACCTATGAGTTGGGAATGGAGCACACATTGTTGCATTAGCCGTAGGGGATTATTATTTAAGTTTGCCTTTGGGCCTTGAACTAGAACTTTGAAATTGTTTTTATATACCTTCGATTTCAAAGAATACTATTTTAGTGTCTACTTTGGACATCGTTGGATATCAATTTATGATGACTAATGGATTGATGTCAATTAGTTTGAATGGTATTCAATATAGAATTGCAAGATTACATAATGGTTTGTATGTTCTAGAATTAAATAATAATGAGATTTTCAATCTAGAGAGTAAGAAAGCCAAGGTTGATGGCTTTAATCAAACTTACCTATGGCATTGTAGGCTTGGACATGTGAACCAGACTCGCATAGCAAAACTCCTTAAGGACGAATTTTTGGACCCATTTGACTTTAAGTCTTATAAAGTATGCAAGTCATGCCTAGTAGGCAAAATGACCAAGTCACCTTTTACTGGACACAGTGAAAGGGCAAAGGAACTGTTAGGCATCACCCATAGCGATGTATGTGGACCACTATCAATACAAGCCAAGGTTGGATATTCTTACTTCATCACATTTACTGACGACCTCAGCAGATTTGGATATGTTTACTTAATAAGACATAAGTCTAAATCCTTTGACAAGTTCAAGGAATTCAAGAACGAAGTACAAAATCAACTGGGCAAGAATATCAAGGTTCTCCAATCTGGCAAAGGAGGAGAATACTTGAGCTCAGAGTTTGATGCATGCCTTGAGGAATGTAGGATTATATCTTAACTCACACCTCCTTACACACCTCAGCACAATGCTGAGAGGAGGAATCAAACCTTGTTGGATATGGTTCGATCAATGATGAGCTTTACAGATTTACTCACATTGTTCTGGGGCTATGCCCTAGAGGTTGTGACATATACACTAAATAGTGTACCATCAAAATCAATGGATAAGACACCATATGAAATATGGAATGGGCAAAAGCCCATTTTGTCTCATCTAAGAGTTTGGGGTTGTGACGCTTATGTCAAGAAATTGACTTCGAACAAGCTTGCCTCAAAGTCAGAGAAATGTATCTTTATGGGGTATCCTAAACAGAAAAAGGGATACTATTTCTACAATCCAGCTGAGCAAAAAGTTTTCTTTGCTCAAACTAGAATCTTCCTAGAGAAGGATTTCCTTCAAAGAGAAGATGGTGTAAGAAAGGTAGAGCTCGATGAAATTCTGAAGCTATAAAATGTATCAAATGATGGACAAGATGATGTGCCATCAGAGATGGTTGAGCATCATGAGGAGATCGCTCCACAGGGAGTAGAACAAAACGAACCTCTAACACAAGAGCCGCATAGGTTTGGAAAAATGTGTCGCAAGCCCGAGAGGTATGGTTTTCTCATGACTCAAAGTGGCGACGTATTGGTCTATCAAGACGATGAGCCCAGAACCTACAATGATGCTTTGTCGAATCCAGATTTTGCAAAATGGCTTGATGCCATGAAATCTGAAATGGACTCCATATACCAGAACCAAGTATGAGATTTGGTGGATCCATCCAAAGGAGTCAAACCCATCGAGTGTAAATAGGTCTTCAAGAAGAAGACTGACGTGGAGGGAAATGTTCAAACCTATAAAGCACGACTGGTAGCAAAAGGTTTAAAACAAAAGCATGGGATTGACTATGATGAAACCTTTTGTCCAATAGCAATGTGAAAGTCCATTAGGATTATGCTAGCTATTGCTGCATACCATGACTATGAAATTTGGCAGATGGATGTCAAAACTACTTTCCTGAATGGAAACCTTGAAAAGGATGTCTATATGATACAACCTGATTATTTCGTTCTTGATGGACAAGCAGGGAAAGTATGCAAGTTGAAGAGATCCATTTATTGACTCAATCAAGCATCAAGGAGTTGGAACATTTGTTTTGACAAATTCGTAAAGGAAGTCGGGTGTATACAAAACGAACACGAGCCTTGTGTATACAAGAAAATCAGTGGGAGTGTAGTGACATTCCTAGTGTTGTATGTCGATCACATATTGATCATTGGGAATAATACACCAAACTTGCAAATGGTAAAGACTTGGTTGTCCAAGTACTTTTCCATGAAGGACTTAGGGGAAGCAACCTAAATCCTCAGTATATGTAATGCCCCACTTGAGGTACATAGTTGTTGTTTCCTCTTTCGCTTTTCTTTGAGTTGGTTTTTGGTAATATTGTTTGATTGAGTGTTGTGTTGAATGCTTGCCCTGAAATTGGTTGAAAATAGAAGAAGTTTAGTATTTCAGTCTTCGCCGGGGCGAAGAAGAATCTTCGCCGCGGCGAAGAGGTGTTACTCAAGAGTGATGAATCCTTTGTTAATCCATCATAGTTTTGATACACTGGTCACTATAGTCAATCACTATCGTGTTGATAGCTCTAAATAGAACTATGTTACGCTAGTGTCAAATTACACCAATCGGTGCACAAGGCGCTCTGGTGATCTCAAGTCTAAGGATCACATGCACCACCATTCGTTAGAGGATTTATTCCATAGACACTAGGGTTACCATCTATATGGAATCCTTTGGTGGGTCTCTCCAGTGAACTTGCCTATAGTAAGCACCTATGTGTCGCACCAGGTTGTCGACAAACAACCTTGACAAGTAAGATTTGTCATTGTCTTTCAACAAGGTCGTTCAATACTATGATAGCCTTACCATATTATCTATGTCCTTGGTTAGAATAATACTAGGGCTACAGACATTTCTAGAATGGCCACCAATGTGATCATAGGGTTCTCACTATCAAGATTTGAAACACTTGATACCCTCGTCATGGTTCTACCATCCTAAGGATATATATCAATACATACAATTATGATTTACATGATATATAAGAAAATTGCCTTTTATGATTAATAAACATTATTACAAAGAGTCAATTTTAAAATAATTGATTGGCTCTAGGGGCACCTACTTTAACATACACAAAACGTAGATAGGCCTTGTGTATACAAGAACATCAGTAGGAGTGCAGTGGCATTCCTAGTGTCGTATGTCGATGACATATTGATCATTGGGAGTGATATACTGAACTTGCAAATGGTAAAGACTTGGTTATCTAAGTGCTTCTCCATGAAGGACTTAGGGAAATCAACCTATATCCTCGGTATAAAGATCTATTGTGATAGATCTCATAGGTTGCTAGGCCTAAGTCAAAGATTCAGTATGGAAGATTCAAAGAAAAGTTATCTTCTAATGTCACATAGCATGTATCTCTCTAAGGATATGTGTCCTAAAACACAAAAAGAGAGAGATAGGATTTGGGGTATTCTTTATGCTTCGGTAGTAGGATCCATAATGTACGCCATGTTATGTACTAGGATTGATGTCTCATATGCCTTGAGCATTTGTAGTAGATATCAATCAGATCAAGGTGAAACACACTAGACAGTAGTCAAGAACATCTTTAAGTATCTTAAGAGGACTAAGGATATGTTCTTGGTCTATGGAGGAGAAGATGATCTCACTGTAAGAGGATACAATGATGCCAGTTTTCAAACTGACAAGGATGACTATTGATCATAGTCAGTTATGTGTTTTGTCTTAATGGGGCTGCAGTTAGCTAGAAAAGTTTAAAACAAAGCACTGTAGTGGATTATACAATGGAAGCCAAGTACATCCCTTTAGGTGATGTAGACAAAGAGGTTGTTTGGATCAAGAAGTTCGTGACTCAACTAAAGGTGGTTCCAAGCATTGTAGATCTAATTGTGCTTTATTACGACAAAAATGGTGCCATTTCTCAGGCTAAAGAACCACAATCTCGCCAAAGATCTAAGCACATACTCCAGCGATACTATCTCATCAGAGAAATTGTGAAGAGAGGTGATGTACAAATCGATAGAGTATCTACTGACAATAACATCACAAACCCACTTACGAAAGCTTTATCGTAGCAGAAGCATGAGAGGTCAAACATATGAATGATTGGCTATAGTGCAAGTAGGAGATTGTAAGAGTAGGTTCCCTAGAGCCAACGATTTAGCTCTTGTAAACTCATTTCAAATTAATGAATAAAAGGCATAACTTATTTATGAGCATATATTGTAGCATCTATTTACTACGCATAAAGAAAAAATTATATGTCCTTAGAAAGGTTGGAATCGGTGATGAGGGAATTAAGTGTTATAAATCTTAATTGTGAGAACCCTATGAGCACAAGGTGACCCTTCTTATACCATCCATAGTCATAGTACAAATCTGACCAAGGACACAGATTATACAGAGAGACTATCATCGCATTGAACGAGCCTATCGAAAGATAGTGATAGATCTCACATGTCAAGGTTGTTTTCATCAACCTGGTGCAACGCATAGGTGCTTGCTTGTTCAACTACACTGGACTAACCCATCAAAAGATTCCACACGAGATGGTAAACCTGGTGTTGGTGGAATATATCCTCTTACAGATGCTGGTGCATGTGGTCCTTCGACTTGAGATCAACATGTTAGAGTAGATGCCCTAGAGCCAATCAATTATTGTAGAACTGACTCTTTCTAATAATGTTCATTAATCAATGATAAAAAGGCATTTTATTCTATATTGCATAAATCATTATTATTGCAATATGTATTGAAATATGTCCTTAGAATGGTAGAACCGTGACGAGGGTATCAAGTGTTTCAAATCTTGATAGTGAGAACCCTATGAGCACATATGGTGGCCATTCTAGAAACGTCCGTAGCCCCAGTATTATTCTAAAGTAAGGGCACAGATAATGCGGTAAGGCTATCATAGTGTTGAACGACCCTGTCGAAAGGCAGTGACTGATCTTGCTTGTAAAGATTGTTTGGTGACAACCTGGTGCACACATCGGTGCTGCTGTAGGCGAATACACCAGCAAGTTCACTGGACTAACCCACCAGAGGATTCCATATGGATGGTAACCCCAGGTCTATGAAACAATCCTCTAACGAATGGTGGTGCATGATCCTTAGAATTGAGATCACCAGAGCGCCTTGTGCACCGATTGGTGTAGTTTGACACTAGCCTAACGCCAGCAATACGGTTGTGATTGGCTGCATTGAGGAGTGTATCAAGACTATGGTGGATCAACAGAGGATTCATCACTCCCGGGTACAGGAGAAG
Source organism: Pistacia vera (assembly GCF_008641045.1). Lineage (NCBI taxonomy): Eukaryota > Viridiplantae > Streptophyta > Magnoliopsida > Sapindales > Anacardiaceae > Pistacia > Pistacia vera. The sequence continues at coordinate 457,695 of NW_022196831.1, forward strand.
TTATCTCACGGTGAAATTCAGTGAATGACAATGACACTAAAGTTGCGGCCACAGTGGGATTGAGTTGTTGCTCAATCCAATTTATTATTTCGGTCATTGGTTCAGTAACTGAATACAAAGATATCGAGGATATCTGAGGTTGACACTATTTCTATACCTCAGCCTCGATGAGATAACGCATGATGAAAGGAATTGCACGGTAACCATATCGTTGACAGGCTACGATTTCGCTGAATCCGAATCTATCGGGTGGCCATGATGCCTTGCTAGCAGCCAATCTTGGTTTGTGTGTAGTGAGATGATTAATTGGAGTTAATCGCGATACTACTCACTGCCGATATGATGAGGAGCCTACGGGTCACACACTTAGAAGACAATTTAAGAATCAGTCTATGAGAGGGGTATTTTCGTCTTTTGGGACGAAAGGGTATTTCGATAATCTCATAGTGCAATTAAATTTGCTGGGGCTGTTGCCTGTGTTTAATTTTAATATCAATATTAAAATTAGTGAGATTATATTTAAATATATGTGCGCATGTATTTAAATGTATTATTATTATTTAATTAAATGTTAATATATTATTATATATATATATTAATTAATTTTAATTGAGATAATGATGAATTAAAATAAATATCTAATTGGGAGTGTTTGGAAAACAAGGGGTGTTTGGGTTGGAGCCCAAGCCTATTCCATAAGGGAATAGGGCAATTAAATTTTACTATAAAAGAAAAATGTTAATTGAAAAAGTTAGGAGATTATTCATTTCACTCATTCTTTAAGAGGAAAAAACACACAACCCCCAAAACACTCTCTCCCATGCCAGTTTTTTTTTTCTTTTTTTTTTTTTGATTGAAAGATGAAATACATTTCTTTTCTTCTTTGTTCTTAAGACTAAAGAGGATCTACCAAATCCCTCTTTAGTCCCTTGCGATTATCTTCGTATGGACTACATCGGTTCGATCCTACACTTGGATTGGTAGCAAAATACGTTCAGAGACAACTTGGAGGAGCCTCCAAACGTGCGTATGATTTCTTAAACTCTAGATTAATTTTCTGCAGATTCTTATTTTGACATAAACTGTAAATTTGTGCCCTGATCTTGGTTCTATGGAATGATCCGTATTGTTAAAAGATTTTTTTTTTCCGCTGTGTAAATGGATCGCTTCCTAATAGTGGTATCAAAGCCTAGGGTACCAGATTTTACAGTTTTATGTGGATCGTTGATTACATGTATTTGGTTGATAATATGTTGCCTTAAAGAATCTGCGTAAAATTTGCTTTAAAAACATGTTTTAAGAAATCAATTAATCAATTAATTTTAATTTGTTGGTGATCTGCAAGTTTGGTATATTGGGTGACGGATTTTTGTTGAAATCAGTGTGTATGATTGATTGCAAAATCCATTTGGTGTGTTTTTGGTTACTGTTTGAACTGATCTGGAGCTATAGATCAATGCATGCTCGCCACGGCCATATAACCCATCGCCGCGGTGTGTGTGTTTGGCTTTCTCGCTGATTACGAAATCAGCGCTTGCCGCAGCGATATAAACCATCGCTGCGGCGATCATCCTTAGGATGAGCACTGTACGAAATCAGCACTCGCCGCAGTGATATAACCCATCCTTGCGACAATCGCACGTTGAGCTTGAACGTCAAGTTAAACAGCACAGCTACAGTAATCTAACCCATTGCTGCAGCGAGTGCAGTTCCAAGTGCGCGTGGGCCAAATTGTAAAGTTTCAAAACTTTTAGACCAAATGCAGATCTATAAATTGTTAGGGGGTAATTAATAATTAACCCACCAATTTCAAAAATTTGATTGTTTTTGAAATGTATGCTATGTACTTGTTTGTATATTGCATGGTGCCTGGTACATGAGCCTTAGACCTATGGTGAATGTTTTAAAATTTTTTTTTGGGTATGTATGGTTGTAATTTAATAAATAGGGCCTACATGTCCTGCCTTTCTCCTCTTCTCAATGTACATTCTCTTCTCATCTCATTCCCCTCGAATGAAAATCAAGGTTTCTAAATTTATTGATGTAAAGAATTTTGTATAATTATTCTTATCGTAAATTTAGGATGGTGTAGTTGTAATGTACTTGAAGACGGACCAAAGGACGAGGCAACCATACTTGAAGACTCAAGATGTTTATTACAGGACCCCTAGGTGACCCACCAATTCCTCTAGTCTCGAGGAAATCGGTTTTAGATGGGCCATGTACTGGCACGTTTTAATTTTTGCTTAGAATGCATGCTAAGGTTGAATGTTGAATAACATGCCAAACAATGTCATTCTAACAAAGATAATAATCTGATGAGACAATTAAATAACAAACCCTCAATTAAAGTATATTAAGTCACGTAAGCCTTCCATCACCATGGTTTGGGATTTGAGTTGGATGTAGAATTACAAATGGATTTGATTCTGCAATCCTTGGTTGACTCTTATGTTTCGTTCATAATGAATTTCAATATGAACATGATGGAGAAAACCCTGTCAGAACTTTTGAACATGCTGAGGACTACAGAGCAGGACTTGAAAAAGTCCAAGCCTGTTTTACTGGTTGCTGCTAGTAAAGCAAAGGGTAATGGCAAGGGTAAAGCCAATGCCAAACGCAAGCCCAAGCCCAAAGGATAGGTTACTCTTGGGCTTGAGATTGGCATACGGAAGGGCAAGGCAGTCTGCTACTTTTGTGGCAAGCCTGACCACTGGAGGAAACACTGCAAGGCTTTTCTCGCAAGCAAGAAGAAGTCAGATGCTACGACTTTAGGTATGTTTATGATTGAGATTAACTTCTCTCCCTCAACATCTTAGGTCATTGACAAAGGATGTAGTACTCACATTTGTACTGATGTGCAGGGACTAAGGCAGAAAAGAGTGCTCGCCAAGGGAGAGGTGGACCTACGAGTTGGAAATGGAGCACATGTGGTTGCATTGGCTGTAGGGACTTACTGTTTATCTTTGCCTACGGGCTTGTTGTTGGAACTACATAACTGTTATCATGTACCTTCTATTTCTAGAAATATTATTTCAGTATCTGCTTTGGATAATATGGGGTATCATTTTGAGATATCTAATGGATTGTTATCCTTTAGTTTGAATGGTATTCTATTTGGAATTGCAAGGTTATATAATGGATTATATGTTCTTGACTTAAACAATAAAGATATTCTCAATGTTAAAACCAAGAAAGCTAAACATAGCGATCAAAACTAGACATATCTCTGGCACTATAGATTGTGTCATGTTAAGAAGACCCGCATTGCAAACCTTTAAAGGGATGGAGTTTTGGACCCTTTTGACTTTCAGTCATTTGAGGTATGCGAGTCATGCCTTTTAGGCAAGATGACCAAGTCTCCTTTCACAGGACAAGGTGAAAGGGCTACTGAGCTATTAGGCATCATCATTGGTGATGTATGTGGTCCACTAACAGTTGAGGCCAGAGGTGGATATTCATACTTCATCACATTTACTGATGATTTCAGTAGATATGGTTATGTCTACCTTATGAGACATAAATCTGAAGCCTTTGATAAATTTAAAGAATTCAGGAATGAAGAACAGAATATACTGAGCAAAAGTATTAAAGCTCTTCGGTCGGATCGAGCTGGTTAATACTTAAGCTCAGGTTTTTCAGAGTACTTGAATGAATGCGGGATAGTATCACAACTCACTCCTTTTTATACACCCCAACACAATAGAGTGTCAGAAAGGAGGAACATGACCTTACTTGACATGGTTAGGTCCATGATGAGTTTTAGTGATTTACCTGTATCGTTCTGGGGTTATGCCCTAGAGACTGCGACTCACGTTTTAAACCGTGTGCCATCAAAGTCTATAGATAAGACTCCTTATGAACTATGGAGTGGGCAAAAGCCCAACTTGTCTTATCTAAGGATTTGGGGTTGCGAAGCTTATGTTAAGAGATTGACTTCGAACAAGCTGGGTCCAAAATCCTATAAATGTATATTTGTGGGGTATCCAAAAGAGACCAAAGGGTACTACTTCTACCACCCAGAAGAGCACAAAATTTTTGTTGCTTGATCTGGTGTCTTCCTAGAAAAGGAAAATTTTCTAAGAAGTACTAGTGGGAGAAAAATAGAACTTGATGAAGTTCTAGAACAACAAGATATACTAGACGAAGGAAAGAATGATATGCCACAGGAAGCGGTTGAACATTAAGAGGAGGTTACTCCACAACTTGTGGATCAAAGTGAACCACCTCCAGTAGCACAGGAGCTACATAGATTTGAGAGAGTATGCCATGAGCCCGAGAGATACGATTATCTCGTGGCTCAACATGGTGACGTACTAGTCTACCAAGACGATGAACCTAGAACCTACAAAGATGTTATATCGATCCAAATTCCGTTAAATGGCTTGAAGCCATGAAATCTGAGATGGACTCCATGTACCAGAACCAACTGTGGTCTCCAGTGGAACCACCTGAAGGGGTAAAACCCATAGGGTGTAAATGGGTCTTCAAGAAGAAGACTGACATGGATGGAAGGTGCATACTTATAAAGCACGATTGGTTGCCAAAGGTTTTAAACAAATTCATGGCATTGACTATGAAGAAACCTTTTCGCTTGTTGCCATGATTAAATCCATCCGGATTATACTTGCGATTGCTGCATATCATGACTATGAGATTTGGCAAATGGATGTCAAAACAGATTTCCTGAATGGAAACCTTGGGGAGGATGTGTATATGACACAACCTGATGGTTTCGTTCTTGATGGGCTAGTTGATAGGGTATGTAAATTGTAGAGATCCATTTATGGACTCAAGCAACCTTCAAGGAGCTAGAACATTCATTTTGATGAAGCCGTAAAAGAATTCAATTTTATCAAGAATGAAGATGAGCCTTGTGTTTACAAGAAAGTAAGTGGGAGCACAGTAGTATTCCTAGTGTTCTATGTCAATGACAAACTTCTGATCGGGAATGATATACCGAACTTGTAGTCAGTAAAGACTTGGTTATCCAAGTGCTTCTCCATGAAGGACTTAGGGAAAGCAGCCTACAACCTTGGAATAAAGATCTATCATGATAGATCGCGTAGGTTACTTGGTCTAAGTCAGAATGCATATATTAACAAAGTATTGAAAAGATTCAGTATGGAAGAATCCAAGAAGGGATTTCTTCCGATGTCACATGGTGTTTATCTCTCTAAGGAATTGTGTCCTAGAACACAAGATGAGAGAGATAGGATGAAGAGGATCCCATATGCATCAGCAATTGGATCCATCATGTATGCCATGTTATGTACTTGGATTGATGTCTCATGTGCTTTGTGTTAGGAAACGATCCGAGTGGCGCAGCGGAAAAACAAAAATTTTACAACAATGGATCATTCCTTAGAACCCAAAATCAGGGCACAGAAATTACAGTTTATATATTACATCAAGAATCTACAAAAAATAAATCTAAAGTTTAGATTCATACCCATGTTGGAGGCTCCACCAATATTGTCTCTGAGCGTGTTTGCTACCAATCCAAGTGTAGAATCGAACCCAAGAAGTCCACACGAAGATAATCACAAGGAACCAATGAGGGATTTGCTAGATCCTCCTCGGCCTTAAGAAATCAAGAAGAAAAGAAATATTTGATTTTCAATCAAACAGTGAAAGTGGCGTGGGAGAGAGTGTTTTTGTGTTGTGTGTTTTTTTCTTTTAATCAAATGAACTAATAAAAATCACCACATTAATTTCACACACACATTCTCTTTTATAGGCAAACTAAGTTGCCCTATTCCCACATGGAATGGGCTTAGGCTCCAACCCAAACACCCCATGTTGCCAAACACTCCCAATTAGATATTTTATTTATTTCATCATTATCTCAATTAAAATCAATAAATGTTTAATTAACATTTAACAATAATGATGATTGAATTAAATATGTGCGAACACATATTTAAATGTAATTTCATTTATTTAATTTTTCTTACAAATTAAATAAAGGCTACGACATCAGCAAATTTAATTGCATTGTGAAATTACCAAAATACCTTTTTGCCCAAAAAGACGAAAACGCCATTCTATCTTCTTGGCTCTTAAATTATCTTCTATGTGTGTGACCCATATGCTCCTCATCATACCGACAGTGTATAGTATCACAAGTAACACCAATTAATTGTAAAACCCCCCTCCAGTCAGGTATCCTCTGAATATCCCTCAATGAGAATCTCGAGGATACATGTCTGGAAAACGAGTTGTATTTGGAAAAAATATCTGTGTAAGGATAATAATAGCAATATCCAATACATGCATATAAAATGTCATGCAGGATCCAAACATATAATTTCAAAACTTTAAGAATTTATCCATAAAATACACATTCGAAACATATTTATAGGGTGGACTATTCCAAAAGGTGTTTCACAAATATTTATCATTTACATTATTTACATCAAGATAAAAACATCAAGATGACAATAAATCATCTCCCCTCACGTGTAGCCCCCCTATCTCTAGCATCCCTCGCTTCTAGTCTACCTGCAAAGAAATCACCAATAAAAGGGTGAGCGCTAATCGCTCAGTAAGGAATGATCAGTTTCATTCTAAATGTGCTATTTGATCTTTAGTTGAACATATTTGTTAACGCATCACTTATCTTTTACATCTAGGGATACTTCCCCTTTTATTATATATATATATATATTTTCTATTTCATATGTCTTTCATCATTTTATCCCATGCTATATAACATAAATGTGTACACATACAAATAAGTATGTAACATAGTACACATACATCACATGTCATGACATAACATCTAAAATCATCTAACATGAGCATAAATCATCACATAATGTAAATAACATCATAACTCATGTAATGCTACTAAACACATATGAACCATTTAGTGTCTAGCCGATCGGACTTTTCTTAGCATCTTAAGCACTTCATATCATCTAGCCTCAAATTCATCTAGAGCTCATATCATCAGGAGGCATGCTTACGCGTTATTTAGCATCTAAAGCATCTATTCATCTTTCCTCAACCCGTATACGAGGATATACTTACGCTTTTCCCATCATGTCTATATGAATCTCTAACATCTTATGGCATGTAAATACATATTTTGGTGAGCTTAATGCTTTTATTCATCTGGATTATCAATCCATTACATTACCTCTTGCTCACATACATCATCTTAAAACATGTATTACATACATCTTCATGCCATTTCATAACATTAATCATGCATTGACATCATGACCATGTATCTTTCAAAGATCATCTACTAATGGGTAAACATTAGTACATGCATAATTACTAATACATTGATAATCAATTCATAATCATAGAATTGATCATGTTAAATCTTAAACTTTAATACCGTTTATACTTCAAGCCATTTTACATCCCATTTCTCAAACGAATTGGCTCTTGGCATAAACATAAAAGTTATAGGTCTGTGTCTTAGCTTTCTAATGCTTCAAGAATAATCTCATTTAAATGTTATAACTCAAGTTTGGTCGAAATACTAGCAGTGTTAACAAACCCCTAAGCTCACTAAATCCGAATTTTCATATTAACTAGCCCATCAATTCCTATTGACATTAACCAATAGTGAACTTTGGATCAAATAAAACTCCCCTTAATAGTCTTTAACATCTTAAGGAAGTGTAAAATCTCATTCCCATAATCATCAATTATTACTATAACATTGAAGCTAAGCAAACAACACCTCAACACTTCATAGCAACCATTCAACACCATGTGGCCTCCAATACTATAATTTTTGCCACAATCAGAATCCACACCTCATTTTCTTCAATCAAACACACAATTCATAAACATAATAGCAATAACTTCATTATAATGAATTCAAAGCAAAAGTAGAATAAATGTTTCAACTACACTCGCCATCAACTAATTCTATGCCTTAAAGCCTTAATTTAAGGTTTCATAAAAATCTACAAACCTTGCATAAACCCTAAAGTCATGGGAGGTTCTTCATTACCTTTTAAAGACTTCCCCAACAAATCCTTGCCTTTGGCTTCTTTTACACCTTAATCCTACATATTAACATAACCTCAACATTTACCTCAAATCTTCAAATCAATCAAAACTAAAGTTTTAATCCTTACCTTAAACCCTTCAAATTGAAGATCCAGGCTCCTATCTTGTTCTCCTTGAAAATTAAGCAAAACTCCTTTAAAACTAGAGAAAGAAAGCTTGTTTCATGGAAGATTTGAGAGAAAATGGAAGAAATTTTGAAGAAAGGCTCTCTCCCTTGGCTTGAACAATTTCATCTCATTTATGGAAATATTTCATTTACTTTCCAAAATTATGCAATTGGCCCAACTATTTTAGTTGTATACCTCATAAGTCCTTAATTCTTCATATAAGGGCATTTTGGTCATTTCACACTAGACATAATTATTACTTAATTATGCCATTAAATGCAATGAGGCCTACTCATCCTTGACTTTTTCAATGCTTATCCATAGGCAAAATGACCATTCACCACTAATGCCTTTCTATGATAATTGATTCATACCGTTCCAAATGAATCGCTATTTTGCCCTTAGTTAGATTTTATGCTTTTTAACATAAAATTAACATCTAAAGACTATTTCGAGTTAGGAACATACCTTTGACATCTTGGGTACATTAATCGTCTCATGATGCGTGTTTACTACAACATGCAATATGTAGCAACTATACTAATCACACAAGTAATATAATGATAGTGAGTATCGTTCCCACGGGATTGGTCGCTAGCACAGTTTCCTAATGTTCTCAAGTTGAAGCTATCGAATCTTTTTGGATTTGAGGGAAAAATTAAAACTATAATTAAAACAAAATTTACTAATTAAACTTAAACTATGAAAGCGAATTAAACAGGAAAAATCAATTCAAACAAACGGGTAGAGTTTCGACTTCATTCAGACTCTATGGGTTAAACTTTAAGAATTAAACTACATTCAATTTGTCATGCATTGATTGAATCGAACTCTCTAAGGTGTCCAACATACCTTCTCAGCTATGTTGTCCTACTCTTCCCTATTAACCTTCCGCACCCAAAAATGAAAGTTAATAAATCTAAGTTCATTAAGCACAAGAATCCTAGATTGATTTCATCGGTTCTTGAATCTATCTCTAGCATCCAATAATACAACGGATTATCCAAGACGCTTAACTAAATTATCTCTCGATCTCATCATGTTCATCACATACAAACAATAAAAACAGATTAATCACACATCAACACAAAATTATATGAATTAATAATCATCAATTCTCTAACCTATTAGATCCGAACTACATCAAAACCCTAACCCAAATAGGTTAGTTTATGGCTAAATCAAATAAACAATTAAAAGAAATGAAAACTCAAGGTTCAACATAATGGATACAAAAAAAAGGAAAAGAATCTCCCCAATTTGATGAATCCACCAGTTTCCTCGAATCTTCCAACCTTGTTAATCCAAAATCACTCAAAATCAATATGAAAATAATGTGAAAAACTCCCTCTATCACTCCACCAATGCCCTAGACAAATAGACTAAGTCTCCATTTATAACTCGCCCAAATAAAACAACTTAGCCAACAAGAAACTGTGCGTTTTACAAAAAGTAATACGTAGACTTCGCCACGGCAAAGATGAATCTGAATCTGGTGCATCACTAGCCCATTTCAGTGCGATGACAACCTTCGCCGCGGCGAAGCTTTCTGAAGAATTCTGAAATTCCAGAATTGCCCTCCGCGTGCTTCTGAGTCCAAAACTCCAAATCCACCTTTATTCGCTCCAAATTTCCATTTTTACCTGAACATGAAATGTAAGAATTAAGTATCAATTCAGGCAAAAAAGACTAAAGTATCTAAAATCCGGCCTAAAAGCTTAAATAAACTAGTATTCCTTGGATTATCAAATACCCCCAACTAAGGTGATGCTCGTCCCCGAGCATCAGTACAAACTCACGGAAACAAACAATAAACAAACGAACAAAAACAAGAACACTCACACAACAAAACTGAAAAATTTAACAAAACCAACAAGACTCAAACTCAACAAACGAATTGCCTAGAATTTACACAATCTCAAAAGTTGTTGAAAATTATTATCAGGAAATGTTCAACACTCTAAGAAGTATAACCTATATCGACTGTCTTCCTTATCGTTCCACCAGTAGGTGATCCCCACTTCAATCCACCTTCCAATTATTTCTTCCCTGGTTAGTTTATCAAAAATTTAAATTTATCAAACGGTGTCAGACTCCATAAGCCTAAATATCGAACTACTCTCCACTAATGAGGACTAGACAAAGATGAGAATCAAAAGGTCTTTAAAAGCTTGCAACGTTAGGCTCGAGTAGTGGGTTCCAAGAAAAGGATAGGAATAACAAAGTAAGAGAACTCGGTTTTCCTCATGCAAACACTCAAGTCAAATCGAACTCTACTTCTTTTCAACCATCAATCAATGGGTCCACTTATTTACAACCCTCAAACTTGTATCTTTTATTTTTTTTCTGAAACCAAAAATTTGCGGGTTTAAGGTGTACGTGGCGTTGTCAAACCAGAGGTCGCCAAGTACTGCTAGGCAGTTTTTAAGGCAGTTACTGGTTTCCAGCCGATATACCCTTAAACTCGGCAAAAGAAATTATTTCTTTTTCTTTTTTTTCTTTTTTGAATGAAAGCAAATCGCTTGAATTGAGGTGAACTACCTCTTTTATTTTTTTTTTCTGCCCTTCTCACAACCCCCAAACTATTCTTTTGGCATATTCGTACAACTCTTTTTCCGTTCTTTGTGTTTGCACTAAGGCTGAATTCTCCTAAGGGTACGACAAAGTGTTTAGGGTAAAAGGATCGGACAATTTTTGGTTTTCCAAGAAAAATAAAGCAAATCTGATTCATACGGCTCAAACGGGTGACTAGGGACAGTTTCATTCCTAGGTCAGCTAGAAAGACTCAAACGTTCCAAAAAGAAAGCCTAAATCATCTCCTCAACCATGTCTAATCCTAGAATTTCGCCTCAAGCACTTCTCTACTAGGTTCTAGAGTCCACCAACATTATCAAACTTCACCTAATCACATAAAATGAATCTAAGCATACCGAAATAAATGAAAATTGTGGCTGAACCACTCAACAAACCTCAATCAAAATCCAGTCAATAACATAAACTTGAAGCAATGCTTAACATTTCTCAACAATAAAATTGCAACAACCCTGTTCTCATCATTGATTTATACAATTCATCATCGGCAAAAACAATCAAACTAAAGAAAAAATTAACTAAAGTTTTTATGTCCATTTTTTTTTTTTTGGTTTAAGGTGTACGTGGCATTGTTATACCAAAGGTTGCCAAGTACTGCTAGGCAGTTTTTAGGGTGGGTTATGGTTTCCAGCTGGTATACCCTTAAACTAGGCTTTATTTCTATTTCCTACCCCCAAACTAAATATGACATTGTCCCCAATGTTCCATTACGCATAAATCAGGAATAGAAAATCAAAACAACAAAGGTACGAGAAAGCTCCCTGGTTAATCCATGAAGTGTCGCTCCACAATGCACACCCGGTCTCGGACTTTTCATTTCCTAGAATCTGTCAAAACAATTGAAACTGTGGTGTCCCTTGTGTTAGCAAAAGTTCACAAACTAACTTGAAACTATTACAACCTAATCTCGTCTTTGCAACAACTACAAATTAAAAGAAAACAACAAAAACAACTACACAATCCAAAACCAAAAATATAAACTGAGTTTAATGTTTCAAATGAAAAACCAATTCAACTAAAACAAAAATAAAATAAAGAAAAATAAAAACAGGTGCTACGGTGCTCATTTTTCTCCTCCATCGTCTTCCTCTTCTTCCGCTTCTGATTTGGAGCCCATCCACTCATTTGAATCCCAGTCGGCCCATTGGTAAGCTAAAGTGTCAATGTTGAGCTCTTTAAAGCTATTCTTCTGCATCTCATACATCACTTGGGTCTGCTCAACCAACCAATCCTGACGTTTTGTCATCCGTTTCATCAAACCCATCATCTGATGCATCATCTCTTTCTATGTAGTTGTGGAGCTGGAGGATGTGACAGGGCCTTGTGTGGCTCTCTACCGTTTCGTTCCTACCCTTGGTTGATCAGCTTCTGGACGTTCAAGGTGCTTCTGAAAATACTCTATATCGAGGATAAGGGCAGCATGAATACGTTGCTCATCATTTCCTACCTTGGCTCCAGCTCTAATGCACAAAGCTGTGATGAGATATGGGAAAGAATAACTTGATCGCCCTGGTTTGGCGGATGATGAATGTTGTTAAAGATAATTCTTCCCACATCGATACTCTTTCTTGTGGCAATGGAATAAAGCAGTAATGCTTTTTCGTAAGTTACTGTACTATAATGCGTTTCCGGCATCAACTTCGCACTAACAAAATACTGCCACACTCGAGCAACTGGTGTCAAAAAAGTTCCTTGAATGGTCTTCTTTTGTTTCTTTGACACTAACTAAGTTGCCTCTGGTTTTGCAATAATCGGAGGAATGATACTATCCTCAAACTGTGTCCCCCTAAATCTTCCACACTCATCCTGATCAAATTTGGACAGGTTGTAAAACTTGTTGATCTCATCTGCTATGAATGGCACATCAACCCCTCTCACAAATGCAAAACCCTCAACACACTCTAGGAGATTGGCATAAAACTCCCTTACTAGTGGCTCTACAGCCGGTTGTGTAGGAGCACTCATGAACAGTTCCCATCGTCTCCCTTGACTCCAATCCAATGCCTGACTCGCGGTCAATCCGCACTCAGGAATGAAGCCCTTATCTCTCCTTGGGATAGCCGCTTGATACCATTTCTAGGCCTCTTCATTCACAAAACGGCTATCCATTTTCTTTCCTTTTCCCTTTCCTTTGTATGGCAACTTAATTTTTGGTGCCATTTCCTATAATCCAATTCACAACACAACCCAAAAATTCAAGCCTAGGTTCCCACACAACCAATTCAAACCTGAAAAAGAAAATGAACAACACTTCCAAAAATCTGCAATCAGACCCCCAAACTTCGATTTCTCCGAATTCAACAACACACTCCAAAAATTCAACACCCACACTTCTCAAAATCACAACAAGCATAATAAATCCTTCTTCAACAAAATTCAACTCACAATATTCGCAATTCAACCAAAAATAAATTTTTCAGATCTACAACTTAAAACTTGAAATTTTGCGAAAATGAGTTAAGGGAACTTGAGATCTTACCAATATGAAGGATTATTTGCCACCAATTTCCTCAGAATCAGCCCAGATTGGAAAGCACCAAATCTCTTGAACTTGTAATTTTTGTGAAATTTTCGAGAAATTTGTTGTTGAAATGAGTTGTTTTGGTGTTTAGGAAGGTTAATGAGTGAAAACTTTGGTTGGGAAAGCACTTGGGAGGCAAAGGATTGAGATTGGAAAATTTTTCTCTCAAAAAAGTTGACAAAACGCGTGAAAAATGAAAAGACAATGCGAGTTTATATAGAAAACAGTTTTCCTGTCCTTCGCCGCGGTGAAGTTCTTCGTGTATGAACCCTAATTGGAAACCCAGGTTTCGCCTCGGCGAAGTACAAACTTTGCCGCGGCAAAGTTCTTCGTTCATGAACACTAATTTGAAACCCAGTTTTCACCGTGGCGAAGAAAAATACTTCGCCAGGGTGAAAAAATACAGTGGCTAATCGCCACGGCGAAATTTCCGTAGAAAAATTTCGTCCAACCTTCTTCGCCGCGAGGAAGACAAATTCCTCGCCGGGGCGATAAAATACAGTAGCTATCACAAAATTCAGGTTGCTTTGCCCCGGTGAAGAAAAATCTTCGCCGCGGCGAAGATGCGAAGTCTGGGACTTGCAAAATTAATTTTTACCTAACATGCATCGCCGCGGTGAAAAATACTTCTTCGCCCCGGCGAAGTTTGGAGCATTTTCCCTCTTTAGCTGAAAACTTCACCTGAAACACCCAAAAAAAAAAAATTAAAAAGAATAAAAAACATTCAACACACTGAAATAAAGATAAATTAATAAAAAAAATTAAACACTTGGGTTGCCTCCCAAGAAGCGCTTGTTTATAGTCGGTAAGCTCAACTCTCTCATTTTTTTCAAGTTGAAATGTCAAGCCGTATTGGGATGGATTTGCGACTCATCACCCCATCAATGTATGGCTTCAATCTCTGTCCATTGACCGTAAAAGTGCCCTTTTCTTCATGTGTAACTTCCACTGCTCCAGATGAGTGAATCCTTGTAATAGTGAATGGTCCGGACCATCTAGACTTAAGTTTTCCGAGGAATAGCCTAAGTCTAGAGTTGAACAATAGCAATTTTTGCCCACTTCACAATCATTCTTCCTGATATGCTTGTCATGCCACCTTTTTGTCTTGTCCTTGTAAATTCGAGCATTTTCATATGCTTCGAGACGGAACTCGTCGAGTTCATTCAAAATCAACATCCTTTCCTCCCCACCAGCTCTTAAATCCATATTTAGCTGCTTGACTGCCCAGTACGCTTTATGCTCGAGTTCCACTGGTAAGTGACATGCTTTCCCGTAAACCATTCTAAACGGGGACATACCAATTGGATTCTTGAATGCAGTTCGGTAGGCCCACAATGCATCATCCAATTTCTGTGACCAATCCTTCCTGGATGCATTAACTATCTTTTCTAAAATGCCTTTAAGCTCTCTATTGGAAAGTTCCACTTGCCCGCTCATTTGTGGATGGTAAGGCATTGCAACTCTATGTGTCACTCCATACTTACCCAACAGTGCATCCATTTGCCTATTGCAAAAGTGGGAACCTCCATCACTAATAATTGCCCGTGGTACCCTAAACCTTGAGAAAATATGCTTTCTCACAAACGTAATCACAACCCTGGCATCATTAGTCGGCAATGCAACTATTTCCACCCACTTCGTCATGTAATCCACCGCTACTAAGATATATGTATTCCCAAAAGAGTTTGGGAAGGGACCCATGAAATCAATCCTCTACACATCAAAAAGCTCAACCACCAGGATGTTATTCAACGACATCTCATCTCTTTTTGAAATATTACCACTCCGTTGACACTGGTCGCACTCCTGAATCATCCGGAAAGAATCCTTGAAGAGGGTTGGCCAATAAAACCTTATTGTAAAACCTTGGTTGCTGTCCTAGTTCCTCCAAAATGGCCACCTACTTCCCTCTCATAACAATGTCGTAAAATGCTTTTCATCTCCTCCTCCGGGACATATCTCCATATCACTTGGTCCGTACAGTGTTTGTATAGAAATGGTTCTTCCCAAAAGTGGTATTTCAAATCTGAGAAAAATTTTCTCTTTTGTTGGAATGTCATACCACTTGGGAGCACCCTTGATGACAAATAATTTGCAAAATCTGCATACCATGGTGCTTCATCCACTCTCATCAACTTCTCATCTTGAAAAGTTTCTCTAATGGGGATTTCCTCCACATTTCCCTAAAGTGGTCTCTCAATTCTCGATAAGTGATCTGCTACCACATTTTCTGACCCCTTCTTATTGCAAATTTCGAACTCAAATTCCCAAAGCAATAGGATCCATCTTATTAGCCGAGGTTTCGCTTCTTGCTTTGCCAATAGGTGCCTAACTGCTGAATGGTCCATGTAGACGATCACCTTTGCACCTAACAAATACGAACGAAACTTTTCAAAAGCAAAAACTACAGCCAACAATTCTTTTTCAGTGGTGATGTAATTCAATTGCGCATCAGTGAGTGTTTTGCTAGCATATTGAATTACATGCAACATTTTGTTCTTCCGCTGTCCTAAAACTACCCCTAAAGCAAAATCACTAGCATCACACATTAATTCAAATGGTAGTCCCCAATCGTGAACTTCTATTATAGGTGCATAAACTAATAATTTTTTCAGAGTTAGAAAAGCATGCATGCATTCATCATTAAAGTCAAAAACGACATCTTTATTCAACAAATTGCACAGGGGTTTAGAAATCTTAGAAAAATCCTTGATGAAGCGTCTGTAAAACCCCGCATGCCCCAAGAAACTTTGAACCGCTTTGACATTCGATGGTGGTGGTGGCAGCTTCTCTATCACTTCAGTCTTTGCTCGATCAACTTCTATTCTGTCCTTTGAAATCCTATGACCGAGCACTATTCCCTCCTGGACCATGAAATGACACTTCTCCCAATTGAGCACCAGGTTTATCTCCTTAAATCGCTGCAAAACAAGAGAAAGATTAGTTAGACAACTATCAAAAGACGAACCAAAAACTGAAAAGTCATCCATGAAGACTTCTATGAACCATTCCACCATGTCTCCAAAGATCGACATCATGCATCTCTAGAATGTTGCTGGTGCATTACATAACCCAAAAGGCATCCTTCGGTAAGCAAAGGTGCCATAGGGACAAGTAAAGGTCGTTTTCTCTTGATCCTCAGGAGCGATGGCAATTTGGTTGTATCCTGAATACCCATCCAGGAAAAGGTAATAGGCATGTCCTGCCAACGTCTCCAACATCTGATAAATGAAAGGCAGTGGAAAATGATCTTTCCTTGTCGCCTCATTCAATTTCCGGTAATCAATGCATGTAATGACTGTTTTACATGAGGATACTTGTAGAAATATATCAAGTAGAATATATGTACAGTAGCAAAAGTAAATGGGCCCAAAGTTTTCTTTTATTACATATAAACATATTTATACAAAACAGAGTATCATTCACAAAATGGTATTAAAACAGAGGACAGTGTAGCTATCACTCTTTGCTTGCCCACACCCATCCAACCGCGTTCTCACCTAGATCCTGCAACCACAAAGAAAAACAACAAGGTGAGTATGAAATAATGCTCAGTAAGTAAATCCTCTACTCGACTGTCCCCATAACTCTCTCTTTAATTCTTTCCTTACAGTACTCATCTTTCACACAGCTCTCTTTACTTAACTACTGCTGTATGTCATGACCTCATCTTATCAGAGGCACGGCTGGGTGGAGTTCACACAGCACCATCCCACTCTTCGTGACTTTCGGGTGGAGATCACAAAGCACCAACTCGCTTTTCACAACTTTCGGGTGGAGATCACAAAGCACCAACCCATTCTCATACTTATCGGGTGGAAATCACAAAGCACCAACCCATTCTCATACTTATCGGGTGGAGATCACAAAGCACCAACCCGTTTTCATACCTATCAGGTGGAGATCACAAAGCACCAACCCGTTCTTAGTGCTTTTCTCATTCTCTCTACTCTTTCTCAAACTACTTCTCAATGCACAATTAATGCATATAGATGGTTCATGCTCATTAATGCACTTAGGAAATGCCATTATGCAATGTAGCAAAAGTGAAGGTTCACCACTCATCCTCATACTTCTTTTAGGCCTTTCATCAAACAATTAGTGTGCATACAAATACTCTACTTTATATATAGTTCTATCCCTCTCTTGAACCATCCAAAATGGGAGAAAACTCCCTCACCAAACTATAATCCCTGCCATAACATAACACTTCCAAAAAGATTTCTCAATCTCCTCCAATTTCATCATAAACTACATTCTCATCACACACCACACTTCTCAATTGGAGTGTGTTTAACAACCACAAAATAACTACTTATCTCAACCCAAGTTCTCACTAATATAACATATATGATGCATAAATAAATCTCTACACAAAGGATTTCTCAAATATCAACTTGGATTGGGATTTACTTACCTTGTGATGGTGTGATTCCACTAACACTTCTCTTTTCCTTAGTAACTTGTCCCTTCTCTACAACCTTAAACAATAAAACCATAAGACTTAAATGTACAAATATATGCAAAACTTCACATCTAAAGCAAGAATCCTTACCGTAGGATGCCTTAGATTAATTCCCTACCAAGATCCAACTAAAAACTCTTAAAATCCTTGAAAGATTGAAGGAAGATTTGAGAGGAAATGGAGAATGGAAGAGGCGGTGGAAGAAGAGTGAATGAAGGGTTTACGAAACTTAACCCCTTTTTAGCTCAATTTATTTTCATTCATTCCCATTTTACCCTTGCTCTTTCGTGGGAATTCCATCCTTGTCCTTTAACTCATTACAATCACACCCCCATTCTAGCATACTCTTCATAAAATTCTCTTACATTTTACTCCCCAATTTTCCTACTAATTAAGGGTAGAAATGTCATTTCGCCCCTATGGAAGAATTCTCTAGAATCTCAATACACATTTTTTTCCAAGTCCTTCGCCGCGGCGAAGAATCTTTCTTCGCCCCGGCAAAAACTGATAGAACCTACACCGTAGGTTGCAGGACTTCCTCGCCGTGGCGAAGCTTTTTCTTCGCCCCGGCGAAGTTTGTAACACAAAAATTCGCCAAGTCTTTACAAATTTCAGGGCAACCACTCAACCAACTCACAACATCCATTCAACCAAGGACCAACCAAACAATATTAACAATATAACAACTCAATTAAGAGCAAAACAATAAAGATTCAAGCAATGCAACGTAAATTAGTTACATACCTCAAGTGGGGCGTTACAATTCTCCCTCCGTTAAGAGAATTTCGTCCCCGAAATTCACACAAACAACTCCGGGTAACGATTCTGCATATCTTGCTCAACTTCCATGTGGCCTCTTCTACCTTGTGATTTCTCCAAAGGACCTTCACTAACGAAATACTCTTATTCCGGAGCTCTTTAATCCTTCGGTCTAAAATCTGAACTGGGCACTCTTCATACATAAAATTCTCTTCTAAGGCAATGCGCCTTTTTATGTAACGGATAGCATGGTGGGCCCACTCCATCCATCCATGATCACACAGCATGGCAGGTATTGTCCCCCGCCCTTAAGGGATTTCTTCGCTTCCCCCATGGCTCGAACCCATGCCCAAGGGGCTATAGGCAAATGGGAAGCATCATGAGTACCATCAGGCTAGCTAAGAAATCCCTTAAGGGCGGGACAGTACCTGCCATGCTGTGTGATCATGGCCGGATGGAATAGGCCCACCATGCTATCCGTTACATAAAAAAAATACTTAAGATATGGGAGGGATCACTTACGTACTTCTGAAGCATCGAGACATGAAAAACATCATGCACCTTGTCCATACTAGGTGGTAGTGCCAATCTGTAGGCCACCTTTCCCACTAGTTGTAAGATCTTAAATGGACCTATATATCTCGGTGCTAACTTCCCTTTATTCCCGAAGCACATCACTCGCTTGTAAGGGGAAACTTTCAGAAACACTTTATCACCCACTTGGAACTCAATTTCTTTCCTCTTCAAGTCGGCATAACTTTTATGTCTGTCTTGGGCTTGTTTCATTCTGTTTCTGATTAACCTTACATCTTCTATCATCTTCAGAGTCATCTCTGGCCCAAGAACTGTATTCAACTCATCCTTTTCGCTGATCTCATCCTAATGTAGTGGAGACCTACATCGTCTACCATACAAAGCCTCGTAAGGCGCTATCTTAATTGTAGACTGATAACTATTATTGTAGGCAAACTCCACCAAAGTAACATTTCATGCCATGACATTCTATAATCCATGCAGCAGGCTCTCAACATATCCTCAAGCACTTGATTTGTTCTCTCTGTTTGGCCATCCGTCTGAGGATGATAGGCATTACTGAATGCCAAACGGATACCCAAATTCCTCTGTAAACTCATCCAGAAAGCTGAAACAAACCTGGAATCTCTATCTGACACTATTGTCTTAGGCACACCATGCAACCTAACTATCTCCTTAATATGAATCTGAGCCAACTGATCTGCAGTAGTGCTTTCCTTTACTGGAAAGAAATGGGCTGACTTGGTTAACCTATCCATAATCACCCATATAGCATTATACCCTTTCTGTACTTTGGGGAGACCTGTGATAAAGTCCATCGAAATACTTTCCCATTTCCACTCGGGAATACTCAGTGGTTGAAGCAACCCTGACGGCCATTGGTGTTTTGCTTTCACCTGCTGACAAACCAGACATTTAGCTATAAATTATGCAATGTCTCTTCTCATACCTGGCCACCAATAACCTTTCTTTACATCTTGATACATTTTGGTTGCTCCAGGATGAGTAGTGTATGGTGTGTCATGAGCCTCTACAAGAATTTTCTTCTTCAACTCATCACTTGGAGAAATACACAACCTATTTCTGAAATAGAGGACATTATCATTACTTGAAACTCTGTTGTCTTGCCCTCATGCACTTGCTGAACTATTTTCTAACACCACTTATCGGCCACTTGCTTATCTCTGACTTCCTCCAACAAAGTAGACTGAACCTCCAACCTGGAAATCCTTCCTAGAATTATTTCAATCCGCTCTTTACATATTTCTTCTATCAACTCTTTCTACTTAGTGAGCCGAGACAGATAAGCCTTTCTACTCAAGGCATCGGCTACTACATTGGCCTTCCCCGGTTGATACTTGATCTCACACTCATAGTCCTTAACCAGCTCTAACCACCTTCTTTGTCTCATATTCAGCTCTTTCTGAGTGAAGAAATACTTTAAACTCTTATGATTGGTGTAGATATTACTTTTGGCACCTTAAAGGTAATGCCTCCAAATCTTTAATGCAAAGACCACGGCGGCCAACTCTAGATCATGTGTAGGGTATCTCGTCTCATACTCTTTCAATTGCCGAGAGGCATATGCTATCACCCTACCTAACTGCATTAACACGGCACCAAGTCCTTGCAATGAGGCATCTGTATAAATGTCATAATCAACACCTTCATATGGTAACACTAACACAGGAGCTGTCATTAATCTCTTCTTTAACTCCTAAAAGCTCTTCTCACATGCTTCTGACCATACAAAAGGAGTTCTCTGTTTGGTAAGAGCTGTTAATGGTTTAGCCAACTGGGCGAACCCTACTACGAATCGCCGGTAGTAACCTACTAAGCCTAAGAAACTCCTGACTTCTTTCACTGTCCTCGGTCTCTACCATTCAAGGATTACCTGCACTTTACTCGGATCCACCGAAATCCCTTCCTTAGACACAGTATGGCCCAGAAATATCACTTGATCAAGCCAAAACTCACACTTAGAAAATTTTGCATACAACTTCTTTTCTCTCAGCCGTTGCAACACTATTCTCAAGTGTTCCTCATGCTCTTCTCTTGACTTAGAATAAATCAAGATATCATCAATAAAAACCACTATAAACCGATCCAAATAATCATGGAACACCTGCTTCATCAAGTCCATAAAAACTACTGGGGCATTAGTCAAACCAAACGGCATTACTACAAATTCATAATGTCCATACCTTGTACGAAAGGCAGTCTTAGCAACATCTTGCTCAGCCACTCTTACCTGATGGTACCCTGACCTCAAATCAATTTTAGAAAGCACTGCGGCTCCTTTTAACTGATCAAACAAATCATCAATGCGAGGTAATGGGTACTTGTTCTTCACTGTCACTTTATTCAACTCTCTATAATCAATACACATCCGTAGTGACCCATCTTTCTTCTTCACAAACAAAATTGGAGCTCCCCAGGAAGAATGACTCGGTCGGATAAAACTTTTATCCAAAAGCTCTTGGAGTTGCTTATTTAATTCCTGAAGCTCTGCTGGGGCCATTCGATAAGAGGCTTTGGATATTGGTGCTGTTCCTAGTGCTAATTCGATACTAAACTCAACCTCCCTTTCTTGGGGCAAACCCGGTAACTCTTCCGGAAACACATCTAGAAACTCTCGAACTACTGGCACCCTCTGAATCTCTGGCTGGGGAACATCTCCACTCTGAACTACATGGGCAATATATCCCAAACACCCCTTTCTCAACATCTTTCTAGCCTTCACACTACTAATCAACATGCTCAACTGATGGCCCTCTCCAAAACTAAATTTATCTCCATTATCGAGATTAAATCTCGCTTTCTTCTTCCGACAATCAATCTCTACCCCATATCTCCCTAGGAAATTCTTGCCCAATATCACATCAAAGTCGGGCATATCAAAAACTATTAGATCAACCATTAAATCTCTACCCTGGATCACTACAGACTTTTCTGACAATATCTCTTGTGTCAAAACACTAACCCCATCGAGTAACTCTATCTTAATTGGTTGAGTCACTCTCGTAGGTTCCAAACCTAACCTCTCAATCGTTCGATACGATATAAAAGAATGAGTGGCTCCTGAATCAATTAAAGCATACAAAGGAACAGAATGAAATAATAACTGACCAGTAACAGCTGATGGACTGGCCTCTGCTTCACCTTGTGCCATTGTAAACACTCTAGCATTTGTAGTACCTCCAGAACTCTGTGCAGGTGGTGGAAGAGAAGCTTTACAATCTCTCATCAAGTGCCCCGGCTGTTGGCATCTATAACATACCCTCTGGTCTCTCATAACCTGTTTAACCCCCCTCTAGTCAGGTATCCTCTGAATATCCCTCAATGAGAATCCCGAGGATACATGTCTGGAGAACAAGTTGTATTTAGAAAAATCTGTGTAAGGATAATAATAATAATATCCAAAACATGCATATAAAATGTCACGCAGGATCCAAACTTATAATTTACAAACTTTAAGAAATTACACAATCAAAACATATTTATAGGGTGGAAGCTTCCAAAGGTATTTCACAAATATTTATCATTTACATTATTTACATCAAGATAAAAACATCGAGATGACAATAAATCATCTCCCCTCACGTGTAGTCCCGCTGTCTCTAGCATCCCTCGCTTCTAGTCTACCTGCAAAGCAATCAACAATGAAAGGGTGAGCGCTAATCGCTCAGTAAGGAATGATCCGTTTCATTCTAAATGTACTATTTGATCTTTATTTAAACATATTTATTAACACATCACTTATCTTTTACATCTAGGGATACTTCCCCTTTTATTACTAATTCATATGCTTTTCATCATTTTATCCCATGGCTATATAAACATCAATGTGTACACATACAAATAAGTATGTAAACATAGTACACACACATCACATATCATGACATAACATCTAAAATCATCTAACATGAGTATAAATCATCTCATGATGTAAATAACATCATAACTCATGTAATGCAACTAAATGCATATGAAACATTTAACGTCTAGCCGATCGGACCTTTCTTAGCATCTTAAGCACTTCATATCATCTAGCCTCAAATTTCATCTAGAGCTCATATCATCGGGAGGCGTGCTTACGCGTTATTTAGCATCTAAAGCATATATTCATCTTTCCTCAACCGATATACGAGGATATGCTTACGCGTTTTCCATCATGTCTATATGCATCTCTATCATGTCTATTTGCATCTCTAACATCTTATGGCATGTAAATACATATTTTGGTGAGCTTAATACTTTTAATTCATCTATGGATTATCAATCCATTTACATTACCTCTTGCTCACATACATCATCTTAAAACATGTATTATATTGCATCTTCATGCCATTTCATAACATTAATCATGTATTAACATCATGACCATGTATATCTTTCAAATATCATCTAACTAATGGGTAAACATTAGTACATGGCATACTTACAATAATACATTAATAATCAATTCATAATCATAAGAATTGATTATGTTAAATCTTAAACTTTAATAACCAGTTTATGCTTCAGGCCATTTTCCATCCTTTTCTCAAACGAATTGGCTCTTGGAATAAACATAAAAGTTATAGGTCTGTGTCTTAGCTTTCTAATGCTTCAAGAATCATCTCATTTCGATTTTTATAACTCAAGTTATGGTCGAAATACTGAAGCAGGGTTAACAAAACCCCTAAGCTCACTAAATCCGAATTTTCATATTAACTATGCCACATCAATTCCTATTGACATTAACCAATAGGTTAACTTATGGATCAAATAAACCTCCCCTTAATAGTCTTTAACATCTTAAAGGAAGTGTAAAATCTCATTCCCATAATCATCCATTATTGCTATAACATTGTAAGCTAATGCAAACAACACATCAACACTTCTAATAGCAACCATTCAACACCATGTGGCCTCCAATACTACAATTTTTGCCACAATCAGCATCCACACTTCATTTTCTTCAATCAAACATAACAACTCATAAAACATAAATAGCAATAACTTCATGTATAATGAATTCAAGGCAATAAGTAGAATAAATGAGTTCAACTACACTTGCCATCAACTAATTCTATGCCTTAAAGCCTTAATTTAAGGTTTCATAAAAATCTACAAACCCTAGCATAAACCCTAAAGTCATGGGAGGTTCTTCCTTACCTTTTTAAAGACTTCCTCCAACAAATCCTTTGCCTTTGACTTCTTTTACACCTTAATCCTACATATATAACATTATACCTCAACATCTACCTCAAATCTTCAAATCACATCAAAACTAAAGTTTTTAATCCTTACCTTAAACCCTTCAAATTGAAGATCCAAGGCTCCTATCTTGTTCTCCTTGAAAAATTATGCAAAACTCCTTGAAAACCTAGAGAAAGAAAGCTTGTTTCATGGAAGATTTGAGAGAAAATGGAAGAAATGTTGAAGAAAGGCTCTCTCCTTTGGCTTGAACGAATTTCATCTCATTTATAGGAAAATATTTCATTTATTTTCCAAAATTATGCAATTGGCCCAATTATTTTAATTGTATAACTCATAAGTCCTTAATTCTTCATATAAGGGCATTTTGGTCATTTCACACTAGACATAATTGTTACTTAATTAATGCCATTAAATGCAATGAAGCCTACTCATCCTTGACTTTTTCAATGCTTATCCATAGGCAAAATAACCATTTTGCCCCTAAGCCTTTCTATGGATAATTGATTCATATCGTTCCAAATGAATTGACTATTTTGCCCTTAGTTAGATTTTATGCTTTTTAACATAAAATTAACATTTAAAGGACTATTTTGAGTTAGGAACATACCTTTGACATCTTGGGTATTACATACACTCTCTTGAGTGGTTCCTCCCATATTTAGGGCAAAGAGGAAACCCTTCCGTCCGGGGTCGCTTGTTCTTCCACTCTCTTTTGTTCTGTCTAAACTTAAATTTCTGCTTCTGATTTTTCATTTCTTTACCTTTCACACCCCTAGTTTCTCTCTCTGCGGGCCGGAGGATGACTCACTTGGTCCTGTCGAAGAACCTACTAAGGGAATTTTGTTTTCAAAGATTTCAGCCCTTATTGCTCGCCTCAAGGCCACTATAGGTTCAAGGGGGATCAAACTCGTCATTATATCCCGAGCTATCTCCGGCTTCAACCCATGTATAAACTTATCTCTTCTCAATGCCGGAGTCCTAACTATTTTGAGTGCAAACCTTGCAAGGGAGTTAAATTTCACTGAGTACTCCTTCACGATACTAGATCCCTGCTGCAAGCTAATAAATTCTTGGACCTTCTCATGAACTCGGTCCTCTGTTCTATACTCGGCCTCAAACTCCTGCCTAAACTCTTCCTAAGTCATCGTTGCCACATCATGAGTTTCTTCCATTAATTCCCAGCAAATTCAGGCATC
Organism: Pistacia vera; assembly: GCF_008641045.1. Lineage (NCBI taxonomy): Eukaryota > Viridiplantae > Streptophyta > Magnoliopsida > Sapindales > Anacardiaceae > Pistacia > Pistacia vera. Next base: position 483,111 of record NW_022196831.1, read on the forward strand.
ACCCCGAAATAAGGAACTCGCATACCGGATCTTCTCTCGGTCCGTCATGGGGAATAAACCTATTGTTCGCTCTATGGACCTAAATCATTCTTCGGCTATTACTGTACCCTTAAACTCTAAGGGTTGATGTTGACTGGGAAGACCATAAATTGGTTCAACTCTGTTCTATACTAGGGGAGGTACCAGTTGTTCTCTTCCTACATTCGTAGCTGGTGGTACCTGCACAGGGGTTACAACTCTCCCTTGGGTTTCAACCATAACTTGTTGTATAATCCCTCTAACTCTAGCTTCATCCAAGGGAGTGGGCGTAGCTTCTGGTGGTTTACAAGATTCTCCCTCATTCATCACACCTTTACCACGCTTTCGGGTTCTACACCTCATCTACAAAACAACATTTTATCAATACGAAAAACACTTATAGTAAGGAAAGAATTAACTCACACAGTCGGTTATCGGACATCGTGGCGATGAGAATAGTACACTGTCACATCCCAAAATCTTTGCTCTGATACCAAAAATGTAATGACTATTTTACACGAGGATACTTGTAGAAATATATCAAGTAGAATATATGTATAGTAGCAAAAGTAAATGGGCCCAAAGTTTTCTTTTATTACATATAAAACAATTTTACAAAACAGAGTACATTTACAAAATGGTATTAAAACAGTGGACAGTGTACACTCACTCTCTCGCTTACTGACACCATCCACACGCGTTCTCACCTAATCCTACAACCACAAAGAAAAACAACGAGGTGAGCCGAAATAATGCTTAGTAAGTAAATCCTCTAATCGATTGTCCCTATAACTCTCTCTCTAATTCTTTCTTTACATTACTTATCTTTCACACAACTCTCTTTACTTAACTGCTGCTGTATGTCATGCCCTCATCTTACCGGAGGCATGGCTGGGTGAAGTTCACACAGCACCATCCTACTCTTGTGGACTTTCGGGTGGAGATCACAAAGCACCAACCCGCTTTTCACAACTTTCGGGTGGAGATCAAAGCACCAACCCATTCTCATACTTATCGGGTGGAGATCCACAAAGCACCAACCCATTCTCATACTTATTGGTGGAGATCACAAAGCACCAACCCGTTTTCATACCTATTGGGTGGAGATCACAAAGCACCAACCCGTTTTCATACCTATCGGGTGGAGATCACAAAGCACCAATCCGTTCTTAGTGCTCTTCTCATTCTCTCTACTCTTAGAGTAGATTAGTCACAAAGTTCTCTACTCTTCTCACTACTTCTCAAGGCACAATTAATGCATATGGATGGTTCATGCTCTTAATGCACTTAGGAAATGCCATTATGCAATGTAGCAAAAATGAAGGTTCACCACTCATGCCATACTTCTCTTAGGCCTTTCATCAAACATTAGTGTGCATACAAATACTCTACTTTATCTATAGTTTCCCCTCTCTTGAACCATCCAAAATGGGAGAAACTCCCTCACCAAACTATAATCCCTGCCATAACATAACACTTCCAAAGATTTCTCAATCTCCCCAATTTCATCATAAACTACATTCTCATCACACATCACACTTCTCAATTGAAGTGTATTTAACAAACACAAAATAACTACTTACTCAACCCAAGTTCTCATTAATATAGCATATATGATGCATAAATAAATCTCTACACAAGGATTTCTCAAATATCAACTTGGTTGGGATTTAGTTACTTTGTATGGTGTGATTCCACTAACACTTCTCTTTTCCTTAGTAACTTGTCCCTTCTCTCCAACTTTAAACAATAAAACCATAAGACCTAAATGTACATATATGCAAAACTTCACATCTAAAGCAAGAATCCTTACCGTAGATGCCTTAGCTTAATTCCTACCAAGATCCACTAAAAACTCTTAAAATCCTTGAAAAGATGAAGGAAGAATTGAGAGAAATGGAGAATGGAAGAGGCGGTGGAAGAAGAGTGAATGAAGGGTTTACTAAACTTAACCCCTTTTTAGCTCATTATTTCATTCATTCATTCCATTCTCCTTTACCCTTGCTCTTCCTTGGGAATTCCATCCTTGTCCTTTAACTCATTACAATCACACCCCCATTCTACATATTCTTCATAAAATTCTCTTACATTTTACTCCCCACTTTTCCTGCTAATTAAGGTAGAAAGGTAATTTTCCCCTATGGAAGAATTCTCTAGATCTCAATACACATTTTTTCCAAGTCCTTCGCTTGCGCGAAGCATCTTTCTTCGCCCCGACGAAAACTACAGAACCTACACTTAGGTTGCAGGACTTCCTCGCCACGCGGCTTCTTCTTCGCCCGGCGAAGTTTGAACACAAAATTCACCAAGTCTTTACAATTTCAGGGCAACCACTCAACCAACTCAAAACATCCATTCAACCAAGGACCAACCAAACAATTAACACCTCAATTAAGGCAAAACAATAAAGATCAAGCAATGCAACGTAAATTAGTTACATACCTCAAGTGAGGCGTTACAATGCACACACTCTCCAGCCCGTCACCATCCTAGTTTGATCAATTCATTACTCTCATTCCTTACTACCGTGATACCTCCCTTCTTCGGAACCACTTGTACCGGGCTCCACCCATGGACTGTCGAAAATAGGATAGATAATCCCCGAGTTTAAGAGTTCCACCACCTCCTTTCTCACCACTTCCTTCATCGAAGATTCAATCTTCGTTGTGGTTGCACCCTAGGCTTAATCATCCTCCATGAGTATCTTATGCATGCAAAATGATGTGAGAGGCCTCTAATGTCCAAAATCATCCATCCAATTGCTGGCATGTTCCCTTAACCCCTAATCAACCGCTCTTCCTCCAATTTACTCAATCTTGAACTAATGATCACTGGGAAGGCTTTTGAGTCCCTAAGAATACATATTGAGGTGGGTAAAGGTTTTAACTCAGCTTTGGAGGTTCTTCATTTTTTTCCTTTTCCTTCTCTTTTTCGAAATCAAACTCCTCAAATTCTAAATCCTAACTCCATCAATCGATTGAAGTGCTTCTAACAACCTAACACATCATTACTTGCCGAATCATTTACCTCTACTGTTTTGGATTTGGCTATACATGCTTCTAGAGGTAATTGTTGAGTGTTTCTTCAATGGATTCCACTACCAATTGTCCACCACATCGACACTAAAACGAATCCGTTCGGATGGGAACTTCATCTGTCTCAAGACATTGAAAGTTACTGTTTCATCTTGAACTCTCAACAGTAACTTTCCTTCCTGCACATCTATTAGTGCTCTTCCCGGCCAAGAATGGTCGGCCCAAAATGAGAGGAATTTCCTTATCCTCTTCCATTCTAGAACCACAAAATCAGCTGGAAAAATTATCTTGTCCACTTTCGCTAACACGTCCTCCTCTATCCCTCTCAGGTGTTTTATGGACCTATCCGCTAGTTGCAACGACATGGTCGTTGGCTTCACTTCACCAATTCCCAATCTCCTAAAACAAAAAGGGCATTAAATTAATACAGCACCTAAATCACTAAACCCGATCAAACATAATTCTCCTTGATACAAGGAATAGTAAAACTCCCTGGATCTTTGAGCTTCGGGGGTAACTTCTTCTGGAAAATGGCACTGCACTCCTCCGTAAGCATTACCATTTCCTCATCTTCTAACTTCCTTTTGTTCGAGAGGATTTCCTTTAGGAACTTCGCGTCGCTTGGCATCTGCTGCAATCATCTACAAAGGAATGTTAATATGCAATTTTTAAAAATTTCAATAAACTTAAAAATTGCTTATCCTGATTTTTCTTCTTCACTCTGAGGAAAAGGCACGGGTGGATGTGATGTGCCAATTCTGGTGGTCTCGGGGAATGGCAATTTCTCCTTCTTCTTTTGCCTTTCATCCTTCTTCTGTTCTCTTCCTCCAAACTGCTTGGTTTCTCATTCACTACAATCTCTTCATCAACTTCCTCTTCAGATTCTTCATTTTTAGTTTCTTTCTTTCGACTTGTTCAACCTCTTCCAAAATTGTCCCACTCCTCAAAATAATGGCATTTGCTTGCTCACTGGGTTATACTATATTGCTTGGTAGAGACCCCTGTGGTCATCATTTACCTTCTCGGCCAATTGGCCCATCTGTACCCAGATTCTGATGGACGCCCCTTGATTTCTAAAATTTTTCCTTGTCTCATTCATAAACCCCGTGGTTTCCTGCATAATTTTCCAAACATGTCCCCAACTTTGTCACTCTTAGATCTCCCGGTTGATTATTCACCCCTTGTTGGTTATTTGGAATTGTCCTCTAGTTCCATTGATTATTTTGCTAGTTCTAATTTCCCCAAGCCAGATTTGATGATTTCTCCACCCTGGGTTTATGTGTTGGATTACGGGTTGTTTGGTTGTCTCTGATTTCTGCCAAGTAGTTCACTAGCTCCAATGATGAAGATGACGAGCAAATGTGTTCCCCACTTGACACTCGCTGCTCACATGGTTTCCTGCACAAAAATCACAAGTTAGTTGAGTTACTTGTACAGAGTTACCTGCATACTTCCAACTATTTCTGAAGTGCCGTGAGTTGGGCTGAGATGGCGTGTGAAACATCAACTTCATGAAGACCCAAAGATTTTCTTGGTATTACTCTCTCATTTGGTCTTTGATAGTTTTTGCTCGCTAAAACCTCAAGCAACTCATAAGCCTTCTCTATTGTCTGTTCTGCAAGGCTCCTCCTGATGCTGCATCCACCATGGTTTGCACATTACCATCAGTCCATTGTAGAATGTTTGGACTTGAAGCCAAACTGGCCACCATGGTGTGGACATTTCCTCATTAATTCCTTGTACCTCTCCCAAGCCTCATACAATGACCGGACTCATCTTGTAGAATGATGGGATATCATTTCTGAGTTTTGCCGATTTAGCTGGAAGGAAGAACTTTAAGAATTTATGTGCTAGATCATTCCAGTTGTGATAGTTCCTAGTGGTAGTGCCATTAACCACCCCTTTGCTTTATCCCCCAATGAGAATGGGATAACCTCAGTCTAATGGCGTCATACGATACTCCGTTTGACTTGAAGGTGTCATAAATTTCCAAGAAATTTGCAATATGCTGATTCGGATCTTCCTTCAAATCTCAATTAAACCTTACCGACTGCTAGATCATCTGAAGGTGCCGGCTTAATCTCAAAGTTGTTGGCTTGCACCTAGCTAGTAATACTCGACCCACTGCCATTAACCGTGGGACTGAGAATTCCCTTAGTGTCATGTTTTCTGGTTTCGCCATTTCAACAACTATCTCTTCTGTTTCAACCACAAAATTCTCTCTTTCTCTTTCTCTCTGTCTCTGTTAAGTCGTTTGGTGGTTCTCTCATATCTCAAGATCAACAAACCACTGGCTGACGTCTCGCTCTTCGCATAAACTGCCCAAAATCAACAAAGGAAGTGAGATCACAAACCGACTAAAAATTTAAAACAAAAATTAAAACTTCAATCTAGCTAACTATAGAAGAACTCAATGTTAACTGAAAACTCAGTCCCCGACAACGGTGCCAAAACTTGATGCGTGTTTACGACAACATACAATATGTAGCAAGTATACTAATCACACAAGTATATAATGAGGAGTTATCGTTCCACGAGGATTGGTCGCTACACTAAGTTTCCTAACGTTCTCAAGTTGAAGCTATCAATTCTTTTTGGATTTGAGGGAAAAATTAAAACTATAATTAAAACAAAATTTACTAATTAAACTTAAACTATGAAAGCAAGAATTAAACGATAAAATCATTCAAACAAACGGGTAGGTTTCGACTTCATTCGGACTCTATGTTAAACTTTAAGAATTAATAAATTCAATTTCTCATGCATTGATTGTTAATCAACTCTCTAAGGTTCCAACATACCTTCTCAAGCTATGTTGTCCTACTCTTCCCTATTAACCTTCCGTACCCAACAAAATGAAAGTTAAAAAATCTAAGTTCATAAGCACAAGAATCCTAGATTGTTTCATCGGTTCTTGTCTATCTCTAGCATCCAATAATCAACGTGATTATCCAAGATGCTTAACATAAATTATCTCTCGTCTCATCATTGTTCATCACATACAACAATAAAAACAGATTAATCCACACAATCAACACAAATTATATGAAATTAATAATCATCAATTCTCTAACCCATTAGAATCCAAACTCACAAAACCCTAACCCAAATAGGTTAGTTCATGGCTAAATCAAATAAACAATTAAAAGAAATGAAAAACTCAAGGTTCAACATAATGGATACAAAAGAAAGGAAAAGAATCTCCCCATTTGATGATCCACTGGTTTCCTCGAATCTCCAACCTTGTTAATCCAAAAATCACTCAAAAATCAATATGAAAATATGTGAAAAACTCCCTCTTCACTCCACAACGCCCTAGACAAATAGACTAAGTCTCCAATTTATACCTCAATCAAAATAATACAACTTAGCCTAAACACGAAACTGTGCGTTTTACAAAAAGAGTATGAACTTCACCCGCGGCGAAGAAGGAATCTCGCCGCACGAAGATAGAATCTGAATTTGTGGCGTCACTGGCCCATTTTGCCACGTGGAAGCTTCCTGAAGAATTCTGAAATTCCAGAATTGCCCTCCGCAGTGCTTCTGAGTCCAAAAACTCCAAATCCACCTTTATTCGCTCCAAATTTCCATTTTTAACCTGAAACATGAAATGTAAGAATTAAGTATCAATTCAGGCAAAAATAGACTAAGAAGTATCTAAAATCCGGCCTAAAAGTTTAAATAAACTAGTATAATCCTCGGATTATCATCTCACTAATACACAGACCAAGATTGGCCCCTAGCAAGGCACATGGCCACCCATAGATTCGGATTCAGCAAAGTAGCTACCTATCAACGAATGGTTACCATACAATTCGATCCTTTCATCATCATGTATCTCGACGAGACAGGCATAGAATAGTGTCAACCTCCGGTTACTCTTGATATTATGTATTCAGTTTCTGGACCATGACTTGTTTAAAACCGGATAGGCAACAACTCAATCCCACTATGGCCACAGTTTTGTGTCATTGCCATATACCAAATTGCGCCGTTAGATAACTTCTCCCTACCCGGGAGTGATGAATCCTCTATCAATCCACCATAGTCTTGATACACTCCTTGATGCAGCCAATCACCACCCTATTGACAGCTCTTAATAGAACTGCGTTAGTGTAACAACTTCTTTCTACTATCATATCTAAAATATATCAATAAAAAGACAAGTATATTTACAAAAAGGTTGGGTCCAAAAAGTTTCTTTACTTATAAATACATTCTTACAAAGTACAACATCATTTGTCAAAAGACTCTCAAAAAGCAGGACTGTGCAGTAAAGTCTCCCCGCTTGCCGACGTCCATCCGACCACGTTCTCACCTATGTCCTGAAAAACAGAGAAAACAATGGGGTGAGCACAAAAATGCTCAGTAAGTATCTTCTCCTCTATAATCCCCGTACAATTTGTTCGTACTCTTTACTCTCTCTAGTTCAATCTCTCTTATTCTTCTCTACTTCTAACTCTTACCATTCTTTTCTTTCTTTCTATTATCATCACCCATGGAGAATATCCTAACCATACATGGATGAGATATAAAGTATAACAATGCTTTTTTTTCTTTCTTTCTTATTCTTATTCTTTGCCGGTCTTGGTCGATGCATGGTTTGGAACCCTTGGTCATGTGAGTGTACTTTCTCTCTCGTGTATAGCCCTCATCTGCATGTATTCTCACGGCCATACAAATTGTTTCTCATTCTCATTCCGCTCTCTCATGGCAGAAACCGCTCTCTCTCATGGCGGTTTACATTCGGGTAACTCTACACTCACGGGATCCCCATCGACGCCCTATTTTCTTTTCTTTTCTTTCTGTAGCACTTAATAATCATTTTATGCTCTAGTGCTAGTTCTTTCTTTCTCTTTATTCTAAGAGAATTAGTTCTTTTCTTTATTTCTATTTATAGAGTGTTCTTTCTCTTTTTTCATATTTCTTTCTCATGTGATTACTCAATTAAACATATGCATATGGATGGCTCATGCCTAAACTGCTTTATACATTCATGACATCCAAATATGCTATGTTGCATAAAGTAAGGTTCTCTACTTCTACTCATGCTTCTTTTAGACTTGTCATCAAACAATATGTTGGCATACATAAACTCTATTCTATTTGTTAATGATATTTCTTTCTTAATCATCCAAAATAGGAGTTCATCTCCTTTAAAACATCATATACCCTGCAAGGAAAACACACTTCAAATATTCCTCTCAAATTCTTCTAATTCCATCCACACTTCTACCAAACTTTAACAACACAATCCACCCTTCTCATTGGTAAATTCTTTCATATAACACATTGAACTCATTCATGAATTCATCACTCTTTGCCAACCTAGAAATTCAAGCATTAAGCACATATATAAAATCTCTACACATCATTCAATCAAGTAAATCACAACTTAGGTGAATTTACTTACCTTAAGCTCAAGGAGAAACCACTTAAGCTCTCTACTCTTGAAGGCTTGATACTTCCTCTTAAACCTTCAATACAAACTTAATAAGGATCTTACTCTTTTATCAATAAAACTTACATCTATAGTAAGGATTCTCACCTTTTAGTGCTTAGGATCAACTTGTAACAACTTCTAGTCAAAAGTTCTTCAAAGATCCTTGGAAACTTGAATGAAAATTCGAGAGAATTGAAAGATGAAAGAGGTGGTGGTGAAGAAGCAAATGAAAGGGTTTCTAAAGCTAAACCCTTACTATCTCATATTTTCTCCACTCTTTCCCAATATACCCTTGCTTCTTCTTTGAAATTCCACTTATGACCTTTCATTCTTTGCAAAAACAACCCCATTCCACCTATTCTCCATGAAATTTCCTTGCATTTCACTCCCCACTTTTCCTGCTAATTAGGGGTAGAATGGTCATTTGAGTCCCAAAAGGAAGAATTCCCTAAAACTCAAGGAAAAATTCAGCCGAGTCTTCGCCGCGGCGAAGCTATTTCTTCGCCCGGCGAAAACTCACAGCAGCTACACAGGATGTAGCACTTCGTCGCCGCGGTGAAGCTTTCTTCTTCGCCTCGACAAAGACTGTAACATCCAAATTTCGCCAATTCTTACAAATTTTCGGGGCATTCACTCAACCAAACCAATACACCCTTTCAACTAAGGATAAACCAAGCAATATTAACAACATACAGACTCAAATGAAGATAAATCAACAAACATTCAAGCCATTCATCAAATCTTAACTACGTACCTCAAGTGGGGCGTTACAGTTAGGCTAGTGTCAAACTGCACCAATCGTTGCACAAGGTGCTCCCGTGATCTCAAGTCTAAGGATCACATGCACCACCATTCGTTAGAGGATTTGTTCCATAGACACTGGGTTACCATCCTTATGGAATCCTCTGGTGGGTCAGTCCAGTGAACTTTTGCGGTATATCTGCCTACAGCAAGCACCCATGTGTTGCCCCAGGTTGTCACCAAACAACCTTGACAAGTGAGATCAGTCACTGCCTTTTGACAGGGTCATTCAACACTATGATAGCCTTACAGTATTATCTGTGCCCTTACTTCAGAATAATACTAGGGCTACGGACGTTTCTAGAATGGCCACCATTTGTGCTCATAGGGTTCTCACTATCAAGATTTGAAACACTTGATGCCCTCGTCACGGTTCTACCATTCTTAGGACATATATCAAAACATATTGCAATAAAAATGATTTATGCGATATAGAATAAAATGCCTTTTATTGATTAATGAACATTATTATGCATAGTGCGCTGTGTGCTGGAAGGTTAGGGTGGTGTCACGGTTAGCGGCGCTTATCTGTGGTGAGTTTGGATGACGTAGGCAAATGTGGTTCTGCGGGAAGGATCCCACGTTGTGTCAGCCACTCTGCGGGTTGTTGTGTTGGCGGGGTGGTCGTTTGGCACAGGTGGTGTGGGGGTGCGGTGGGGTTGGTGGGGGGTGGGTTCCTGCGCGGGAACTGCACGAGGGGGGGGTGGGGGGGGGGGGGGGAGTTAGGGGGGGGTGAGGTACTGTTGTAAGGCGGATTGACCTGCTGGGATCCCAAGCTATTTCTGTGAGTGGGGCCGGGGGCGGTGTGTTAGTTGGGGTGGCCGGAGGAGGGGCTGGTGGGTGGAGTGGATGCATCAGAGGGGGGCTTCATGGATAGTCGCCCAAAGATGTGTTCTGTTGTGGGTATGTGACTTCGTCTCTTGTGTGGGGGGGTGTCTTGGGGTTAGTAGTGGTGTGGGCGGTTGGGGGGGCGGGTCTGGTAGAAACGGCTGCTAGGTTGCGAACTCTGGGATGTGATGCGTGTGGCGCCGTTCTCTAGTGTCTTGTTTCTGCAAGGCTCCTGATGCTGCATCCCACCATGGTTTGCACATTACCTCAGTCCATTGTAGAATGTTTGACTTGAAGCACACTGGCAACCCTGGTGTGGACATTTCCTCATTAATTCCTTGTACCTCTCCCAAGCCTCATACAATGACTCACGGTCACTCTTGATAGAAATGATGGGATATCATTTCTGAGTTTTGCACGTTAGGAGACTGGTAAGGATTTATGTGCTAGATCATTCCAAGTTGTGAAGTTCCTAGTGTGTAGTGCATAACCACCCCTTTGCTTTATCCCCAATGAGAATGGGAATAACCTCAGTCTAATGGCGTCATACGATACTCCTGTGACTTGAGGTGTCATATTTCCAAGAAATTTGCATATGCTGATTCGGATCTTCCTTCAAATCTCTATTAAACCTTACCGACTGCTAGATCATCTGAAGGATTGCCGGCTTAATCTCAAAGTTGTTGGCTTGCACCTAGCTAGTAATACTCGACCCACTGCCATTAACCGTGGGAACGAGAATTCCCTTAGTGTCATGTTTTCTGGTTCTGCCATTTCACAACTATCTCTTCTGTTTCAACCAAAAAATTCTCTCTTCTCTTTCTCTTCTTCTCTGTAAGTCGTTTGGTGGTTCTCTCAATCTCAGATCACAGGAACCACGGCTGACGTCTCGCTCTTCGCATAAACTGCACAAAATCAACAAGGAAAGTGAGATCACAAACCGACTAAAAATTTAAACAAAAATTAAAACTTCAATCTAGCTAACTATAGAAGAACTCAATGTTAACTGAAACTCAGTCCCCGACAACGTGCCAAAAACTTGATGCGTGTTTACGACAACATACAATATGTAGCAAGTATACTAATCACACAATTAATATATGATAGTGAGTATCGTTCCCACGAGGATTGGTCGCTAAGCACTAAGTTTCCTAACGTTCTCAATTGAAGCTATCGAATTCTTTTTGGATTTGAGGGAAAAATTAAAACTATAATTAAAACAAAATTTACTAAATTAAACTTAAACTATGAAAGCAAGAATATACATAAAATCAATTCACACGGTAGGGTTTCGCCTTCATTCGGACTCTATGGTTACTTTAAGAATTAAACTAAATTCAATTTCTCATGCATTGATTGTTAATCAAACTCTCTAAGGTGTCCAACATACCTTCTCAAGCTATGTTGTCCTCTCTTCCTATTACCTTCCACCCAACAAATGAAAAGTTAAAAATCTAAGTTCATTAAGCACAAGATCCTAGATTGATTTCATCGGTTCTTGAATCTATCTCTAGCATCCAATAATACGGCATTATCCAAGATGCTTAACATAAATATCTCTCGATCTCATCATGTTCATCACATCCAACACTAAAACAATTAATCACCAATCAACACAAATTATATGAATTAATAATCATCAATTCTCTAACCCATTGAATCCACTCAACAAAACCCTAACCCAAATAGGTTAGTTCATGGCTAAATCAAATAAACAATTAAAAGAAATGAAAAACTCAAGGTTCACATAATGGATACAAAAGAAAAGGAAAAGAATCTCCCCATTTGATGATCCACTGGTTTCCTCGATCTTCCAACCTTGTTAATCCAAAAATCACCAAAAATCATATGAAAATATGTGAAAAACTCCTCTATCACCCAACACCGCCCTAGACAAATAGACTAAGTCTCCAATTTATACCTCATCAAAATAATACAACTTAGCCTAACACGAAACTGTGCGTTTTACAAAAGAGTAGTATGAGACTTCACCCCGCGAAGAAGAATCTCGCCGCAGCGAAGATAGAATCTGAATTTGGTGCGTCACTGGCCCATTTTGCCACGGTGAAGCTTCCGTGAAGAATTCTGAAATTCCAGAATTGCCCTCCGCATGCTTCTGAGTCCAAAAACCCAAATCCACCTTTATTCGCTCCAAATTTCCATTTTTAACCTGAAACATGAAATAAGGAATTAAGTATCATTCAGGCAAAATGACTAAGAAGTATCTAAAATCCGGCCTAAAAGTTTAAATAAACTAGTATAATCCTCGGATTATCATCTCACTAACACAGACCAAGATTGGCCCCTAGCAAGGCATCATGGCCACCCGATAGATTCGGATTCACAAAGTAGCTACCTATCAACGATATGGTTACCATACAATTCGATCCTTTCATCATCATGTATCTCGACGAGACGAAGGCATAGAATAGTGTCAACCTCCGGTTACTCTTGATATTATGTATTCAGTTTCTGGACCAATGACTATTATAAACCGGATAGAGCAACAACTCAATCCCACTATGGCCACAGTTTTTAGTGTCATTGCCATATACCAAATTGCGCCGTATATACTTCTCCCGTACCCGGGAGTGATGAATCCTCTATCAATCACCATATCTTGATACACTCCTTAGCAGCAAATCACCACCCTATTGACAGCTCTTAATAGAACTGCGTTAGTGTAACAACTTCTTTCTACTATCATATTCATAAATATATCAATAAAAAGACAGTATATTTATCAAAAGGTTGGTCCAAAAAGTTTCTTTACTTATAAATACATTCTTTACAAAGTACAACATCATTTGTACAAAGACTCTCAAAAAGACAGGACTGTGCAGTAAAGTCTCCCCGCTTGCCGACGTCCATCCGACCACGTTCTCACCATGTCCTGAAAACCAGAGAAAACAATGGGGTGAGCACAAAAATGCTCAGTAAGTAAATCTTCTACTCTATAATCCCCGTACAAATTTGTTCGTACTCTTGTTACTCTCTCTATTTCAATCTCTCTATTCTTTCTCTACTTCTAACTCTTACCATTCTTTTCTTTCTTCATTATCATCACCCATGGAGAATATCCTAACCATACATGGATGAGATTTAAGTATAACAATGCATTTTTTTTTCTATTCTTTTCTTATTCTTTCTTTGCCGGTCTTGGTCGATGCTGGATTGGAACCCTTGGTCATGTGAGTGTACTTTCTCTCTCGTGTATACCCTCATCTGCATGTATTCTCACGGCCATACAAATTATGTTTCTCATTCTCATTCCGCTCTCTCATGGCAGAAACCGCTCTCTCTCATGGCGGTTTACATTCGGGTAACTCTACACTCACGGGATCCCCATCGCACGACCTATTTTCTTTTCTTTCTTTTCTGTAGCACTAATAATCATTTTATGCTAGTGCTAGTTCTTTCTTTCTCTTTATTCTAAGAGAATTAGTTCTTTTCTTTATTTCTATTATAAGAGTGTTTCTTTCTCATTTTTCAATTCTTTCTCATGTGATTACTCAATTAACATATCATAGTGGATGGCTCATGCCTAAAATCTTGCTTATATACATCATGACATCCAAATATGCTATGTTGCTAAAGTAAGGTTCTCTACTTCTACTCATGCTTCTTTGACATGTCATCAAACAATATGTGTGCATACATAAACTCTATTCTATTGTTAATGATATTTCTTTCTTAATCATCCAAAATAGGAGTTCATCTCCTTTAAAACATCATATAACCTGCAAGGAAAACACACTTCAAATATTCCTCTCAAATTCTTCTATACCATCCACACTTCTACCAAACTTTAACAACACAATCCACCGCGTCTGCATGGTGGTGCAGATTTTGCTTCAATACCACTTGTAACTCATTCACTGACATCTCAGTTTCATGCTCTTTGGGTCAGAAAGAGGCATGATGAAAGTAGTGTCCAAGCAGTAATCAACATTCTAGCATATTCTTCATAAAATTCTCTTACATTTTACTCCCCACTTTTCCTGCTAATTAAGGGTAGAAAGGTAATTTTGCCCCTATGGAAGAATTCTCTAGAATCTCAATACACATTTTTTCCAAGTCCTTCGCTTCGGCGAAGCATCTTTCTTCGCCCCGACGAAAACTGACAGAACCTACACTGTAGGTTGCAGGACTTCCTCGCCACGGCGAAGCTTCTTCTTCGCCCGGCGAAGTTTGTAACACAAAAATTCACCAAGTCTTTACAAATTTCAGGGCAACCACTCAACCAACTCAAAACATCCATTCAACCAAGGACCAACCAAACAATATAACAACTCAATTAAGAGCAAAACAATAAAGATTCAAGCAATGCAACGTAAATTAGTTACATACCTCAAGTGAGGCGTTACAATGCACACTCTCCAGCCCGTCACCATCCTAGTTGGTATCAATTCATTACTCTCATTCCTTACTACCGTGATACCTCCCTTCTTCGGAACCACTTGTACCGGGCTCACCCATGGACTGTCGAAAATAGGATAGATAATCCCTGTTTTTAAGAGTTTCACCACCTCCTTTCTCACCACTTCCTTCATCGAAGGATTCAATCTTCGTTGTGGTTGCACCCTAGGCTTAATATCATCCTCCATGAGTATCTTATGCATGCAAAATGATGGTGAGAGGCCTCTAATGTCCAAAATCATCCATCCAATTGCTAGTCCATGTTCCCTTAACACCCTAATCAACCGCTCTTCCTCCAATTTACTCAATCTTGAACTAATGATCACTGGGAAGGCTTTTGAGTCCCTAAGATATACATATTTGAGGTGGGGGTAAAGGTTTTAACTCAAGCTTTGGAGGTTCTTCATTTTTTTCCTTTTCCTTCTCTTTTTCGAAATCAAACTCCTCAAATTCTAAATCCTAACTCTCATCAATCGATTGAAGTGCTTCTAACAACCTAACACATTCATTACTTGCCGAATCATTTACCTCTACTGTTTTGGATTTGGCTATACATGCTTCTAGAGGTAATTGTTGAGTGTTTTCTTCAATGGATTCCACTACCAATTTGTCCACCACATCGACACTAAAACACGAATCCGTTTCGGATGGGAACTTCATCGTCTCAAAGACATTGAAAGTTACTGTTTCATCTTGAACTCTCAACAGTAACTTTCCTTCCTGCACATCTATTAGTGCTCTTCCCGTGGCCAAGAATGGTCGGCCCAAAATGAGAGGAATTTCCTTATCCTCTTCCATATCTAGAACCACAAAATCAGCTGGAAAAATTATCTTGTCCACTTTCGCTAACACGTCCTCCTCTATCCCTCTCAGGTGTTTTATGGACCTATCCGCTAGTTGCAATGACATGGTCGTTGGCTTCACTTCACCAATTCCCAATCTCCTAAAAACAGAAAAGGGCATTAAATTAATACTAGCACCTAAATCACATAAAACCCGATCAAACATAATATCTCCTATGATACAAGGAATAGTAAAACTCCCTGGATCTTTGAGCTTCGGGGGTAACTTCTTCTGGAAAATGGCACTGCACTCCTCCGTAAGCATTACCATTTCCTCATCTTCTAACTTCCTTTTGTTCGAGAGGATTTCCTTTAGGAACTTCGCGTCGCTTGGCATCTGCTGCAATGCATCTACAAAAGGAATGTTAATATGCAATTTTTAAAAAATTTCAATAAACTTTAAAAATTGCTTATCCTGATTTTTCTTCTTCACTCTGAGGAAAAGGCACGGGTGGAGTGTGATGTGCCAATTCTGGTGGTATCTCGGGGAATGGCAATTTCTCCTTCTTCTTTTGCCTTTCATCCTTCTTCTTGTTCTCTTCCTCCAAACTGCTTGGTTTCTCATTCACTACAATCTCTTCATCAACTTCCTCTTCAGATTCTTCATTTTTAGTTTCTTTCTTTCTAGCTTGTTCAACCTCTTCCAAAATTGTCCCACTCCTCAAAATAATGGCATTTGCTTGCTCACGTGGGTTAGTGACTATATTGCTTGGTAGAGACCCCTGTGGTCTATCATTTACCTTCTCGGCCAATTGGCCCATCTGTACCTCAAGATTCTGAATGGACGCCCCTTGATTTCTAAAATTTTTCCTTGTCTCATTCATAAACCCCGTGGTTTCCTGCATAAATTTTCCAAACATGTCCTCCAACTTTGTCACTCTTAGATCTCCCGGTTGATTATTCACCCCTTGTTGGTTATTTGGAATTGTCCTCTAGTTCCATTGATTATTTTGCTAGTTCTAATTTCCCCAAGCCAGATTTGGATGATTTCTCCACCCTGGGTTGTATGTGTTGGAGTACGGGTTGTTTGGTTGTCTCTGATTTCCTGCCAAGTAGTTCACTAGCTCCAATGATGAAGATGACGAGGCAAATGTGTTCCCCACTTGACACTCGCTGCTCACATGGTTTCCTGCACAAAAATCACAAGTTAGTTGAGGTACTTGTACAGAGTTTACCTGCATACTTCCAACTATTTCTGAAGTGCCGTGAGTTGGGCTGAGATGGCTGTGAAAGCATCAACTTCATGAAGACCCAAAGATTTTCTTGGTATTACTCTCTCATTTGGTCTTTGATAGTTGTTGCTTAACTTATAAGCTCAAAAAAGTTATAAACAAACAGGTCAGCTTAATTTTAGAGCTTATAAGCTAGTTTGACTAGCTTATAAGCTTAGACAAACACCTCCTAAGTAATCAGGTAAATGGCAAAAGATCACTTAAGCGATCTACTATAAGTCTGGTGTATGACAGTAGATCGCTTAAGCAATCAGGTAAATGGTAGAAGATTGCTTAAGCAATCGGGCTTAATTATACCAGATCGTTTAAGCGATCCATTATATCACTTAAGCGATCCAGTAAGCGATATACCAGATCGCTTAAGTTATACACCAAATCACTTAAGCGACTCTGTAGATGCTTTTTAAAATCTTTTAACCCTTAATACACCAGTTAATAATTTTTTTCTTGCATTATAGGTACTTGGCTATTATTAGACATGAGACAAGTTGTTTTGGGTACTGAATATTTTGGTGAGTGGGTAGACGAAGAAAGTTGCTGGAAGTGGATTGGGAAGAGCAAAGAAGTTATACCAATTGCTGTGAGCACAGAGGTTAGTTTTGATGAGTTGATTGATGAAATAATTAGAAAAGGTGATTTGAGTTGCTCACGTAGTGATATAGTTGTGAAGTATGTTTTAAGCAGAGTTCCTTAACAATATAAGGTACCTCCTGCTATATTAAAGTCCAATAAAGGTGTGAAGTTATATATGATTGATGTGGGTGTTAGGAAATGATCATACATGGTAACGGAAAACAAAAAAATATTTACATCATAGATCGTTTCTTAGAACTAAGATCAGGGCACAAATTTACAGTTTATACATAATTTTAGAATCTGCAGAATTTTAGTTGAGTTTAAGAAATCATACGCACGTTTGGAGGCTCCTCCAACTTGCCTCTGAACGTATTTCGCTACCGACCCAAAAGTAGGATTGAACCAATGTAGTCCACACGAAGATAACCCCAAGGAACTAGAGAGAGATTTGCTAGATCCTCTTTAGCCTTTAAGAACCAATAAGCAATCAAATAAAATTTGATTTCAAGCAAAAATATAACTAGCATGAGAAGAGGAGCAAAGGGGCTGAAGTTTTTCTTTGTGATTGTAAAATGAATTAATTAAATTAATTCACGAAGTGTTGCACTTATATAGTGCACACTTTGCCCTATTCCATCATGGAATGGGGTTGGGCTCCAACCCAAACACCCCTTGTATCCAAACATCCCCATTTAGATATTTTAATTTTAATTATCATTATCTCAATTTAATTTAATTAATATATATATATATTAACCTTTAACAATAATGATAATTTATTTAAATATATGCGAACACATATTTAAACGTAATCTCACTTAGATAATTTTAATATCAAATTAAATAAAGGCTTCGACCTCAGCAAATTTAATTGCACTGTGAGATTACCAAAATACCCTTTTGCCTAAAAAGATGAAAACGCCCTTCTTATAAACTGGTTCTTATATTATCTTCTATGTGTGTGACTCGTAGGCTCCTTATCATACCAACGGTGTGTAGTTTCACAATTAACACCAATGTAACATCCACTTTGAGGTACATCTTTAATTCATGTTCATTTGCCTTTTAAATGTTGTTTTTTGGCCTTAAGTTTACTTGATATGTGTTATTGTTGTTGGGTTGCCCTTGGTTAAGTTTGTAAGTTGTTAGAATAGCTTGGATGCCTTGAATTTGGTGAAGTCTTGGTGGATTTTGGGAAATACAGACTTCGCCGCGGTGACGTAGGCTCTGTATTTTTTCATCGGGGTGAAGATCTGGCTGACTTTCTTTGTGAAGTTTCTAGAGAATTTTTCATAGGGGTGGAGTGACCATTCTACCCCTAATTAGCAGGAAAAGTGGGGAGTGAAATGTAAGAAAATTTCATGGAGAATATTTTGGAAAGGGGGTGACTTTGTAAAGAATGAAAGGATAAGGATGGAGTTTCCCATGAAGTGTAAGGGCAAAATGGGAAAGAAGGCTTAGTTATATGAGATATTAAGGGTTCAAGCACACGAACCCTCTCATTTGCTTTATCCCACACGCCACCTCTACCCCCAATTCTCTCATCTTTCCATCAATTTTCTAAGGTTGATTTGAGGGCTTTTGGTTGGATTTCTATAAGGATTTGATCCTAAGCATCAAGAGGTAAGGATTCTTGTTATGTATGAGATTAATTTAAGTTAGTATGGAACTCTTATGAAGTTTATGCTTAGGATTTGAGAGAAGAAGCAAGTCCAACAAAGATAAAGAGCTTCTAGTGGAGGAACTCAAGCAAAAGTAAGTAAATCCAACCTAAGTTAAGATTGAAGCAACTAAATGATTTGATATGCATGTTTATGCTTATGAGCTTGTAATTGATTGTTGAGAATGTTGATGCTGATGAGTAGATGGCTTTTGATAAGTAGACTTAAGTCATGGGAAGTAGAGTTGAGATTGTGGTGTCCAAGTGGAGTTTGGTTGCATGTAGAAAGAAATTAAGTAGAATATTTGAAGTGTTTTTCTTGGCCATGTTTAGATTTATTGTGGAGAAGTTTTGCTTCATGAATGGATGGTTAAAGAAAGAAGTATAGATGTATCAAAAATAGAATTAAAGTATGCATGCATGATGTTTGATGAAATGCCTAAGAGAAGCTTGTGCATAAGTAGAGAAACTTATTTTTGTGTAACATAGCATAATTACACTTAAGAAAGAAACATAAGCATGAGTCATCCATATGCATATACTTACATATGCATGAGAACTTAAAGAAAGAATAAAGAATCCATAAGAATAAAGAAAAAGAAAGAAAAACACTAAAGAATTAAAGAAAGAAGAGAAAAGAATAGGTTGTTGTGATGGGGAACTTGTGAGTGATAAGAAGAATTTCCCACATACACGCTGCCTTAAGTGAGCGACATAAGAAGAAGAAGAATTTGTATGACCCATAAGAGTGTATGTGGATGAGGATTGTACTAAGAAGAATTTCCTACATGCACACCACCTTAATTGAGTGGCATAAGAAGAAGAAAGAATTTGTATGGTCAGCAAGAGTGCATGTAGATGAGGATCGTACACACTCACACGGCCAGGGTTCCGAATCCATGCATCAACCGAGTCTGATCGACAAAGAATAAGAAAGAATAAGAATAAGAAAAAAGAAAGAATAAGAATAAGAAAAAAGAAAGAATGAGAAAGCTTGAGCAAGCAAAGAAAAGAAAAGAAAAGAAGAGCTTGAGCAAGCAAGAATAGAAAGAAAAGAAAAGAAATAGAATAAGAAATAGAAAAGAAGAAAGAAAATGCATTTCTATGCATTTTTGTATGTGCTTTGCATTCATGCATATTACCATGATTTTCATCATGGTTACTAAGAATAGAAAGAATAGAAAGAAAGAGTAGAAAGAATAGAAAGAAAGCATGGAGAGAAAGAAAGAACATAAAGAATTAGAAAGAAAGAGAAGAACATTGAGAACTAGAAATAGAGAAAGAACTAAGAAAGAATGAAAAAGAAAAGAATTAAGGAAAGAACCAAAGAATAAGTTGAGGGGATAGAAGAGAAGAGGATTTACTTACTGAGCATTTTTGTGCTCACCCCCTTGTGTTTCCATGTTTTGCAAGAACTAGGTGAGCAGCGGTCGGAAGGACATCGGCAAGTGGAGAGAAATGGCATTACTGTTCACCATTGTTAAAGTTTTTGTATATGCTATTTTGTATATGTAAAGAAATTATATGTTAACTAAAAGAAAATTTTGTGGGGCCCATTTACTTATTCATTGCTATATGAGTACTTTTGTCATAGTATATTTTTCTAAGTATACTAGTAGAAAGAAGTCATTACAACCAATTAATCGTCTCACTACACACAGACCAAGATTGGCCCCTAGCAAGGCATCATGACCACTCAATAAATTTGGATTCAGCGAAGTAGCTACCTGTCAACGATATGGTTACCGTACAATCCAATCCTTTCATCATCCGTTATCTCGATGAGACCGAGGCATAGAAATAGTGTCAACCTCAGTTACTCTCGATATTATGTATTTAGTTACTGGACCAATGACCTATATTATAAACTGGATAAAACAACAACTTAATCCTACTATGGCCACAATTTTAGTGTCATTGTCATTTACTAAATTGCGTCGTGAGATAACTTCTTCCCTACCCGGGAGTGATGAATCCTCTGTCTACCCACCATAGTCTTGATACACTCCTTGATGCAGCCAATCACTACCGTATTGACAGCTCTGAATAGAACTGCATTAGGCTAGTGTCAAACTACACCAATCGATGCACAAGGCGCTTCGGTGATCTCAAGTCTAAAGATCACATGCACCATCAGTCGTTAGAGGATTTGTTCCATACACACTGGGGTTACCATCCATATGGAATCCTCTGGTGGGTCAGTCTAGTGAACTTGCCCATAACAAGCACCCATGTGTTGCACCAGGTTGTCACCAAACAACCTTGACAAGTAAGATCGCTCACTGCCTTTCGACAGGGTCGTTCAACACTATAATAGTCTTTCCGTATTATCTGTGCCCTTACTTCATAATAATACTAGGGCTACGAACATTTCTAAAATAGCCACCATATGTGCTCATAGGGTTCTCACTATCAAGATTTGAAACACTTGATACCCTCGTCATGGTTCTACCATTCTAAGGACATATATCAATACATACAATGATGATTTACCCGATATAGTATAAAATGCCTTTTATTGATCAATGAACATTATTAGAAAGAGTCAATTCTACAATAATTGATTGGCTCTAGAGCATCTACTCTAACATTGGGTGATAATGGTTTGGGGCCGATTTTAAGGGTTTTTTTTTTTTTAATTTATTTGTAGATAAACCGTTATAAGTTGGTTCAAAAGAAGGGGATAATGAGGAAGTTGGCAGAGAGAATACTAGTTTTAATTTGAACTACGAGGGCATTGATTTCTTAGTTAAAAAATCAATAGCAGGCAGTGATTTGGGTAGTGAGGAGGACACTATAGAAGAGGTTGGTCATGTGCGACAGAATGAAAATGTTGAGGAGGAGGACCTCGTACATGTTCTTGCAGATGTAGAGATTCCTTTAAATATAGATTATGTAGAGTGTGTAGTTTGTGAGGGAGAGAACACTATGGTCCTTTATGCAAGTTCAAAGGGGGCAATTGTAGGTAGTAGTGAATCAGCTCATGTTTTTACGAATGGATTGGAGTTGCACATAGGGTATTTATTTGACAACAAAGAAGAAGTGGTGAGGAAGCTAAAACTTGTTGCCGTGAGAGGTAATTTTGAGTTCATCACCAAAAGGTCTAAATCATCGGTTGTGACAGTTACATGTCATGACCGAACGTGCAAGTGACAGGTTTATTGTAGAAGGTTGGCGAAGTCTGAAAAATTTATTGTTAGCACATATACCTGTGAGCACACATGTGTTTTGGGACATATTTCAGGTAAGCATCGATAAGCCTCCACTAATGTTATTGGACAAGTTGTCAAAAGTTAGTTCGTTGAAAGGAAAGGTCTATCTCCTAAAGACATTTAGAGACTTGTGTGCACAGAGTTGGGATGTGCTGTTAGTTATTGGAACTGCTGGAAAGGGAGACAACATACATAAGATTTTGTGAGGGGCACACCGGAGCACAGGTATGTAACATTAGAAGCGTACCGTCATATGCTTGAGTTGACAAACCAAGGTAACAAGACGGATTTAAAGTGGGACAACAATACGAGGTTTAAATATTTTTTTGCTGCTTATGGTTCTGCTATAAGGGGTTTTGTAAACATGAGAAAGGTGTTGGCTGTTGATGGTTGCTTTTTGATAGGAAAGCATGGAGGTACATTGTTTGTGGCCACTGCACAAGACAGCGAGAATCACACATATCTCGTTGCATGGTGTGTGGTTGACTCTGAGAACGACAAGTTGTGGACTTGGTTTTTTTAGCAATTACGTATGATAGTGCCTGACAGTGATGAGTTGTGCATAATATCTAATAGACACAACTCTATGAAGAAGGAATTGCCACTATTTACCCTCAAACACATCACGAATTCTGTATGAGGCACCTTAGTGAGAACATAAAACAAAAGTTTAAGTGTGTAGCAAAAGCTTATCAAGTTGATGAGTTCGAGGAGAACTTCTAGCAAATCCGAATCAAAGATGATAGAATTGCTAAGTATCTTGAGCTTGAGCATGATGTTGGTTTCGAGTGATGGAGTAGAGCTTACTTTCCTAGAAGAAAGTTTGATGTCATGACCACGAACATAGCCGAGTCCATAAATTCAAAGTTGTTAATAGAAAGAATCGCTTAAGCGAGACTTAAATTGCTTAAGCGATCGTGCATCCAGGCAGATCTTGATTCTGCCCTAGACTTGATGGCTTAAACGATCCCAAATCGCTTAACTGACCAAGGGTAAAAGCAAATAATCGCTTAAGCGAGACCATAAATCACTTAAGCAATTGCACATCCAGACAGATCTTGATTCTACCTTGGACTTGATCGCTTAAGCGACCAAGGGTAAAAGCAAACAATCGCTTAAGCGATCATGCATCTGGGCTGATCTTGATTTTGCCTTGTATATAATCGCTCAAATGACCAAGGGTAAAAGTGAAGCATCGCTTAAGTGATCCGGATCCTCGCTTGTATGTCATCGCTTAAGCGACTAAGTCTAAACATACTGGATCGCTTAAGAGAGACCTAAGATAGCTTAAGCAATCCACTATAGTCGGATGACCTTTATTCTACCTTTGACAATATCGCATAAGTGATTTATTATCACTTAAGCGACCAAGGCTAAATAGACAGGAACTCTTAAGCAAAACCATAAATCGCTTAAGCAACCAAGGCTAAATAGACGGGATCCCTTAAGTGACACCATATATCGCTTAAGCGATTAAGGGTAATTTACTTTGGTACTTTAAAAGTATTCTATACTTTAATGTTGCTTTTCCATGTTTATGTACCATGTTTAAGTGACGTAAAAGAACTAATTTAATTAAAATATAATTTTGACAAAAAATCGATTAAGTGATAAAAATAATCAAATCAATTGACACAAGACAGATCATGGTTCACTGAACTAATCGTACAGTCAAAATTGAAGCTTATTTCAATCTAATCTGTTAGTAAACGGTCTCATATACGCAGTGGAAACAAAACAAATATAATATAGAGATCGTTTACATGAGCCAAGATCAAGGGTATAATTTTACAATTCATATTAAAATAAAATCTGCAGAGAAATAAATCTGAGTTCAAAGAAAACAAACACACGTCCAAATTTGTCGACGAATGTTTTGCTACCGATCCAAGTGTAGGATTGAACCTGCGTAGTCCACACGAAGACAATCTCAAAAAGAACCAAAGAGGGATTTGCTAGATCCTCTTTGGCTTCAAGATTAAGAAGAAAGCAAATCAATTGAATTGATTTTAGGCAAAAGATATTTCTGCCGTGGGAGTGTTTTGGAGTGGCTGCTGTGTGTTTTAATTTCAAGAAGCAATCAATTAATTAATCAATTAACACACACACTTTTCTTTTATAGTTAATTCAATTTTGCCCTAATCCCATACGGAATAGGCTTGGGCTCCAACCCAAACGCCCCATGTTGCCAAACACTCCCAATTTGATTTATTTTATTTTCCATCATTATCTCAATTAAAATCAATTAATATATATTTAAATATATATTAACATTTAACAATAATGATAATATATTTAAATATGTGCGAACACACATTTAAACGTAATTTCATTTATTTAATTTTTCTAACAAATTAAATAAAGGCTACGACCTCAGCAAATTTAATTACACTGTGAAATTACCAAAATACCCTTTCACCTTAAAAGACGAAAACACCCTTCTTTCTTCTTGGATCTTAAATTGTCTTTTATGTGTGTGACCCATAGGCTCCTCATCATATCAGCAGTGTATAGTATCGTGATTAACACCAATTAATCGTCTCACTAATACATAGACCAAGATTGGCCCCTAGCAAGGCATCATGGCCACCCGATAGATTCGGATTCAGCAAAGTAGCTACCTATCAACGATACGGTTACCGTGCAATTCGATCCTTTCATCATATGTTATCTTGACGAGACGAAAGCATAGAAATAGTGTCAACCTTCGGTTACTCTCGATATTATGTATTCAGTTTCTGGACCAATGACCCGTATTATAAACTGGATAGAGCAACAACTCAATCCCATTGTGGCCACAGTTTTAATGTCAGTGCCATATACTGAATTACGCCGTGAGATAACTTCTCCTGTACCCGGGAGTGATGAATCCTCTGTCAATCCACCATAGTCTTGATACACTCCTCGATGCAGCCAATTACCACCGTATTGACAACTCTGAAAGAATTGCATTAGGCTAGTGTCAAACTGCACCAATCGGTGCACAAGGCGCTCTGGTGATCTCAAGTCTAAGGATCACATGCACCACCATTCGTTAGAGGATTTGTTCCATAGACACTAGGGTTACCATCCATATGGAATCCTCTGGTGGGTCAATCCAGTGAACTTGCTACGGTGTAATCGCCTACAGCAAGCACCCATGTGCTGCACCAAGTTGTCACCAAACAACCTTAACAAGTGAGATCAGTCACTGCCTTTCGATAGGGTCGTTCAACACTATGATAGCCTTACCATATTATCTGTGCCCTTACTTTAGAATAATTCTGGGGCTACGGACGTTTCTGGAATGGCCACCATATTCGTCATGATTCTATCATTCTAAGGACATATATCAATACATATTGCAATAATAATGATTTACGCGATATAGAATAAAATGCCTTTGATTAATGAACATTATTACAAAGAGTCAATTCTACAATAATTGATTGGCTCTAGGGCATCTACTCTAACATAATCATTCTCAAATACATCATCCATATTTATGAAATCAGGTACGTTTCTACTAACATGTCATGCTAGTGCGCTATGACATTCATCTATATATCATACGATTGTAACCTTAATATGTTTTGATGGAATTAGGTTGCAAATAATCCTTCTTAATTGGCCTTAATAAGTGTTACTAACTGATGTTGCTTAACATTAACGTTAATAATCATGTGATGTTGTGAACGTCTGAAGTTCACATTAACATCACTTAATATGGGACAACCTATTCCAAAAAAAAAAAAATAAAAGGAATCGCTTAAGCGATCCTATCATTGCTTAAGCGATCTAGTGTTGATAGGCATTCATCGCTTAAGCGATAGTGTTAATCGCTTAAGTGATCTTGTGAAAGGTAATAAAAATAATTCGAATACATTGGATCACTTAAGAGATTTCATTTTTTGCTTAAGCGATCCTATGTATTTAGCCTTAGTCGCTTAAGCAATATGGTACTGTCGCTTAAGCGATCACGTACAAGAAAGAATCAAGATCACTTAAGTGATGCTTCACTTTTACCCTTGGTCGCTTAAGCAATCATGTACAAGGCAGAATCATTACCTGTCCAGATGCACGATCGCTTAAGCGATTTACTTTCTCGCTTAAGCAATTGTTCGCTTTTACCCTTGGTCGCTTAAACGATCAAGTCCGAGGCAAAATCAAGATTTGCCCAGATGCACGATCGCCTAAGCGATTTATGTTCTCGCTTAAGCGATTCTTCGCTTTTACCCTTGGTCGCTTAAGCGATTTGGTATCACTTAAGTGATCAAGTCCGAGGCAAAATCAAGACCTGCCCAGATGCACAATCGCTTAAGCAATTTTTCGTTTTTACCCTTGGTCGTTTAAGCGATTTAGTATCGCTTAAGCAATCAAGTCCAAGGCAAAATCAAGATCTACATAGATGCACGATCGCTTAAGTGATTTATGGTCTCGCTTAAACGATTCTTCACTTTTACCCTTGGTCACTTAAGCAATTTGGTATTGCTTAAGCGATTAAGTCTGAGACAAAATCAAGATCTACCCAGATGCAAGATCTCTTAAGCGATTTATGGTCTAGCTTAAGCGATTCTTCGCATTTACCCTTGGTCACTTAAGAGGTTTGGTATTGCTTAAGCAATCAAGTCTGAGGCAGAATCAAGATTTTCCCAGATGCAGGATCGGTTAAGTAATTTATGGTCTTACTTAAGCAATTCTTTGCTTTTACCCTTGATCGCTTGAGCGATTTTGAATCGCTTAAGCAATCAAGTCCATGACAGTATAAACATTTGCCCAGATGCACGATCGCTTAAGCGATTTATTGTCTCGCTTAAGTGATCCTTTATATAAAACCCTTTGTCGCTTAAGCAATATATGTAGTCACTTATATATCGCTTAAGCGAACATGGGCAATGCATATTTTTTCCAGCTTTTCTCCTGAATTTTGACAAACTAAAATCACCAACACATATTAATTCCATATTTTCTGTTGAATTTGACAACCTAATTGCATCAACACATCAATACCATGTAACAAGAATACTAAATAAACTCAAACTCAGAACAGGGAGAGAAATATTGAATTGCTTTTGTATTAATCTGAAATGTGTCAATTATATTAAATTACAACATTATGTACAACAAATAAATCTCCTATATACACCCAAAACAAAAGTAAGGCCGGCAGCCTCCATCCTCCCTTTTCATCATTCTCTTCAGCCACTTCCCCATCCTCCAAAATTATCTAGCACACCTTCAAATACAGCACCACAACCCAAGCCTGACGCTTAACAACACCAGTTGATCCAATTCAAGACAATCCAATTATTCAAGAAAACCCAATAAGACAACATCACATAAACTACAAAATTCTAAGTCCAACTTTCATACCTTTTGATGACAACATCAACAATGACTTGGATTGGGTTTTGGTCAATCAAAAGGGATCCATATGCCCATAGAAGAACTCAACAGCCCAGCGCTCCTGACAATTGCTCATTGTTTCATCATTCAAGCCATCCATCTGGGTGTTGGTCATGTTGAACTCAATAAATTTCAGTGCATATACCCCGTAATCAACACTGCAATAGGAGGAAGACATTAGCATTAGAATTAGCTTATAGAAAAATTGTATTATGTAAGTTTTATCCAAAATTTACCTTGAGTCATTTGTCAGGACATGAAGGCGCTTGAACGGCCACTTTCCTGTCAATAGTTAATCACTCAAGTGTTGAAACATCCCACTGTCGTGCAATAGCCACGGGAACAATACACATAGTGGCCGCAACTCCATCCCTAACTGCTCTCTCGACAAATATTGGGGTTGCAGTCAAGGATCTATAGCAAGCCCTCCTCTAGTAGCGAGATAACGGTTTTCCAATGCATATCCTTAATGTTCATGATGCAGTATACTATTTTAATGTTTGCCCAATTGTTACCATGTTTGGGCCTTTCCCCCCGTACATACTACATCATCTTGTCATCAAATTGAAAATCATTAGAGACACCGTCGAAGTCATATGTGGCTAATCTTTTCCACTTGCCTCCCCTTGTTACATTTCTACCAATGGCCTTTTTCATTAAATTGTCATTTGTAGTTACTAGCGTTTGGCCAAAGGCCATATCAGTGATGGCACAGTGCGGATACAAAATATCACCATTAATACTTTGTCGTAGCCTCATAAGTGCCAATACCTCATTGATGTGCTGCATCAAATAAAAATAACATGATAAGTATAAAATACCTTATGGAAAAATAAGGGAAAATAACTCACTAAGTCATCGAGTCACCTGCCCATCGTCAACATCTTTTCTTTACAAACCACTCCTAGGGATAATCCTTGGTCTTACACTTCACATGCCTATCACTTCTGAAATCATTGTAATAGGTATAGAAGAGTTTTTTCTCTTCCTCATCTATTGGCCTATACAAATTGACCTTTAACTCCTCTGTTTTCACTTGCCCACTTCCTCCGCCTTCCTCCTCCATTTTCACTTCCCCACTTCCTCTGCCTTCCTCCTCCATTTTTACTTCCCCACTTCCTCCGCCTTCTTCCTTGCCCTCTTCCTCCTCCATTTTTGGTTCTCCACTTCCACGGACTTCCTTATTTTTTTTTCTTCGTTTTCCTCTTCTTTCCATTTGTTACTGCCATGTAAGGAGAAATTACATGCTTACTCTTTTGGCTCTCTCTTTTATGCTCAAGTTGCACTTCAACCACTTTCAATACCCCACCAAATTCCTCTTCCACCCTATCAACTTTCTCCTCCACCCTTTTCATCCGCTCTTCCATCTTCTCAAACCTCTCATAAACGGCTATTGTAAAACTCTCAAACAAATCATTTATGAGGTCAACCACCTCATTCTCCTGACCCCAATGCCTCAGGAAAGTGATATTTGTTGTACCTGTTGAACCTTTTCATCCTCCTCCTCTTTTTCCCCTGCCGATTAGAGCTTCATCATCCTCGGCATTAACAACATTCTCAAGCAGTGGCCCTACAACTGTGATGCGTGTTTACTACAACATGCAAAACTAGCAAGTGCACTAGTCGCTCAAGTAATAAAGTGATGGGTAGGATATCGTTCCCACGAGGATTGGTAGCAAAGCACTAAGTTTCCTAATTTTATCAAGTTGAAGCAATCGAATTCTTTGGATTGGTGGGAGCAATTTGTAATGGAAAAGAAAACAAAAATGAAATTAAACAAAGAATTAAATCTTAAATAAGAAAGCAAATGAAACACAGAATATCAATTCAAGTAAAACGGGTAGGGTTTTGACTTCGTTTGGACTTTTATGGGTTAAACCTAAAAGTTACACTATTTTCACATTCATGCGCAATGGTTGTAAATTGGATTCACTAATATGTTCACATACCCTCTCGGGCTATGAAGCCTAACATGAATTATTTCTCAATCTCATCATGTTCATCATATACAGCAATTAATTTCAGAGTAACACACAACCACAGCTTATTCACATGGAAATAACACAATCAAATACTTAACCCATTTAAAATCCAAACTACAATCAAAACCCTAACCCATAGAAGATTAGTTCATAGCTAGATTAACAATACAAAAACGAAAAATAGAAATAAACAAGTTAAACATAATGAAACTGAGATGAAAGATAAGAAATCTCCCCAAAAGATGAATCTTCCAGTCAAAATCTGAATCTTCCCTTCAACAATCCGAAAAACTAAAAGCTTTACTCTAAGAAAAGTGTAAAACGGCTAAACCTAAAAAGCTGAGAGCGCCTCAACAAAAAGTTAAGTTTTTCTTTTATACTTAGTCCAAAAACCCAGCCAAAAACACGCACAACACGAAACTGTGCGTTTACAAAACTGAATAAGTTGACTGTCGCCGCGGCGAAGAAGAATTCTTCGCCGCGGCGAAGAATGAAGAAATCCCACATCGTCTCTGGCTTACTTCGCCGCGGCGAAGACAATTTCTTCGCCGGGGCGAAGCTCCTTCAAAAGTTCTGAAATTTACAGAACTGCCACTCTGCTTGCTTCTTCGTTCGATTCTTCGATTTTCGGCTCTCTTCCTTGGAAACAAGCTTCATCGTGCGTTGTCCTGCTCCGGAACTCTCCTATCTTCTGAAATCCGCTCATTTCTGAGTCAAAACTATCCAATTTTGTCTTTATTCGCTCAAAAAGTCCATTTTAACCTGAAACACGAAAAGTAAAGAATGAAGCACCAATTCAGGTAAAAATGCACTAGAAAGTACCTGAAATCTGACAAAAAGATCAAATAAAAACTGTATAATTTATGGATTATCAAACTACATTCACATGCATGACCCCTTCTAGGTCCTGCATTAGGCGGTCTATCCCTTTATCTGCTTCATCTGCTTCATCCTCTAGTGCTTTGAACGATGAAACATACTCATCTCTGCTTCACCCCTAGTAGTGATGAGGAAGGGACGGATGACTCCCCACAATAAGAAAACAAAAATCAATCAAATTTAAGCCACATTTAAAAGCAAGTGCATATTCAAAAGATTAATCCTTTAATCTTACCCGACCCACTTGAATTTCAATTTCTATTTTGTCGTAATCCCAATGGGTGCACTTCTTGATGTGCCACCATAATATCCTAGGAAATTGTAGTTGCTTAGCCGAAGTCATTGCAAACCCTTCATTCTTCTTCTCCATCGCCACTCTCCTCTCTTGCTTCCTCTCAAATTCTCTTTCTTTTGATCAAGGAGTTTTAAGGGGCTTTTGGAGTGATTTGGGGTAGAAAATCAACCTAAGGCATCCTAAGGTAAGGATTCTTGCTTTGGTTGTGAAGCTTTGTGAGTTTTTGTATATATTGAATATTGAGGGTTTTTGTTCTTTTGTTTAAGAGTAGAGAAAAAGTCAAGCAAACCAAGTGAAAGGAAGACTTAGTGAAATCTCTCTATAACAAGGTAAGTAAACCCCAACCCAAGTTGAGATTTGGGAATTTTCTTGATTAGGGTTTTGATAGCACTTATGTATGTATGTTATATACATGTTATATGCCATGTTATTGAGGCTTAAATAGAGATTTCTAGTGCTTTGTGATTGTTTATACATTGCAAATATAAGAAGTGAGATGTGGGTTGAAAGGTAGTTTGAGATGGAATTGAAGTTTGAGGAATCCTTTTGGAAGTGTCTTTCTTTGGCAGGATATGTGGCTATGTGAGGGGGTTTCTCCCCATTTTGGATGGTTAGAGAGATTTAGAATTATGTTATAGTAGAGTTTTTATTATGCACTTGAGTTGTTTGATGAAATGCCTAATAGAGGTTTGAGTATGAGTAGTGAACCTTAATTCTTGCAACATTGCATGTTGGCATTTCATAAGTGCTTAGTGGAGATGAACCATCCATAGGCATAATTTGTGCATTGAGAAGTGACCTAAGAAAGTAGAAACTTTGTATGCACTTGCTCTATGAGTAGAGAACTTTGTGTATGCACTTGCTCTATGAGTAGAGAACTTTGTGTATGCACTTGCTCTATGAGTAGAGAACTTTGTGGATGCAACTACTCTAAGGGTAGGAGAAATGAGAAGTGCTAGAATAAAGTGAATGAGAAGAGTATTAGAAATGGGTGGATGCTTGTGATCATCACCCCAATTATGAGAATCGGTTGATGCTTTGTGATCATCACCCGAATAGCCATTAAGATGGGTTGATGCTTTGTGATCATCACCCGACGTTATGAGAATCGGGTTGATGCTTTGTGTCATCACCCGAATAGCCATTAGAGATGGGTTGTTTCTGGTGATCATTACCCGATGGTATTAGAACGGGTGGATGCTTGTGACCATCACCCGGTTAGTTATTAGAAAAGGTTGATGCTTTGTGATCATCACTCGATATTTATTAGGAGGTGTTGATGCTTTGTGATCTCACTCGACAGTGATTAGGAACGGGTTAATGCTTGGTGATCGTTACCCGAAAGTCATGAGGAACGAGGAGGTCTATGTGGTCTCCACCCATAGTTACGAAAACCAGGTAGGTGCTTCATGACCCCCACTCGGTAGTCACTAAGAACGGTTGTGCTGTGTGATTCCCCCATAGTCTGAAGAGTGATTGGTGCTGTGTGAATGCCATCCGGTCGTACCTCCGGTAAGATGAGGCCATGACGTTGTAGGAAACAATAGAAAGTATGAGGAGAATTAAGAGTAATACACACGTGATAGACAGATAGAGGGTTTTACTTACTGAGCATTATTTTGTGCTCACCCCGTTATTTTCCTTTGTGGATGCAGGATCTAGGTGATGATGTAGTCGGAAGGGCGTCGGCAAGCGAGGAGCAATAGCTACACTGTTTCCCCTGTTTTGTCTTTTAAAATGGCATTTTTGTAAATGACGTTCTTTGTGTATAAAAGACGTATGACTTATAATAAAAAGGAAAAGTTTTGGGCCCATTTTCTATTGTTATTATGCATGCATTGTACTAGTTTACAGCAGTTGTTACACTTCTCCAACTTTTCCTCTGAGTTTTCATGATGGCCATGAGAGGCTAAATTTTCATAACTTGGTCGAAGGAAACGAAGGCCTCGCCTCGAAATCAATAAAACTGTGAGATCTAATTTGTTTTTAGTGTTCAATTTATGCTTTGAGTATCGGATGTACCTCTATGCCCATTGTCATGATTGTCTCGTTTAATTACTAGGATGCCTACTAGTTTATTATTCGTTGCAATCTATTACTAAATTAGATATCAAATCCGTAATTGTTTGATCCTTCTAATTTGTGAAGTAACTAAGATTTAAGAATTTGCTATGTTAGGAATTATTAAATCTTAAGAAGAACGCTCGACTAAATTAAATACAACCGCTTGTGTTTGTGTTGTTCAACTTCATCGATCTCTCTAGTTCTTAAGGCTGCTACTAGATTAAACCTTTAGCACTTGTCTTGGGTTGTTTAGTAGTAAGATTAATTAGATCGCTTGTTTTCTAATTAACTGCAACTAAGGAGAGATGGGAAAATAGTTCTAATGGTGAATATTCAGAGTATGAACTGATATATACTTAGATCAATGATCATTTATAAAATTCCGATGGAGGATGTTGACTTAGACCAAGGTTTGTTCTTTTGATTGATTTCAATAATTTAATTTGAATTGTTCCTTAGTTTTTTTTCTTGAAATTGTTTTCGTTATACTCAAATTCCCCCTATCCTTGTTCACTTAGCATAAAACTAGGCTAGACACTCTCCGTGGGAACAATCCTTTGGAACGCCCCACTTGAGGTACGTAGTTAAGATTTGATGAATGGCTTGAATGTTTATTGATTTATCCTCATTTGGGTCTGTATGTTGTTAATATTGTTTGGTTGACCCCTGGTTGAAAGGGTGTATTAGTTTGGTTGAGTGGTTGCCTTGAAAATTTGTAAGACTTGGCGAAATCTTGATGTTACAGTCTTCGCTGGGGCGAAGAAGAAGCTTCGCCACGTCGATGAAGTGCTACAACCCCCATGTAGCTGCTGTGAGTTTTCACTGGGGCGAAGAAATAGCTTCGCCGCGGCGAAGACTCGGCTGAAATTTTCCCTTGAGTTTAAGAGAATTCTTCCTTTTGGGACTCAATGACCATTCTACCCCTAATTAGCAGGAAAAGTGGGGAGTGAAATGCAAGGAAATTGCATGGAGAATAGTTTGAATGGGGATGTTTTTGCAANTTTGTCAGCAATTCATGAATGTTCTGT
The DNA here is from genome assembly GCF_008641045.1 of Pistacia vera. Lineage (NCBI taxonomy): Eukaryota > Viridiplantae > Streptophyta > Magnoliopsida > Sapindales > Anacardiaceae > Pistacia > Pistacia vera. The sequence continues at coordinate 516,810 of NW_022196831.1, forward strand.
GTCCGCTCCATCATCCAATCCTGTCGTCTCTTCATGTATTTCATCATTCCCATCATTTCTTTCATCATTTCTTTCTGAGATACCCTCCATATGATTTAGAGTTGGCTGCTATAGTTTTTGTACAAAAAATATGGAGGCATTACTTATATGGAGCAAAGAGCAATATTTATACTAATCATAAGAGTTTGAAGTATTTCTTTACCCAAAATGAGTTGAATATCAGACAGAGGAGATGGTTAGAGCTGGTCAAAGATTATGATTGTGAGATTAAGTATCAGCCTGGAAAAGCTAATGTGGTAGCTGATGCGTTGAGTAGAAAAACCTCTTTGTCTTAGCTCATAGTGCAGAAAGAACTATTGGAAGAATTTCTCAAGGAATAGATAGAGATGATACTAGGAAGAATTGCCAGGTTAGAAATTCAATCTACTTTATTGGACGAGATTAAAGAAAAGCAAGCTGTCGACGAGTGGTGTTAGAAAATGAGTCGACAAGTGTTGGAAGGCAAGATATCAGAGTATCAGATTTCAGTTGGTGTTCTTAGTTTTAGGAGCTGTATATGCATTCCCCAAGATGCTGAACTGAGAAAGAAGATTTTTGAGGAGGCTCATAACACACCATATATTGCTCATCCTAGAGGAATCAAGATGTATCAAGATCTAAAGAAGAGTTATTGGTGGCCAGGTATGAAGAAAGATATCGGAGACTATATGGCTAAATGCGTGGTTTGTCAACAAGTTAAAGCAGAACACCGAAGGCCATCAGGATTGCTTCAGCCACTCAGCATTCCTAGATGGAAATGGGAGAATATATCAATGGATTTCATTACAAGCCTTCCAAGAGTTCAAAACGGGTATAATGTGATATGGGTAATAGTAGACAGATTAACCAAATCAGCCCATTTTCTTCCAGTAAAGGACAGTACCGCCACAGATCAGTTGGCCCAGATGTTAGAGTAGATGCCCTAGAGCCAATCAATTATTGTAGAATTGACTTTTTATAATAATGTTCATTAATCAGTAAAAGACATTTTATTCTATATCGCGTAAATCATTATTATTACAATATGTATTGATATATGTCCTTAGAATGGTGGAACCGTAACAAGGGTATCAAGTGTTTCAAATCTTGATACTGAGAACCCTATGAGCACATATTGTGGCCATTCTAGAAACGTCCGTAGCCCTAGTATTATTCTGAAGTAAGGGCACAGATAATACAGTAAAGCTATCATAGTGTTGAACGACCCTGTCGAAAGGTAGCGACTGATCTCATTTGTCAAGGTTGTTTGGTTACAACTTGGTGCAACACATGGGTGCTTACTGTAGGCGAAAACACCGCAGCAAGTTCACTGGACTGACCCACCAGAGGATTCCATATGGATGGTAACCCTAGTGTCTATGGAACAAATCCTCTAACGAATGGTGGTGCATATGATCCTTAGACTTGAGATCACCTTAGTTCCTTGTGCACTGATTGGTGCAGTTTGACACTAGCCTAACGCAGTTCTATTCAGAGCTGTCAATACGGTGGTGATTGGCTACATCAAGGAGTGTATCAAGACTATGGTGGATAGACAGAGGATTCATCACTCCCAGGTACGGGAGAAGTTATCTCACGGTGCAATTTAGTATATGGCAATGACACTAAAACTGTGGCCACAGTGGGATTGAGTTGTTGCTTTATCCAGATTATAATATAGATTATTGGTCTAGAAACTGAATACATAATATCGAGAGTAATAGAAGGTTGACACTATTTCTATGCCTTCGCCTTATCGAGATAAGGATTGATGAAAGAATCGAATTGTACTGTAACCATATCATTGACAGGTAGCTACTTTGCTGAATCCAAATCTATCAGATGGCCATGATGCTTTGCTAGCGACCAATCTTGGTCTGTGTATTAGTGAGACGATTAATTGGTGTTAATCGTGATACTATACACTGCCAGTATGATAAGGAGCCTATGGGTCACACACATAGAAGATAACTTAAGACTCAGGAAGTAAGAAGGGCGTTTTCGTCTTTTTAGACGAAAGGGTATTTTGGTAATTTCATAGTGCAATTAAATTTGCTGAGGTCATATCCTTTTATTTAATTTGTTAGAAAAATTAAATAAGTGAAATTACATTTAAATATGTGTTCACATATATTTAAATAAATTATCATTATTGTTAAATGTTAATATATATATTAAATATATATTAATTGATTTTAATTGAGATAATGATGAAATAAAATAAATATGTAATTGGGAGTGTTTGGAAACATGGGGTGTTTAGGTTGGAGCCCAAGCCTATTCCATATGGGAATAGGGCAATTAAAAATTGGACTATAAAAGAAAAAGTGTTAATTGAAAAAAGGTGTGAATTCATTTTATTCATTCATTACTTTTTCATTTGGAAGAAAAACTCTCCAGCCCCTAAACACTCTCCCATGCCAGATTTTAGTTTTGCTAAGAATCAAAGTTTTCTTTGATTTTTGCTTCTTGTTTCTTAAGACTAAGGAGGATCTAGCAAATCCCTCCTTAGTTCATTGTGATTGTCTTCGTGTGGACTATGTCGGTTCGATCGTACACTTGGGTCTGTAGCAAAACACGTTCAGAGACAAATTTGGAGGAGCCTCCAAACGTGCGTATGGTTTCTTAAACTCTAGATTAATTTTCTGCAAATTTCTACTTTAATATAAACTGTAAAATTATACTTTGATCTTGACTCTTTGGAACGATCCTTGTATTATGATTTTTTGTTTTCTGCTTTGTATATGAATCGTTTCCTAACACCAGACTTATATCAAAGAGATAGTTAGACTCCATGGGGTGCCCAAGACCATAGTATCAGATAGAGATTCTAGATTTGTTTTACCTTTCTAGACTAGCCTACAGAGAAACTTGGGTATGAAGTTAGCATTTAGTACAACTTACCACCCACAGACAGATGGCCAAACTGAGAGAACCAATCAGATGCTTGAGGACATGGTGAGAGCGTGCTGTATGGATTATAAAATGACCTGGCATGAGATGCTACTATTGATAGAGTTTGCTTACAATAAAAGTTATCAGTCTACAATTAAGATGGCACCTTATGAAGCTCTATATGGTAGACGAGGTAGATCCTCACTGCACTGTGATGAAATAGGAAAGAAAAATGCTTTGAATGTAGCTCTTGGACCGGAGATAACTCAGAAAATGATGGAAGATATTAAGTTGATCAGGAACAGAATGAAGCAAGCTCAAGACGGACAAAAGAGTTATGTGGATTTAAAGAGAAAGGATGTAGAATTTGAAGTGGGTGATAAAGTGTTTATTAAGACTTCCCCCTACAAGCGGGTAATGCGGTTTGGTCGTATTGCAATGAGTAGGAAAAATAGCTTACAAATTGGCGCTACCACCAAATATGAATAAAGTGCATAATGTGTTCCATGTCTCACTGCTTCGAAGGTATATTAGTCATCCCTCCCATATATTAAAAGTAGAAGAAGTGGACTTAGAAGACAATCTTGTTTATAAGGAGCATCCAGTATAGATATTGGCTAGAAAGATTAAAGAGTGAAACAAGAGTACTCTATTAGTAAAAGTCCTATGGAGGCATCATAAAGTAAAAGAAGCTACATGGAAAGTTGAGCAAGATGTACGTAACCGCTATCTTGAGTTGTTCATTTGAATTTTGGGGATGAAATTCTTTTAAGGTGGGGGAGAATTGTAACACCCACATCAAGGTACTTAATTTTACCTATGTCCTGATACTCTTACTTGGATTTCTTTGAAGTTACCTTAGACAAATGTGAAGAAAATTCTTTAAAAGTTCATTAGGGGTAAAATGGTCTTTTCACTCCTAATTAGATGAAAAAGTGGGAAGTGAAAGGAAGCAAAATAATGTGAAGAAGACAATAAAAATGAGGGTATTTTAGTAATTGACTAAAGGATAGAGATGGAATTTCATAGAAAGTGCAAGGGCAAAATGGGAATACATGCTTATATTATTTGATATAAGGTTTCATTTGAAGAAACCCTAACCAAAATGCAGCCCTTGTTCCATCTTCTCCCCATTTTCTCTCAATTTTCTTCATTAAATTTCATAGGGAAATCATAGGATTTGGCTTGGATTTTCATAGATTTTCAATCCTAAAGCATCCTAAGGTAAGATTCTAGCAAAAGGAGTATGATTAAACTTTAAAGTTTAAAATTTTTATGGTTTTTATATGATCTAGGTCCAAGAGGAAGAGATTTTGAGAAAAAGGGAAGTGATATCACATTTTCAAGGTAAGTAAACCTAGTTTGAACCTTAATTTGAGCAAGACTTGTGTTGAATGAATTATTGCATGTTTGTATGTGATGATATGAGAGAATTATTGGCTGTTTTTGATGTTTATTGATGTATAAATTCTAGCCATGAGAAGTAGTGTGTGGTTATGTGATGATTTGGTGAAGTTGTGGAAGATTTTGTGATGAAATTGGTGGAGTATAGAGAAGTAAGAAATTTGGCCAGGTTTGATACTAAATTTAGTGAGTTTTTGGCTCACAATTTGATTGAATTAGAGAGTTGTGGAAGTGTAGCCAACATGTTAGTTGCATGTGCATATGAAGTGTTTGATGAAAATCCAAATAGAAATTGCATGCATGAGTTGGCTAAACCCTAATGAAGAAAGGGTTAGAGAAATGCAAGAATTGAAGTTTGATTGTCTATTATTGATCTTTTAACATTTTTTCACAGGGGAGAATGGTTAGGAAAGGTTAGGGAGCAAGTGGAGGTAAATAGGTATGGAAAAGCCTCAAAGTAGGCATGTTACCAAGGTTGCTCTGTCAAATCCGTGACCTTCTAAGTGATTTTTTGGCATCTTACCTATCGAACTGGGCTGAGACCTAAATATAAAAGTTGTAGCTCTTCTCTAAGCTTTAAAATGAGACCAACTTCATAGAAATCCGATGTTTGTAACTAGAGATATGCCTTTTTGAATATGACCTGTGTAGTATGACTACCTCAAGAATGCTTCCAATTTATTAATTTATTTTTAGTCTAATAATCTATGATTGATTTCAAGTATGGGAATATTGTATAGAAAAGAAAGAAAGAATAGAAAAGCAAGAAAATCAAAAAAGAAAGAAGAGAAATAGTAAAGAAATAATAGAAACAGGAAAGAAAGAAGAGAAACAGAAAAAGAAAGAAATGCAGAATAAGAAAACAGAAAGACAAAAAAGAAAATGCAATGCATAGAAAACGTTTATGCATTTGTGCATCTGCATCATGCCATTTCTACTATCCTGAGTTAGTTTCCCTATTTGTGCTTACATATCGGTAAGTGAGAAACTAGAATCTTAGAAAGGGTAGAGAAGAATTGAGAAGTTTGATGTAAGGAAAGAAAATCCAGGATCTGGGTAATTGAGAAAGAATAGATGCATTGTGGGTTTACTTACTGAGCAATTAGTGCTCACTTTGTTGATTTCACTGTGTTTTAGGTAATAGATGAGATGCAGTCGGGAGGAACGTCAAGTAGTGGAGGAGAAGGGCACCACTGTCTGAGATTGCTTTGTGCTTATTTTTGTTATCTCGTTACTTAATGTAGAGATTTGTATATAAAGTCAAATTTATTTTGGGCCCATTATTATGTTTTTATATACATGTATATTTTCTATAACATGTTAGTGAGTTTTACTTATATTTTTCCAAAGAACATACTAGCTAGAAGGAATATTACAAAAACCATATGTCTCAAGCTCATGACGTACTCTTCCAGACCTACGTAGCTCCTATGCTACTTGAGGTGCTTCACTTTGATCCACAGAGCAACCTCCTCATGATGTTCAACCACTTCTTGTGGCATATCTTCTCATCCTTCGTCTAATGTATCTTATGGTTCTAGAACTTCTAGAACTTCATCGAGTTCTACTTTTCTCCCACTAGTACCTCTTAGGAGAAATTCCTTCTCTAAGAAGACACCAGTACAAGCGACAAAAACTTTGCGCTCTTCTAGATGGTAGAAATAATATCTTTTGGTCTCCTTAGGATACCCTAGAAAAATACATTTATTAGATTTCAGGCCTAGCTTATTCGAAGTCAATTTCTTGAAATAAGCTTTGCAACCCCAAATATTCAGATAAGACAAATTGGGCTTTCCCCACTCCATAGTTCATATGGAGTGTAATATACTGTATAGCTAGTAATTCTTTAAGAAATATATGACAAAATCCACTAAATAACTTTTATAAACATATATACATAATGCAAAATCCGAAAATTCTAATTTTAATTCATTTAAATATATACACGAAATAGCTATTATACTTTAATAAGTACAAGGTAGTCTTGGACAGCGCCACCAAACTCCTCTGCTTCTTCACGTCCCTCCTGACCATGAATCATCTAGTACCTGCAAAATAGTAAAATAACGGAGTGAGCACTAATTGATCTGTAAGTAAACCATATTGCACAACTGTTCTTCCTCCGTTACTCATGTTTTGATTTTCCTTTTCTCACTTTAATCCGTGCTAATATTTTTCATTATTTTCTGATATTCTGCATTCTTTTCTGATATTCTGATTTGCTACTTACCAACGTGCAAAGACAATGAATAAAACTGAACATCGTCGAGCACATAAGAAATACTGAATCATGTAAGTAGCATAATACATATGCAGAATAATAAACTTTCCTGAGAAAAACTTTCTTTTCTCTTCTGTTATCTGTCTCTTATGCAGTATCTCTTTTTTTTCTTCTCGGTTTCTCTTTCTTTTCTTCTCTGTTTCTCTTTCTTTTCTTTCGACTATTCTGGTTTGCCGATCGGACTAGGTTGATGCATGGATTTTGGAACCCTGGCCGTGTTAGTGGGTACAGTCCTCATCTACATGCCCTGTTGACAGACTGTACAAATACTGTATCTCTCTGCTGTGGCCGCCCACTCATGGCGGCATGCATGTAGGTATGCTCTGCTAGGTACAGTCCTCATCCACATACACTATTGACTAAATGTACAAATACTGTATATCTTTGTTGTGGCTGCTCGCTCGTGGCTGCATGTAAGTTGGCATTTCTGTCACTCACGGGTTCCCCATCGCAAAAACCTTATAACATAGCTTGCTATAGAAAGAGAATAGAAAGAGATACTATACACATTTCAACATGAATTTCTAAGCTATGGAAATTCTACACTTGCATTCTTTAGTAAATGAGAAAATATACATATTTGCATCTTAGCTTAAAAGAAAATACTAGCCATTTTCTTTTTTTCTTTCTTTCTCATTCTTTGCTAACATATTCTTTCATATTCTCATTTACTAAATCAAGGCTATATATATATATATATATAATCATATGCACGATATATGCATGATCAAGCCCATTCTTTAATATGCTTTCCAAGTTCACATATACAAACTTGCAAATTCATTATGGCATAATGGTATGTCATGACATATTTTACCATTCTCTACTATCTCAAGTGCCATATCAAAGTAACACTTTAACATGTAATTCTTCTCTAACGCTTTCATGTGATATTCAAGAAGTAGTAAAGGTTCAAGTAACTAGAACCAAGCACTAAGGGCCATTTCCCTCATGGAACTAACATGACCAAGTGATATATTAAATTTTAGCATAACAATATGTACTCTTGAATACTAACATTTATACTTGGAACGAAACATAATCTTCCTACTTCAATTCTTGCCTTTCTCTAACCCTTTCTTCATTAGGGTTTAGCCAACTCATGCATGCATTTTCTCTTTGGATTTTCATCAAACACTTCACAATAACTTGCATCTACCATGTTGGCTACACTTCCACATCTCTCTAAATCCACCAAAATTTGAGCAAAAACTCATTAATTATAGCATCAAACCTGGCCATTTTCAACAATTTTCAACACTTCAAAAATTTCAACACTAATTCTTCCATAACTTCACCAAATCATCACACAACGATACACTACTTCTCATGGCTGGAAATTACACATCATTCATCATCAAAAAAAGCCAAAAATTCTCACATACAATCACATAAAACATGCAAGAATCATACTACATAAGTCTTGCTCAAATCAAGGCTAAAATTAGGTTTACTTACCTTGAATGTGTGAGATCACTTCCTTTTGCTAAAAATCTCTTCCTCCTGGACCTATATCATATAAAAACCATAAGAATTTAAAAATTTAAAGTTTAATCCCACTCCTTTTGTTAGAATCTTACCTTAGGATGCTTC